>NC_092819.1:45005833-45316666 GCF_023375885.2 Dermacentor andersoni | reverse complement strand
ATGCCGGAAACTCTAAGAGACAAGAGAACATTTGAAACTTTGGTACACCGGCTGCGTCTTGGTACTGCATTTACGAAGCACTTATTGTACAGAATAAAACGTGTCTCTAGTCCGCAGTGTTCTTGTGGCCATCCAGACGAAGATGTGCATCATCTTCTTCTCGAGTGCACGACATAGGATAAACAAAGAACGGTACTGCAAGCTAATTTGTTTATATTAGACAGAAGACCATTCAATCTTAAAATGATACTTGGCCCATGGCCAACTGCGCGCCTTCACAAAAGGGCACTTCTTGCTCTGAAAAAGTTTTTAGAGGACACAAATATTTTGGGAAAATATGAAGTATTGGATGATCCGAATACGCTAAATGAGTTACATAAATGTTGTTCGGGGTTCATAGTTGGTTTATGTGGTGATCGCAACTTCTACGCAATATGTATAATTCTGACCTGTACTTGGAGTGTATTACAAGTGTTGTGTGTTTTGGCTGTTCAAAACATCGGACTTCATATATGCGTACGTGGAGTGAACTAATGCACAGAACTTTGCGACTCATGTACTGTTGGACTGTATATTTTTTATTGACCCGGTGTTCTACTGAGTGTTATATTTAGTGTCGCTATTCTCCCTTTTTACGCAACTTTGTTTCGTCTACCAAGTGACAAGGAGTAGCCGGTGCCACCACATAAAGGCGCCAACCTCTCCTAACATTCACTGCAATAAAAAAAAATGTAAACAATCAAAGACAAGGTATGAGCCACTTTGGTGGTAGAGAAGTGGTTGGGTATGCATGGTTCGAAATTCGGTTCGAACTTCGTTTTGCCGAGGCGACGTCCGACGCCGCGGAAGCCGACGCGGCGCGCCGACGCCGGATTTTCTGCGACACGGACTCCTTAACGCTCTAGCGTTAAAAAACGTTCTGTCTCTCAAACGTCAGCAAGAAAGAGTGAAAAAAGAACGTGACATCAACGGCACGCTCGACATGTTGAGAGCAGCATTCCGGGCAAGTTTGTAATCCATTACGTCCGTCTTTTTTTTTTTTCGCAGTAATACTTGAGTAACCCGACATGTTCTTTCTGTTGTTTCTGCAGTCACCTCGTATTTCTTTAACCATAAATATTGTGACAGAAAATGAGAGAGAGAGAGAGAGAGAGAGAGAGAGAGAGAGAGAGAGCGGGGGGGAGAGAGAGAGAGAGAGGAAAAAACTTGGAAGGCACCTACGAGTACCATTATAAGGCGCCTTTCTGTTCTGGTCCATTTATACTTGGCCCTCTTATCACGCGACGATTTGTTCCAAGCCGCTCCCAGCGATAAAACGTCGGCGCGAGCACTCAGCGCCTGTGTACGTTCAAAGCTAGCAGAATGAACGTGTCAGCTTATCCCTTTGGAATGCCGACATGGAACTATCGTCGCAGCGAAAGTCGGTCAAGGCTCTGTTGACCTTTTTACGTGACAGATGCCTAAACGAAAGACTATAATAATCCAATTCCGTCCCTTTTCATATTTTTTTAACGCTTTTATTTTTGTCACGCTCTTCTTTTCGTCTTTACTTACCCTTTCCCTTTCCCTAGTGCAGGGTAGCAAACCGGAGGTTTGAACTCTGGTTAACCTCCCTGCTTTCCTCTCATTTGCATCTCTCTCTCTCTCTCTCTCTCTCTCTCAGCTTACCCCGTCGTTTCGTACGCACATTTCATTCCTTCGCTGCCGGTTGCATGCGCGAGGAAGCAAGGACTGCAAACTGGGCAAGTCAGAGAAAGCAAGCCAGCCAGCTGTTCTCTTATTTCCTCTTTCTTTCCTCTTATTTCCTCCATACTTCTTTTTACTTTGTGAATCTTCCGCTCCTTTCTAAAGGCCACGGTGGCCCGATGGCCGGGAGACTCTGCTACTGAACACTAACACCCGTATTCAGAAATGGATCTTAACTTGAAGCCCATGCTTGACTTGATTTAAATGACGCCTGTCGTGAACGCACCAAAGGAAACGCAATGAGCGTCTTAGGCGCGTTCACACCAGGCGTCATTTAAATCAAGTCAAGCGTAGACTTCAAAGTTAAGATGCTTTTCTGAATATGGGGGTAAGTCAAAGGCAGAATTCTCTCGCACAAGTGCGCGATTTGACCTCGAGCCACAGCCTGCAGGCGACCACATTGGTTACGTTATAGCAGATTGACGGCCCCCGGTAAGGGTTTGTGTGCTGCAAGTCGATCCCCGAGCGGTGAGCAATGTTTTAACTGCGAAGCTGTCATTCTGACCAACCTGTACATTGTTTGTTTTGTAGCTTCATGCCATCCTTACGGCCGGGAGCAAATTTACCATTCCATTTCAGCAATGTGCATTTTACCGACAAATATAGACATCCAACAAATATCAATAAATGTACGGGAGGCGAGGGGACAAAAAAGAATATGTCTTGCACACTGTGTACTTGGGCAACGCTTAGCAATCGTGAGAAATTGCCCGACGCGAGTCATTACTATCAAATAACAACAAGAGTACGGAACTCACTACACCACTGCATGCTCGTTCCGCCGGCACCTTCCTAGATCTCCCACCAGCAAGGCCCCTACGAAGAAGAAAATAAAACAACGTGTCTATCTTAATACAACGCTACACTCAGGCTGCACCAAATGCATCAGTAGTGTTTTACATTTTGCCGAGTGGGAGAGGGGTGGGAGTCATTCTGATATTCCAACTCACGGCACATTCAAAGGTGCCCGTATGCCTCTTACAGCTTTTCTTCATAATTTTTTTTGCCAGCTGAATCTCCTATGGAACGACGCGTGTATACTCACAACCTACTTCTAGGCCATGAAGCGTGCCGGCTTAGAGCCACTTTCTATTCTCTCACTTTGCAGACACTAATCAGTTTTGGTCTGCTGCTCTATCAGAGGTGCTTCAAGACCTATACATACGATACGTCCCAAATGACTTTAGTCACGCGAAGTATTCTTCTCCAAGTGCAGTCGTTTTTTTCACAGGTGGGAGGGCAGGGAACCGCCTTAAGTGGCCCGATCCCGGGGATAGTGCAGTGTAATATAATTATGCCAATTAAAATTCACTGGCATTTGAGAATGCCATCACTTCGGGTTTCTGCGTTGTTCATTCGCCTGTGCTAACGAGAAGCCTCCGTTACAAGTTTAACAAATTGTAAATACCTAGCGCATGATCCCATCAGGCGTTATTTAAGTGGGAGATGTTAGTTTAAAAAGTGCCTTCTCCGAACGAGTGCAATGACGATATTGCTAGCGGGATCTAGTCCTAGTGTGTGCGCAGATAGATATCTGTGGAAACCGTGTGCGATGGGCAGAGCAACATTGGGGATCTAGGTTTGATTTTAGCGGGCCTTACGAGTATGTATATGGCTCCAATAGGACGATGTACACGGCCCAAGTGTATACGTTGAAAACGTGCTGTGTTTCGTTTCTTACATGTTATCGTCCCGGTGGAATTGTGTCGTGATTATGACTCAGTGTTCGTATCGTCTCTGGTCGAAATAAACTTTCTTTTTCTAAACACATGCCTTTGTCGGACTGACAAATTATGCGTTTCGAGGACATGCGAAATTTTTGAAGTGGTCGCATGGATGTATGTGCCCCAGGGGCGACCGGTTATGTACCATTTGGTTTCAGTTTGCTTTCCATCTTTAAATTTTGTCTTTACAAACATTCTGACTTAACTATTGTAAATATAAACACTACAGCGTATAATGTCTACATAATCGTTCGCTGCACACCATTTACACTACGCGCATAACCGCTCCCTACGAATCATGAATGCTTCGCATTACGTAGATGTCAGCTACAGTTTAGTCTGCCAATCATTCTTAATGCGTAAGCATTATTAGGCGAGTACCCCAGCCCTAGATGTCACGCGAGAAGTGTAATGCCTTGTATCTGCACAAAAATGCTTAATTTGCAAAGTCACGACATTTAATCGTTATAGTATTAGTGTAAATGTAGATCACATGATGGGTAGCTTTATAGGCGATAAGGAGCAATCTAAATCAACAAAATCGGAAAATACCTTCAGGGATAAATTGGGCGCCTTACAAAATGCATGGCGAAACTTATAGTGGGGTGGGCGAACTCAACTTGCGGGGTGGGTCAAAGTTAACTTGGAATTTGGAGGGGGGTCAACTGACATTTGGGGATGGGCCAACTTGAAATTTGTGAGTGGGCCAGCTTAAAATTTAGGATTGTACCAACTGAAATCTGGGGGGGGGGGGGGGGCGCAACTTAAATTTGGCGGTGGGCCAACGTGAAATTTGGGAGTGGGACAACTTCAATTTGAGGATGGGCCAGCTTGAAATCTCGGGGTGGGTCAACTTGAAATCTTGGTACGGGCCAACTGAAATTTTAGGGTGGGCCAACTTAATCTGGGGGTGGGCTACGTTAAATTTGGCGGTGGGCCAACTAAAATTTAGGAGTATGCTTACGCATATTCAGATAACTCCAGTGGAACTTCTGGATTCTTTTTTTTTTCCTGCGTAAATGTGAGTTTGTGAATCAGAGAATACCTTGCTTGGAAAATTGAAGTTAAGCGCCTGAAGCAGCCTCAACGTGCTATCTCGCTCGTTAAAAAACTAACACCATGAAGCAAGCTTTCCCTTCTTCATGCTACACAATTATTCTTGTTCCCTATAGGTTCTTAAAAGTATTTTCAACATATTCCCCAAGATACTAATGTATATGTGTGACTCAGAGAATACTAGCTCTTATGGTGTATCACTCTTAATATTGTTTCCCGTAACTTCCACTAAAAGGGACATTTTAACATTGTTCCACAGAAGTAAGTGCATGATATACGAAAAAAAGAAATGTTCCGTTTACATAGTCAAACTTATGTGGAACGAGATTATGTGGAACGAAATGAGCCACCGTTTTAGAGGCAACGGCAGTGACACCGTTTCGCGGGAAATGTAGCCCAGCGCTGGAAAGGAAGACACGAAACGAACATACAATCAACAGCAAAAGTTTACGGGATACGGTTTCCCCTGCAAATGTGAATTCCTGCACTGTTAAGGAATGACCACTTCTAATTTAATAAATCACTATGTAGGTGGCGAAGGCTGCTATATGCTAGAACATTTAATTCGAGGCTGTGTGATCTCGCTTCGGGAGAATTCAGCTTGTTGGCAGAACGTGCGTTCCGTAAACATTTGCTGTTCCCGGTACGCAATCGAAGAAAAGTCATCCACGACGAAACAGGAAAAAGATAATTGTTAAAGGAAAGCAACGCAATGATTCCTGAAAAGGGGGCAGGCCAAGTTTGCGTGAATTACGGGAGCGTTCATAATGTTTGTGCAGAAATAAAGCTTTTCCAGCGACTGTCAATTTTTCAGAGGCAAATGAAAGACCGGTAGATGTGATCTTAATGGAAGAAAGTGTACTGTTTTGTGTTCTTTGTGATGCGCACATTCTTTGGCTATGTGTCTCGGATAATTTTCTGCATAATTCCGTTCATCCTTGCGGTCTCGTGTCCAAAAACCTTTAGCGCCATCTACGCTTGAATTCAAAGTGAATACGCAACCTTCTGCTTACCGCCACCGACTCGTGTGAGCCCGAGCCTCCGACGCGATAGTTTGTCAGAAAGCCGCCAGGCCCTCACACACATCCACCCAAAGCCCAAACTATTAAGTTCCATACAATAATCGCTTGAGGGAACTCTGGAGCTATTGTCTACGGGAGCTGCAAACATGGTGGTTCAGCCCTATGGTTCAGACAACAAGGGAAGTCCAACTTTTTGTTGGGCTAGTTGGTGCATGGTACTCGAGTACTAAGGCGCCAAACAGACGACACAAGAAGAGACACGGACGAGCGCTCACTAACAACTGATGCTTTATTGACAGAAACACACATTCGAGTTTCGTCATCTTTTACAATCGTTTTATCGCCTTTTGCTTGGCCACCACGTGATTTTCGACAATGTGTGAGTTGCGCTGCCAGATTTGCGTATATATTATGTGTTTCTGTCAATAAAGCATCAGTTGTTAGTAAGCGCTCATCCGTGTCTCTTCTTGTGTCGTCTGTTTGGCGCTTTAGTACTTCAGTAACAAGGAAAGTACATATATTTGCCTAAAGTTCATCCTTCTGGCACTGAACTACGTCGTGGCTTCCTAGAAAAACAATTTTAAACAAGGTACTGTTTTAGAAATAATTAAATAAACACTATTCAAATTACCAGACGGCACGATTCGAACACATGACGTCTATACTCCATATCACGAGCTGGTTGCAGCACTGCCCGATATGAGGCGAACACAGGCAATATCCTTGCGCAGCGGTGTTCCGAGCGTAACTGGCTGATTATTGGCTACACTGGAGAGTTTCATTTTTGCTCGCTACATGATACGTTACAGCGATACGTGACATTTTAGGTAGGAGCTTTGTGCGTGCACCTCGTATACCGAAAATTATACGGGTGTCACACGACCACTTTCGATCGCGATCATGCCCGATCCAGATCGAAATTCTCGACCCCGATTGGCTCCCTCGCACAGCCTGCGCAAAGGAACCAATCGCGAGCGAGAAATTCGATCCGGATCGAGCTTGATCGAGATCAAAAGTACGCCATGTGACATCAGCATTACGGTGGCAGTTACCTCCACTATCTGTACATAACAGCTACCCTAACCGTGGCAACATGACAGCACCCATACAGCGCCGACCTATCGCTTGGATGCGAATTCGCGCTTGTCACTGGCACTACTCCCTGTTAGCAAGAAACGCGGAAAGATCCGTAATCGCCAAGTCTCATTTCAAGCTGAGGTCAAATCATTAGGTCTGTTTTGTCGTAATTATTGAGATAGGCTGTTTGTTTTCACGCTGCTAGGACTACAGACACGGCACCGAGCCGCAAAACTAGTTTGATTTCTAATTAGCAGATGGCACCACAGCATTAGCATTGGCGATGCGTTCATGATGCAGAACCCAATAAAAGTCTAATTCTTCCTCGCATCATCAATTTAGTACCCCACTACGTGATGTTACGTGATGACGGTAGCGAGCAAACGCGAAGTAGACGTCGCGCAGACGTTGTGGTACAGGTGAAGATTTCTAAGGCCATTCACCAGCTTGTGAGATGGAGTATAGTATCGAAATTGACATCATTATGCCCCGGACGCACGCATCGACAAGCGCCATAGAACACCCTTACGAATTTCTCGCGGGCGAGCGAGTACGTTCAGACGCTTGACGCGTTTCGATTTGGCCTTACCTAGGCGCAGTTACTACGCAGGCAGTGCTTGCGCGGTAAAGGAACGCGCGGATAACGCCATACTCGCGGGCAACTTTCTGCGGCAATAAAGAGGAAGCTACGGGCGCGTGGCTGCTGCACACGTGTTACGGCACCAAGTATACCTGGCGCCGTAACCAGTCCGCCAGCGTTTGACAGGGCTTTTGGTTGCTCGGAACAGACGCTGAATCGCCGCAGCTTCACGCGCGACGGTTTCGAATTTGCCCAGACGTGGAAGGGAAAAGCCGCAAAATAAGCTACGTTTCACATTAAGTGGTGTGTTTTATCTTGCTGAACTGTTGCTCATAAGGTGTTATGTTTTCTCCTCCCTAGCTTAAGCTAACGCGGATGAAAACAGGGGACTCTTTTCAGAAGCGCTCTCACTTGAGAGTGCTTTGCCTCCGCAGCTTTCCCTTCATTGCCACACAAAGTTGTCCGCGAGTATAGCAATCAGAAAATTACGTATTGCTAGTTGAATGTGGGAAATTACGCTTATTTCTGCAGCCCAATAGGAAGCACGGCGCGGCGTCAGGGGGAGTGGGAAATAAAGGTGACAGGAAGGTAAGAGAAGGAGGAGCAGCAGCGCTGGTCAAGCACAGAGAAGGCACGCTTCCAACCCGAATTCCGCCCATGCGCAAGCGAGATCGAGCCACCATCCTTCTCGGCTAACCCTTGCACGCTTTCAGTCGCACCGACAGCACACGGCGTGCGGCCGCGATGTTATCGCTCTTGGACTTTATTCGTAACATCAGGGCGACGGGCCACGACGACAAAGACTACGGAAATTTGCCAGGAGTGCCCATACAATTGCTATATCAATAAAGGTATTGACAGGGACGTTAAGCAGATGAACGTCTGGTTTGCCAACCGGCTCAGGAGGAGGGGGGTGTTACGTTTCGCCTACAACGCGCGGTAATGCCGGCGCGGATGCAACGGACGCCGGGGCTTCGTTCAAAGCGGCGGACATTTTGGCCCGTTCGACGCCGCCGCAACGCCTCCCCGCCAAGCGTGTCCAGGCGTGTTTCAGTGCCACGTGTCTTCGTGTGTGCGTGTGTGTGTGTGTGCCCACGCTTGTCAAAGCGCGGCAGCCGGGGAGCGGAGCTCCCCAAGTGAGGAGCCAGGAGGTCTGTCCGTCGGCGGGTTGGCGATGCGTCACTACACTCGTCTCAACATGTCTCTCGGCTCGACCGTGCTCCGCCGTCGCGTGGGCTCATGCTCCGCCGTCGCGTGGGCTCATGCTCCGCCGTCGCGTGGGCTCATCCCGTGACCTTACTTCTGGCACGCGACGCCGAGAGTATAAGAGCAGCTGCCCCCGGACGCCAGGAGAGAGGCTCCGATTTCTTCTGTTGAGTTACGTGCTCTCCCGTCTCTCCACTTCGGTCGACCTGACCGGCCGCCCTTTTGCTATGTTAGAATAAACAAGTTGTTCTGTTACCAGTCTTCTCTTGCTTTGCCGGGACCTTCGGATGCTTCCAGTGCCCCAGGCCGCCAGGCCAACGCTACCCTTGGGGCTTGCGACCCATTGGCAATAACGGGCGTCAGCACCGAGACCCCAACAACTGGTTGCCAGCGGTGAGATCGCGACAACAGAGGCCAGCAGCGAAGAGATGCGGTTGAATGTATGCTGAGCAGCACAACGACCATCCGGGAGCAGTGCAACGAGCCCTGTGTGATGACTGGTTGCCTGCAGCGGAACGACTGCGCTGAAGTCTTGGCTGCGAGGTTTGGTGAGTGCGGGACTTTCTTCTTCTGAGTTTTGCCAGGCTTTTGTTAGTGTTAGAAACAGAGCTGGTAATTGTGGTTGTCGTTGCTGCCGGGTTAGTTTGCGGCAAGACAATAGTAGGCAGTAGAGAAAGCAGCATTCAGAGCAGCCATGGATTTGAAGTCGTTGCGCAAACCGATATTGCTGGAGCTTGCAAGAGAGTTGGGTCTGGATGTCTCAGACAAACTCAGAAAACCAGAACTGCTAAGGGCTATTCTTGAGTTAGAAGCTGAGGATGACGAGCTGTCGGATTGCCTTGAGACCATTGAGGAGCGGGCAAAAAGACATGAGCGCGAACTTATAGAACAGAAAGAAAAAGAAGAGCGTGAACACGCTTTGGAAATGAAGCGTCTCGAGTTAGAGATGGAACGCGCTCGTAATGGAAGTCAGGCACACGGTGCAGGAGAACGAGTATTGTTCAAAATGACTGACCTGATGCGGCCGTTTAAGCTTGGAGAGGACATTGGTTTGTTCCTGGTTAACTTTGAGCGAACGTGCGAGAAGCAGGGGTTCTCTCGGGAAACGTGGCCACAGCGCTTGCTCACTTTGTTACCCGGCGAGGCGGCCGACGTAGTCGCTCGCTTGGAGAGAGAGGAGGCAGAGGATTTCGACAAAGTGAAATCGAGTCTGCTAAAAAAGTACAGGCTGTCAGCGGAGGCGTTCCGTCGGAAGTTTCGGGAAAATGAGAAAGGCAAAAGTGAGTCATATACAGAGTTTGCGTACAGGCTTATGTCAAACATGCAGGAGTGGCTCAAAGAAGAGAAAGCGTTTGGTGACCACGAGAAAGTTCTGCAGTGTTTCGGGCTAGAACAGTTTTATAGTCGGTTACCTGAGAACGTGCGGTACTGGGTCTTGGATAGGCCAGACGTTAGTACGGTGGCTCGAGCCGCTGAGCTAGCCGAGGAGTTTGTGACGCGTCGGGCTCGTGGAGCTAAGGACGGTCAAAAGGGTGAATTTGGCTCCAAGTTTGAGAGGCCAAAGTTCACGCCCATGAGAGCAAAGGGGGATACACGTAGTGCGGATGCGAGTGAAAGCAGTCCGACCGAACGTAAGGAGACGGCGGCAACCGAAGCCGAACGCAGAAAGCGGTTCGAGACGAGGCAAGCGCGCGTTTGTTATACGTGCCAGAAGCCGGGTCACTTTTCGGCGCAGTGTCCAGAAACAAAAACAAAAGTCGTGTTTTTGTCTTTATGCAGCACTGACGAGAACATGAAGCTTCTCGAGCCTTACATGCGAGACCTCCTCGTGAACGGGAAAGAGTGCCGAGTGCTTCGCGATTCCGCAGCTACAATGGATGTAGTTCACCCCTCTTACGTAGAACCCGATATGTTCACGGGCGAGTGCGCATGGATCAAGCAAGCAGTGGAAGCTCATAGCGTGTGTCTGCCGGTAGCAAAAGTGCTTATTGAAGGACCTTTCGGAGCACTTGAGACGGAGGCCGCAGTGTCATCTATGCTGCCCCCCCAGTACTCGTACCTATTTTCGAACAGGTCCGATCACCTCCTGCGCGAAAAGGGGCTTTTGTTTGGTGAGGCTAGCGTTCAGGCCTTAACCAGATCGAAAGTTCGGGAGCTCGCTGCAAAGGCGGTAGTTGCGGGGCCGACGTTGTTGAACGATGAGAAAGGGTCAGAGGCGCAGCAAGCTGGTATTCAGAGCACGCCCGAACTGAATAAAATTGAGCCTGTAGCGTTAAAGGCACCAGATACTGGAGAGGAAAATCCCGACACGGGAAGGTTAGAAGAGCTGTCTCCAGATTTGCTCATCGCGCCTACGTCAGACGGACTTAACAGGTTGCTAAAAGTCAGCCGGTCGGCTTTGATAGCCGAGCAAAAGAAGGATGGCAGCCTAGAAAACATACGCTGCATTATCAAGGAAGGTATCGCCAAGAAAAATGCTCGCTTTGTGGAAAGAGGTGGGGTCCTGTACCGGAAGTATCTAGACCGCAGGGGAGTGGAGTTCGATCAGCTGATCGTGCCTCAATGCTATTGTCAGGATCTGTTGCGCTTGTCGCATGGGGGTTCGTGGTCCGGACACCTAGGAGTTAAGAAAACTAAGGACCGTCTCTTGCAAGAGTACTATTGGCCAGGGTGTTTTCGGGACGCAGACCACTTTGTGAAGACATGCGACACCTGTCAGCGGGTGGGCAAGCCAGGGGACAAATCGAGGGCGCCGTTGAAGTTGGTACCTATCATTACGGAGCCTTTTAGACGGCTCGTTATTGATACAGTGGGACCTCTGCCGGTAACAGCCACAGGGTACCGACACATTTTGACTGTGATCTGCCCAGCGACAAAGTTCCCTGAAGCAGTGCCGCTTAAAGAACTCAGCTCAGTTGAGATAGTCAATGCACTACTGTCCATATTTGCGCGAGTTGGTTTTCCTGCGGAAATCCAGTCAGATCAGGGCACAGTGTTTACTAGCGCTTTGACGACAGCCTTTCTCGAAAGTTGCGGGGTAAGGCTGTTACACAGCTCAGTGCACCACCCCCAGTCGAATTCCGTTGAGAAGCTCCACTCCGTCATGAAGCGCGTGTTGAGAGCATTGTGTTTTGAACATCAAACTGACTGGGAGCTGTGTCTGCCTGGAGTGATGTTTGCATTAAGGACCGCGCCGCATGCGGCTACGGGGTTTTCGCCAGCTGAGCTGGTGTACGGTCGCTCGCTGCGATCTCCGCTTCGCATGCTTCGAGAATCATGGGAAGGCAGGGGCGACGACCCAGTCGTGGTAGACTACGTGCTTAAGCTCCTCGAACGCTTAAGAAGGGCACAGGAGTTGTCAGGTGAAGCAATGGCAAAGGCCCAGCAGAGGGCCAAGGTTTATTATGATCGGACAGCCAGGGCCCGTCGTTTTGAGGTGGGCAATGAGGTCATGATATTGCGCACATCGCTAAAGAACAAACTCGACGTGCAGTGGGAGGGCCCAGCACGGATTGTTCAAAAACTGTCGGACGTTAACTACGTGGTGAGTCTGCCAGGAAAGCGGAAAGCACAGCAAGTTTACCACTGTAATCTGCTCAAACCCTATAAGCAACGGGAAGCAGTGGTGTGCATGATGGTAAACGTTCCCGAAGAGCTTCCGGTCGAGCTTCCGGGACTAGGCTCAGTGACGAATAGGAAAGACACCGATCAAGTCATTAGTGACGTAATAAGTAAAGCATCGCTGTCGCCTGAGCAGAAAACCGAACTACACCAGCTCTTACAAGAGTTTCAAGGTCTGTTCTCTGAGAGGCCTGGTAGGACTTCTGTCCTTACTCATGACATAGAACTTACCTCCCCAGAGCCAGTACGATCCAAGGCGTACCGGGTGTCACCCCGCCAGAGCGATATTATGGAGGCTGAGGTAAAGAAAATGCTACAGCTCGGTGTTATTGAAGCAGGTGAGAGTGATTATACCTCCCCTTTGATTTTAGTTCAGGTACCGGGCAAGGAACCTCGTCCTTGCGTCGACTACCGCAGGCTTAATTCCATCACTAAGGATCAAATTTATCCGATCCCTAACATCGAGGAGCGCCTTGAAATAGTGAGTATCGCTCAGTTTATTTCCACCCTAGATCTTGTCAGGGGTTATTGGCAGGTTCCACTTACAGAAGAGGCTAGTAGGTATGCGGCATTCATTTCACCAATGGGGACATTCCGTCCTAAAGTTTTGAGTTTTGGTTTGAAGAACGCGCCATACTGCTTTTCAAGCCTCATGGATAAAGTGTTGCGGGGACAGCAAGAATTCGCTTTACCGTATCTAGACGACGTAGCGATATTCTCCGCATCCTGGCCTGAGCATATGGCGCACTTGCGGGCAGTGCTAACCCGCCTGTGCAATGCGGGCTTGACAGTCAAGGCTCCCAAGTGCCAGTTAGCACAGGCCGAGGTTGTCTACCTCGGACACGTGATTGGTCGGGGTCGTCGCCGCCCCTCTGAAATAAAGGTGGCCGCTGTGCGAGACTTCCCGCAACCGCGCACGAAGACCGATATTCGGTCGTTCTTAGGTGTCGCCGGCTACTATCAGAGGTACATCCCCAGGTACTCTGATATCGCGGCTCCCCTAACGGATGCTCTAAGAAAGACAGAGCCGCAAACAGTCGTCTGGGATGAGACAAAGGAAAGAGCTTTTAGCGCCCTAAAGAGCGCCCTAACAAGCCAGCCTGTGCTACGATCGCCCGACTACACAAAAGGGTTCGTTGTTCAGTGCGATGCTAGTGAGCGAGGCATGGGCGTTGTACTGTGCCAACGGGAAAATGGAGAAGTAGAACACCCCGTCCTGTATGCTAGTCGTAAGCTGACGAGTCGTGAGCAGGCGTACAGCGCCACCGAGAAAGAGTGTGCGTGTATCGTGTGGGCCGTTCAGAAATTGTCATGTTACCTAGCTGGCTCGAGGTTTATCATTGAGACGGATCACTGCCCTCTCCAATGGCTGCAGACCATCTCTCCCAAAAATGGCCGCCTCCTGCGCTGGAGCCTCGCTTTGCAACAATATTCCTTTGAGGTGCGTTACAAAAAGGGGAGTCTCAACGGTAACGCCGATGGCTTAAGTCGAAGCCCCTAACGTGGGAATCAGCCTCAAAATTGCTTGTTACTGATGTTTTTCTTCCTGAGGCAGGATTTTTAACCTATTGCTTTTGTGTAGTGTTTCAAAGTGATGATGTGCTTTCTAGTGCAATTTTCCTATTTGTGGACGCGTTCTGAGTGCTGCTAAACTACTGTAAGGAACTAGGCAGCAGTATAAAAGGGGAAAGAGCCTGGCAGGGCTTAGTGAGGGTTGTGCCGTGCTTGCTGACTGAGCGGTTGACTTTCAGGCGTGGTTCTAACGCTTGCCGGAAACGAGAACAAAAATGTCAACTCTCCCGAAGTCACTTTGCAGTGTCCTGTGTGAACCTGAACGTGAGAACGAGGCCTTCTCTGTGCGCTGCGCTCAAGAAACGCCAAAGGACGCCCGACTTCGGTTATGAGCATCATCGAGCGACATCCCTCCGGACAGCGGATGCAGTCCCCTGACCATCGGGATCTCCTTCCCCCGGCGGGGCGGTCTGTTACGTTTCGCCTACAACGCGCGGTAATGCCGGCGCGGATGCAACGGACGCCGGGGCTTCGTTCAAAGCGGCGGACATTTTGGCCCGTTCGACGCCGCCGCAACGCCTCCCCGCCAAGCGTGTCCAGGCGTGTTTCAGTGCCACGTGTCTTCGTGTGTGCGTGTGTGTGTGTGTGCCCACGCTTGTCAAAGCGCGGCAGCCGGGGAGCGGAGCTCTCCAAGTGAGGAGCCAGGAGGTCTGTCCGTCGGCGGGTTGGCGATGCGTCACTACACTCGTCTCAACATGTCTCTCGGCTCGACCGTGCTCCGCCGTCGCGTGGGCTCATGCTCCGCCGTCGCGTGGGCTCATGCTCCGCCGTCGCGTGGGCTCATCCCGTGACCTTACTTCTGGCACGCGACGCCGAGAGTATAAGAGCAGCTGCCCCCGGACGCCAGGAGAGAGGCTCCGATTTCTTCTGTTGAGTTACGTGCTCTCCCGTCTCTCCACTTCGGTCGACCTGACCGGCCGCCCTTTTGCTATGTTAGAATAAACAAGTTGTTCTGTTACCAGTCTTCTCTTGCTTTGCCGGGACCTTCGGATGCTTCCAGTGCCCCAGGCCGCCAGGCCAACGCTACCCTTGGGGCTTGCGACCCATTGGCAATAACGGGCGTCAGCACCGAGACCCCAACAGGGGTAAAGATGCCCGAAAGGCGAAGCTGCGATCAGCTTAGTAGTTTTGTTACCTCCATAAACTGCTGTAAACATTGCTTACTAAATAAATTAACAAGCACGGCGTCGCGCTCGCACAGGCAAACACTAACACATCTCGCTCGATGGCCGCGGACATTCACTGTCAAAACACTGGCGGGAGGAAGAGCAGCTGCAGCAGCGAGAGAGTCGCCCTTCGTGCTGCCTCTCGCTTCAACGCGAACCAGGCACGCGAAAGCACAGCGCACACGAAGTCATCAGCTATATTTGGTGTCGTCCGTCCTTCGAACCCACCGCCGATTTCCTCAATAACAGAACGCGCGCGGCCGGGCTCAGCCGCGCCATGTGCAGGCGTGGCTGGAGCAGAAGCGGAGAAGTGCGCAAACCGTCCACGCTATCGCTTCCTATAGGGCGCGAATATTTCCTAACTTCCCCCTCTTGTGCGCTTAAAAGTTGGTGCACGCCCTCCTAGCCTTCCTCCCTTGCGTGCCTAAGAAGACGCCGCAGCACCAAGCCATCACCTTCCTCGGCTCACCATCGCATGCTTTCCCTCGCACCTACAGCATACGGCGCATAACCGCGACCTCACGGCGACGCTGATGACGACGGCGGAAATTCGCCTGAAGTGTTCATGTACTTGCTATCGCAATAAGAAGAGGAGTGAAAAAAGTACGGAGATTACAGGAAAATGACGCTGCCTCCTAAGTGCAGAGAAGCTTAGCGTGCATGTAAAGTCTTCACGGTGTCCTTACTGCACATATACTCTTCAACCAGCACTCTTTGCAAACAATCTGTCTTTATGCTTACCTGGTAATCCTTCTTTCGCCTACGATTTATCAAACTGTTTATGCAATCTCAGTTAACTTCTTATATACATTTATGGCCAGTCTTTTATTGCCGGCGAGTCTCTCTTTGAAGTCGTTACCTCATGTGTACGGATTTATGTAACTAATTGTACATACGTCATTTCACTTTAGGTAAGTTAGGTAAATTACACGTCTTCCTACTCCCCAGTTCCTCTTCTCATCCCCACGCTCTTTTCTGGCAACTATGAAACATTTCACAGCCTAATCCCATTGCTTGGTGCCTTCTAACATCAGCGAGCCTTCGCTTACGATCTGTAGATCATATCAGCAGTGAAGACAGAGACGTCGTAAACACCGCCGTTATGGGCTGCCCAGTCACGTGTTTACACATAATGGTATCGCGAAAAGAAACCTGCTTTGGTCAAGCGGTAAATGCAAAAAAAAAAAAGGATATAGCCCACATACAAACTTAAAAGGCCTAGCCGCAATGTTTCCGACCTAAGCGCTCCCGGGACGGCAATAATAAGCGAGGACCAAGAGCGAATTAGAGCCCAGGAGCTCGAAAAAGCTCACTCCAAGTGAGATCTCGGGATTCTAAGACAGCAATCTCCTCTCGTATCAAATAAAACTGTGTGAAAGCGCAATATATGAGTTGGCTGTGAACGCGTTTATCTCCGAGATCTATTCACTTCTTTTGAACGTGACGGTGTTATCGCATTGTTGTGGAGAAGTCGCCGTGTTGGCAGTCGCTGTCGTCATAGTCAGAAATGGTTACTGTTTATGAAAGGTCTTAGAGTGGAGCCTCCTAGGGAGCTTCATGCGCGTTTGTGCGTTCTGTGTGTCGTAGTCTCGCAGCACTTAAGGCACTGCAAAAAGAACCTAAGGCGCTAAGCGTTGTACTCTTCATCAGATACCAAACGTCGTTAGAACTGAAAAAGGCTACAATTAAACCGCGTCCACTATAGTGCGGTAAGGGGCGGCGTTCTTAAGGTGTATGGGGAAGGCCAGTAGACCGCAGGAATTTTAGTAACCCGAATAGCTCCTTCAGCGTGGATGTTCTTTGGAAGCACTGGCCTAGAGCTTTTAGTTCTGAGGGTGGACGATTGTCCAATGGGTCCAGCACTCTGTATATCACTTATCTATCTGCACTATGGCGCAGGCAGAGAGAGAGAGAGAATGTGTGCGAGCGTCTCTTTACAGCTGCATGTGTCGCATGTGGAGCTGTTGGCCATTTCAATAACCAAGGCATAGGAGTTCGTAAATACAACGTCTAGTCACAGACGTCTCTCTCTCTCTTTCTCTCTCTTTCTCTCTCTCTCTTTCTCTCTCTCCCTCCCGCTATCTTTCTCGTTTGATCTCCCTACTCCCTCCGCCCGTGTAGGGTAGCCAACCGGAACTACCCTGTGGTTAACCTGCATGCTTCTTTATACATCCTGTCTCTCTCTCTCTCTCTCTCTCTCTCTGAAAAAGACTAGAAGGAAAGTGCTGTACCTCGCCCACCCTAGTTTCTGGTGAGGCGCCGTTAGCAATTCCTTTAGTAAAGACATATCGAACTTTGGGTTAGAAAGCGCTTGTTTAAATTGAGCGCGTACCGCTATTCTTGTTACCTACGATAAGCGATTTTATAAGTTTTTCTTTTCCTTTTTTGCGAATAGGAAACCAAAATTTTGGGAGAAGTAGCGCCTCTCGTGACCTCTTTAAGTTGTGACTTCAATAAACAGCCGTATCGCAGTGCATAGCGCGAGATGAGCTCAGTGAGCGTACACCACTTTACCGACGTGGGAACTGTAACGAAAACTATAACACTTTGCTTGCCCCTTCATTTAGAGTAGCATTTTATGGATCTCCAAAAAAGGTGAGATTAGTCGAAAATTTAGTTCAGTATATATCTAATCGGAAAGAGCACAATAGCACCAATTTACGAGGCATGTCAGCCTGATTTTAACATTATCAGGAGTAGAACTACCCCGCAAGGAGTGCTACACGGCTGCTGTTTCCATGCCAGCTGTGGCTTTCATTACACGGAGCAATACTGAGCTACTTAGTAAACGGGACGTACAAGACGATGGCTGTTTCGCAGAAACAGTTGTATTGCTAGATTATAGCTCCCGCAATAATGGAGTGTTTTACACCTTCTTGAAGAAACACACACACACACATACATACATGTTTGGTAGAGATATGCTCCGGAAGAGATTCAGCGAGCGAAGAAACAAGAAACACAATTGACATAAAGATGACTACTTGCAAGAAATCTTGCACAGAAGCACATTCCTTCGAGCACTTTTATGAGAACAAGAAACAAGAAACAAGAAAAAATCCACCCTCAAATAAGGCAAATAATACCTACCAGCGTCTCCGCGCTTGGGGCGTAATTTTCGGCTCCCACCCCGACTCACGCGAGAAACGGCTCTCACTTGTACAAGGCAACGTCGTACCCGGGTCTCGCTCATATAGAGCCTCGGCGATGTGTAAGAGTAGCGAAGGTGCGAAAGTGCCGAGAGGTGAGGCCCACCTGCTGACTGTGCGAAGAAGCAAGCGGAGTGCTAGGTCGAAAGAGCCTTATAAGACGCGAAAGGGGCTAAGAAAACACCACAATAGGAGCGCGCAGACGTGTGGAAAGGCACTGGCGGCGTGCGAACCAGTCATTTGGACGGTGCTTGGAAACAAATGGTACTATTTATGCCGAGACTGCGCTATGCCGCCCCCCCCCCCCCCTTCAAGCATTTATGCCCCCTTTTCATTGGTCTTCGCCGATGGAGAAAGCGTCTTGCGACTTGTGACTTTCTTTTTTAAGGCTCATCGTTTCTTCTGCTCTTGACACATTTCACAAGACTACCTATGCCACTGCTCTAACTGTAAATTAATATGCTTTTTTTGTATAGCTCTAGATTTATGTGTTTGTGCTACATTTGAATCTAGATTACGTGTACGCAGAATGGTGTTGTTGCAATAGCAATTATACGGACACTCCAGGCGCATTCTTGCCGTCGCTGTCGCCGTGATGCTCCGTATAAAGTCCGAGTGCGACAACATTATCGGCGTACGCCGTATGCTGTATGTACGAATGAAAGCGTGCGAAGGTGAGCCGACGATGATGGCTTAATCTCGCACGCAAGGGAGGAATGCGGGGAAGAAGCGCGTCGCCTTCTTTCCTGCAAGGGGACACAAGCGGAGGGGGGAGGGCTTTTACTGAAGCAGCTGTTGCGCATCCAGCGGTTGCATGCAGCCGCGCGAACCAAACCTTGAAAGCGATCTGTGATGGGGACAGAGTGCCCTGAGTGGTGATAGCTTCGTGTGCACGGTTTCCTCACCGCTCAGTTCGCGTTGAAGCATTAGGCAGCACGAAGGTCAATTCTCTCGATGCTGCTGCGGCGCTTCCTCACTCCAGCGTTTTTAGAGCGAGCTTCCGCGGTCATGGTGTGAGATGCGTTCATGTTTTCTTGTGCGACCGTGACACCATGCTTGTTAATTTAGCTGATAAGCGAATGTTTACAAGTTGTACGGCCGATAAACTACATTCCTTACTTCTTATAGCCATCTACTAATTTTCTATCACGATCGATGCTTCGCCTTTCCGGCGAAACTGGGACTTTTTATTGCACCAGCTTAGATGACGTAAAGTGGTTACGGAGACTAAGAATTAGTGGTCGAATTTTCAAATCTTCTCCTTCATGAGTGCTCTTTGGCATTGACTAATCACCTTTGCTAATAGTATGTCCAGCAAACAGGCTCATATCCCAACCCGGCTTTATTCCACAACATTTATCCCGACACCTATGCCACTAGTTCTTGCAGGCACTGCAATGACATCGCTAGCCTAGACCATATGCTCTGGCGTTGCCCCTCGTTACGAGGCACAGAACAAAGCAATGAGGACAAGTGGTTCTCCGCTATCAAGAGCCCCGATGCCGGGGCGCAACTATGGGCTGTCCAGAGGGCCCACGATGCGGCGGTCGGGCAAGGCCTGACTGTCCCAACGTGGGAGCGGCCCGCAGCGCGCTGAGTCGCGTACCTCAGGACCTTATTAAAGTTTTGCATCCATCCATCCATCCATCAGGATTGGCTGGTATGTGCTCTTACGAACAGTGCAAGCGTAAGAGCGTCTTGTGAATATGGGCGTAGAGCTGCATGAAGGGAACGGCGTCGGTTCAGAGATGTTTTACTACCGATATAATGCATGTAGTTTCTACTCTTCACGTCTATCTAACCGAGAAGAACCAGGTCACATGTGCGATGCCCATACGCGTTAGGAAAGCTGGCAGTTGCGGCACTGTACCAGCATAGGCACCTTGTGTAGACAAAATAATGAGCGTGACTCGGGCTGGTTGGTGAATGATTCGTGGTGTCTAGTATCCCTAATTTTAGTGTCCCTCTATAATGACAGACTCCATAGGGGAAGGCTTTATATCACTTCTGATCCCGTGGGGCTATCTGTCGAGAACCGCGCCAGGACTCTGACCAGCGACGTCGTGTTCAGCAGAACAAGACTATCGCCACCCGCGGCGGTATGTCATGGCTTGCCGTTGCGCTGATGTGCTCAATGTCAGCGGGTTTGAATGCAGGTTCGAAAACTATATCTATCCACTGAGCCACCGCGGCGGGTGCATTTCAGACAGCCATTCCTTCAGTCTTCGTTCAGGGCAGCTGAAAGAGAGAGGGAAAGAGATACAAGAGATGCGAAAGGCAGGGAGAATAACTGGTAGATATCCAGTTTGCTGCCCTGCACCGGGGAAGGAGCAAGGTTAGACAGAAAGATCTTTAAAAAAAGAACTATGCTCAGGGCGAAAGAAGCACAGCTGTGCATAGCAGCTTAAAAGGGATCTTTCAAAACTAGGAAGGCCGTGCTGAAACAAGATTGATCGACGGCCAGCCGCATAAGCTGACCGATCCTGAATCAACTTTCTCGCGATTTGGCGAGATGGCCAAGCTGCAGCAAAGCTGAAAGTCAATCTGGATTCACAGCGTGCTTCGAATTCCTATGGTGACCGCGCTGGAGAGAATGACAGAGAAAAAAAAAACAGGAGAAAAAAAAAGACACCTAAACGAATGTTCAGTTCCCTCTCGGTGCTACTAGAAAGATATAAATGTTTGTACAGATTAGAAATAGAAGGAAGAACACTGCGAGCCCGCGTGAAGGGGCTCGTTGACTGGACAGAGAGAGAGAGAGAGAAAGAGAGAGAGATGGGGGGTCTTTGATGAGAACTCGAGAGCTTTGCCCGGCGGCACGCTTGGCACCTTTCGGCAGTAGTTTCAGACTGCCCGTGGCAGGGTGGGTGGCTGTCACGGCACAGAGCCTCTGTTGAGCTGAACAACTGCAGCAACACGTTCGTTGCTTATGGAGCTGCAGTCTTTTTATTATTATTATTATTATTATTATTATTATTATTATTATTATTATTATTATTATTATTATTATTATTATTATTATTATTATTATTCCATGCACTTGTCGCAGGTCATAGGTAGTACAAGAAAAATTCGGCAAACAAAATTCCACGCATATGTGGGAATCAGTGACGGGCAAAGTATTCTTCGATGTTTACCGGATGTTTTCAGTTCTCTTTCTCTCTTTATACGTGAGTCGTCCAATAAAAGCAGAGCGATGCTCGCATAACTTTATTTCTGAATATTGCTCATTGGCCCTTTTATCCCTGTCTATGTAGGCCCCAGTAGGTGAAATACACGTGTCCCACCGTTTCTAGCACGCCTAGATAACATGAGTAAATCAATTTTTTTACACCTACTTCGAAATCGCCTCCAATGTCTCAACAGTACCTAGTTTCGTGCCAAAGCAATGTAGCTTTTTTGCCGTGAGCTACATGAAGAAGTCCAAGAGTGCCACATCTGGACTGTAAAACGGGGAACGCTAAAACAATTACGGCAGAACTCATCTCATGATGACTCGCCATGGTAATGCGATTAGCATTCGAGAAATGCACCGACTCACCGTGTGGCTCTGTAGTCACGTTTATTCAACATATGCAGTGGTCTGATTCGGAGACTTTCGTTACTTCAGCTGTGTGCGACGTGTATTCTCCCACTTTACTATGGCACTCGCTTGCCAAAGTTGACCTTGGGCATGATGGCTTGACGACTGTACAACGCCGACGCAGTGATGACGTCGATGGAACAGTGAACACGGAATGACGTCGGTGGTACGACCAAGGTCGTACGACGAGGACAGCATGATGACAATGAGATAACGATTCCTAAACGATGACGATTGTATAAAAATGAGAGCGCGACGACGTCCACATGAGGACAACGTGATGACGACGAGTGATGATGACCATGGCCTGATGACGACGGTATGACGATAACCGGATGAAGTATGGAACGACAGTGATGGAAAAGCCGCAGAGGCACTACGAAGACAGTGTGACAACGCTTGCACGATAGGCAGTGTCTGACTACGACGCATAATGACGATGGCACAACAACAGCGGGATAATCGAGGTTGAACGACAACAGCATGATTACGATGGAATGACGAAGAACGAATGACATCGATGGGTCGACGTCATTCCTTCAGTTACATCATCCCATTGTCGTCAAGGCGTAGTACCGACGACAATGGGATGACGTTACCGAGGTGATGACGATGGTAAAACGAATTCGTGGCGACGACGGCGTGATGGGATGCACTTCTATAGGATGCAAGCTTAGCTGCTGCAGGAAATCAAGGTGTTACATTTTTTTGATAAACGTAAAATCAATTCGGGACGACAGTATTGTCAGTGTATGAAACTTCAGATATACTAAAGGCACCAATAATTAACCCCTTGTGGTTATTCTGCGAAATCATGATTGAGGAGGAGGCGAGAGAGAATATAGGAAGGCAGGGATGTTGACCAGTCAAGAGTCTGTTATCCTACCTTAGGCTGGGGGAAAGGAGAAGGGGAAGATGCAATGATGTGTCCAAATGCAAATGCACATATGGGGCACCAAGCAACGTTGGTTCACCACCTGAACGGCGCCTATCTAAGGAGGCTCATGATCCTCTTTTAGATCAAAGCGACGAATGCATTCTATCGCACTTACAGCAGCGATGAGGCTCCCGCCACCGTTCTGCTTCCAGGAGGAAGAGTGACGATGCCTACCAAAGCCGTTAGAGTACGGAGGAAAATGCAATGTACAGGCTAGTTCAGGAAAGATTCAGGTTTTACTTTAAGCTATATTAATTGTAGGGCAAGCCACAGAATAAATAAATAAATAAATAGATAAATAAATAAATAAATAAATAAATAAATAAATAAATAAATGACTACAAACTTGCGCATAGTAGATTCATTGGCCATGACTAATGACCACGAGGATGACAGGAACCTAAAAATTGTGAAAAACACCGAAATCTCAGTAGACGAGTGTTTTCGAGCCATGACCTCACCGAAATGCGGCCGCGGGGGCTGGCGTTGGAATCTGCACTTACGTGTTGCCCAACAAGACTTCATCGTCACCTTTCCGCACCCCCCCCCTCCCTATAAAAAAATTTAACGAAAAATATAGCTTTGTGGAAGACGTGCCAAAGTCCCGTTTTCATCCTTTCGCACTTTAATCTGCGCAATTTGCCGCGGTTGAGAATACCAGTTCATTGCAATGAAAAAAAAGGAGAACGGGATAGAGAGCAGCTCTTGCTTTCCGCAGCTCCTGCTTTCGTGAACGCACCCAGGACACCTCTGACGCTTGATCCTGTGGCAATTCTCTGAAGCGAGCCCAATCTCCGCCCTTTTAGCTTTTGTCAGCACACTCTGGTTTTTTCTTTCTTCTTTCATTCTCGATACTCCTTGCGCTATATCCCGCTTTTATTTCGCTTCTATCTTCATTTATGGATTATTGTCACTTGCTCTTTGAAGGTCCGTACCTCGGCGCAACAGTTCCTCTTGCAACCTCCAGCCGTTATCTTTGTGTCTGCACATAGCCTTTTGCTTTTGGGCATGCGACTGCCGAAGAAATACAGAGAGGAAAATAACTATAAACAGAGAGAAAGAAAACGTGGCGTACATGCTCAACAGGAGGCGATGTTTTTTTTTTCACGACCTGGCACTTGTTCCGGGACACGAACAACTCATCGATATCACTTCGCGAGTGGGCCTATCATTGATGCCGTGTTGCGCGAAAGGGGTCGGAGGTCTCGACGCAATGTTCCTAGCGTGAAAGAAGAGTAGACGAAGATCAGTGTTTTTTGACGACCAGGACAGGCTGAAGTGTTTTTGCGCCTCTGTAATCATGAGTGAGTGGTGTACAACCGCCGTCAGACTTAACCCGAACTCTAAATTGGAGACATCTCGAGAGGTTCAATTCCGACAACCGCAGGCTGCAAGGAACGAGTATCGCAGAATTTCGAATAAAAACACATCAAGGCAATTGTTTCGCGGTACGCCAGCCACAAGTATATTTATTTAATTTATTTATTTATTTATTTATTTATTTATTTATTTACCTATTTATTTATTTATTTATTTATTTATTTATTTATTTAGTTATTTAGTTATTTACCCTCAGCGCCCGAGGGCATTACAGAGGGGTGTGGGTACATTCGATAAAGCGGAAAGAAGCAGCAGTAAATTTGTATAAAACTAAAAAGACAAAGAAAGGGTTACATCAATGCAATAAGTTCTCAACACCAACCTCAGGAGAAGCGAAATGGCGCCGAGGGCGTGTTCAAGTTAAGCACGACCACAGCTGTACCGCAAGAGGCAGACTTGTTGCGATTCGCACACGCGAATGTGCACGCGTGGTTTTTCCGCAGTGGATGCTGAATTATGTAACATGATTGCACGCCACTCTCTCCAATGTTTCAGAGCTGGTGGCCAACTTCAACTTTTCTGCCCCCTTCTTGCAATTGTTCCTAGTGCCAGCGCTCTTCTGTTTCATGTTGACCGGATGTTATTGCGATGATTTCGGCTCACTTCCTGCTCGTCCATGTGAAAGAAAGAGGACGTCCTATTTCCGGATTGCCTGGGACTGTTGGCGCATTCTCGCCGAGTTTCTTTTCTTCGTATAATTGACATTGTATAGTCTGACAGCCCACGTTGGTTGTTCAAAAAAGAATACACTTTTTGTTTTGTTTTGCTTGGGTATATAGGAAGCGTAATTCTCCCATTTTTATCGACTCTATCATGCGTCGTGTGGAGTATATACCTGGTTTACTTCTTCTCGTGGAAGATCAAGTGGTTCATTAGATTGAGCCATTCCTCATTAGTACATTGGAGGGGCTACAGTGGAATCTACCTATATCTTTGCTGTTCGTTTTCTTTTCTTTTTACACGGAAGTAAACCAACAAAACCATTGAAATCATCTCCCCACCCTCCCCGATATTGTTTTTCTTTTGACCAAGATTTATATTACGGTGACATCGTAAATGTCGCGTCAGGTAATTGGCTTTCTTCGTTCCGACCGTTCAGGTCACATTACGACTAGTCGATAAATGTCTCGACTCTCTTCTAAGGGAGAATGGAGGAAGAGGAGAACGTCACAAGAGGGCCCCGACTGATTGAGTTTTTTGCGCTACTTCGTTTTCTGTAAGTTCGGTCGTAAATTTTTGTTCTCATTGAAAGAGGCTGTACTCACCCTAGTGTCAGTTTGCATTCAGTCCAACACAAAAGGCGAAAGAAAGTGGAATACACGTGGTGTCTAATTGGCAAAATAAGTGGGGGAGAACTCCATTTGGCGCGATTCTGTGTGATACGTTTGAGGCTAAGCAACGGGGAAACACAGACACACACAAACACACACGCAAAAGCACGAAACGTACGCAGAACTGCAGATGTCCTGCGTGTGTACGTGTTCCGTTGGGTTTAAGTCACCCGGTGCTCGAACGCTCCGAAATTCAGCTGCGTTTCCCTCAGCAGCATCAAGGAGGCCAGAACCGCTTAGTCCAAGACTGATTACTGTGACGTCATTACACGCCGCCATTAGCGTTTAGCTTCCTCCGCCTTAGTCGGGGCTCGACATAGGGCACGGTACAAGTCACAGGAGCATTTATACCACGGCGAATCGGGAGCGTTCGTAAAGCAACGCTTCTTTTTGTTTGTCTTGACTCGACGCACCCATGTAAATTTGCACAGCGCAGTAGGTTAGTACTGGCGGAAGTACTTATCTGTGTATTGTATTACTGTTAGCCTTTTACTCGCTGTGAATAATGGAGTAGGGGAGTAATTCCTTATTAGAGCCATAATCTCTGCTCGCTATATATTTCCAGCGGTACGAAGTTACATAACGCCCTCTGCCATTAGAATTTTCCTGTGTATGTAGATCTCAGCGCGTTTGGCCTGTGACTCGTTTCTAAATTCACATTGGTGCGGTTGAAAACGAAGCGGGAACGAGAGCACACAATGGTGTTTGCTTCGTGCGCACTGTGTGATGTTATTGCAAGTGTTTGGTCATCTTGAAAACGCTCTATGAGGGTATCAGAAAATAATAGAGCAGCCTTATCCGTCGTGTTTATCTTTGCCTATGTGTGCTCATTGAAATCGCGAAGCGATGATAAAATTCTGAGGTTTCGCTCGGTAACTAAGGTACTAAAAAACGCACGTTGTAAACTTGTTCTTAATTAATACTAGCCTCTTTTTTTCTCCTGCTGGCTCTGTAGCTAACACCTGCTTACAAGCTTGCGGAATGCTCCAGTACCACTCATACCTTGCTTAAGAACTAACCGCGGCAAAATACGGTTGCCCATTAGAATACGTGCAGCAGAGACGAGTGCTTAGGACCAAAAGCACTCTACTTTTGCGTCGGTCCCCTTACCGCGTTACGAACGCGCACTGAACCATGGGCCACTTATCCGAAGATTGATCACCGTCGTGGTTGCCTGCTTCTCTTTTCACGTCGCTTCTAAAGCTCAACTAGGCCAACGGGGCATGAACCACTTCCGAAAAACGAACCACCTCACAGTCCCTCAGTCCTTTCTATGAACGTTTTCCGTGTGGTTCGTTCTTCTGTTTCTGTTAAGTGTTTGAAAGCTCGTCCATCAATATCTTTTCCCACACGCCATCTGTTTTATTAGAAGGCGAAAGGCGGAGCCACGTCACACGTCAGTCTATCGGCATTCTTGCCAGCTGCTTGCTCAAGAAAGACAGGCAAAAGAGAGGAGGGTTAACAAGAAAGCTGTATGAGTGAAGAGGTGGCAGAATTTTCGACTCAACATGTCGAATGATTCGAGGAAAATACTGCGAGACGTTACTTCGTAATCGACAACAATATGTAATACTAAAGTGGTTCACTAAAGTAGTTCGTAAAGCGGCTTGTAAGAACAGGCGCCAGCCAAGCCTGTTTACAAAACATATTATTAATGAAGGTGACAAGCAAATGACAAAAAATGTTCTTAGCCTTTCTCAAATCGGCTCCTGATGCTTCCGCTACGGATACGTCGCATATCTTTTTCTTTTTCCACTCCAGCAGGATTGACATGATGGGAAACCTGAAATGTACGAGAAAACACCGCAAATGTCTCGCACATGGAATGTTTGTGATCTCTGTGTAAAAAACGTTAATAAACAAAAGAGAGAGAGAGAGAGAGAGAGAGAGAGGTACACCCTTTGTTTCGCTGAAGAAGGAGGTGCTCAGAGGAAGGACACGCTAGTCGGAAGAGTCAACACTACCACAGAACGACGCCGACCAAATGGATCCCAGCGATCAGGCGTTACGCAGACAAGGAGCACAGAACAAAATCAAAATAAAATAAAATAGACCTCTAAGAAAGGCATTTGGGTTACGGATAAAGGAGGCTGGTGCTTCCTTTCAACCGTGGTGCCATCGCCATTCGAGCAGAAGCGTTGAACGAGGCGAGGGCGGGAGGCGCCTAATCTTTCCAAAAGAGCGCAACTGGTCAGCAGTGGCTGAAGAGAAGATGGAGCAAAAAAGCAGGCGTAAGGCGCGGTAATCTTGCGGTGCACCAGTAAAAGTAGCCGCCGGGCAGAGAGCTAGAGACTGATCGAAACCTCCATTAGGCCTCCGAAGAGAAAGCCCTCGGCGTGTGGAGACTCTCCCACGCGCACTGCGCCTGTTGACGTCGGCACACACTGAGGCTGTAAATGTACTGAGGAGTTTTTTGAGAGCTCATACACGAATGGAGGCTCTGTGTATTACTGTTTACTTTGCTCGCAGGAGAATCTGCGCGAGTCAGGGATAAGTAATTACTGAGAATGACTGATATTTGCGCAAAATGTTGTTGCAACGCGTAGATCACCAAGCATCGACCGCAATGAGTGGTCCACACCAAGATTTTTGGCATGTATAGTTACCCGGCGCCGCAGCATTAATTTCATGCTGGTTGTCGACTAAACTATAGTTCAATCCCAAAGTTGCTGTATAGCACGACGTTGAAGTGCCAAGCAAGGGCCGTATTAAAAGTTTTTTTTTTTTTCTTTTGTTCCTAAGCGCAGTTTTCCATTGGCTGGCCTATTTCACTAATGATATGTGTGACATTGCGATTGATTAGTATGTGTTCATACTAACAATCTGTTGTTTATGAAGAAGCCAGCGATAAAAGGGGCTCCAACATTTTCGGTACCCTCAGATGAAATGATACCCTCCGGAGGAGTCTATTATTATGCTTTGTTTTTATTTATCTATTCATTTTATTTTATTTATAACTTTTTTTTTGTAAATAAGGGATTGGAAGTATTTTTGGGCCTCTGCGCCAGCGTAGTTATCTTTCGGAGTGAGATGTGCACGCCGACGCATCGTGCTGCTGGGCCGAGGATATGTCAGAAACAACTTCCTTATAATTGTGATTTTATGAACGAAATTAGCGCCATATGAGGAATAAAGCGCGGGAGTGGGTATGAAAATGACAATGTTCACTGCCTCTTATGGTGCAGAAACGCGGTAGATGAAATTATCGGTAGATGAGTTAGAAAGGATACGTTATACCTAAAAATATAGAAAGTTACGCCGCGATGCAGAATGCCGCTTTTACACACAATTTGCCACATGGCGTGTTTGGCAGCGATAAATTCTACCTGTCACACGGCCCTCGTTTTTTTTTGTGTCGCTCAATAAACAACACTCTTTGTCGCAGCAAAGGCTTAGGTAGCAGAATCTTGCACGTCCCTCACTCATAAAGCCCAGAGTTGCGAGACTGACGACATACGATGGAACAGAACGAAACAACCCTAAATAAAGTCCGCGTCGCTGTTTGTGGCTATCGCACCTTTTCGATCACCATCACCAGTCGTTCATATGGCGCGAGTCGGCGGCAAACAATTGCTCGGCTGCCGGGCAGCTGACAATCGCAGGCACATCAGCGTAATTGAATCTAGCGCAGCATACGTATGCTTCGAACGTGTTCGGCAGCCGTACTTACTACAATAGGACAGTAGACTTTCTCTGTTTACTTTGTTTAGTATTCCTGGAACCACAAATTCAGTAACGCACGTCGCCACCGGGTTAGTCAAAGCGGCTGCGTTCAGGACGCTTATGTCACAGGTCGCAATGCCGGAGCCATTCATCAATGTCCACGACAGTGCAGAATTCAATAACGCTGGACGCCCTCCATATGATGCGACGCGCCTTTAGCTCTTAGAAACAGCGCACGACAAGATGGAAAAAGCGACACAGTTGTCTAAAGTAGTATGTAAATAGAGCAGACGGGTGGGCGGAGCAGAGAAGTAAGAACTGTATTCACAAGCTCATAAATAGTCGCGTATGCCTGGCGTGTGCATTAGAGTACAGCACACGTAGGGCATAAATCTGCAGGTAATCGATTAACATTTGACTAGAATTAAAATTGGTTGCGTAATGAAGAGAGATAAGCCGGTTTCTCATACACCTCAGGTCACAGCTAAACACTGCAACCTGTGTGATAGTCCCTGACCCTGCGACCGATTCGTGCAGCGCCGATACATTAAAAGGTGTATTACGGTATTACATTAAGGTGTATTATTAGTTAAATATAAATTCAGAAATTGTCTTTGGCTTCAATATAGAGTTTCTTTTTCTCGTAACCGTCTGTGCACTGTTCTCAATGGTAGATAATTTTATGCTGAAGAATGTTTCTCTGAGAAATTAAACAAAGAAAGAAAAGGAAGCAAGAGCACCGGCACTGGAACTCTTTTTGTTGGCTTTTTAATTATTTCTTTTATCGATTAAAAAAAACATGCCACAAATACACATAAGCGCAGAGTGAATGTACCGACAAAAAATATATTTAGAAGGTTGCACGCTAATGACCCGTGTGTGATATCGGAGCACGACACACCACTGTCGATAGCAATTTTACTGCTGGCCGAGCAAAAAAAATCTATAAGAAATGGACAGCTTATAATAAACTAAGGGCTCAATCTTGTGGCTGCAGCTTTTAAATATTATTACGCGAGCGGAGCTGGGGAAACGGTGGCGGTATTTCCCGTTATACGCGTTCGTCTGGGCAGTAAATTAACACAGACGCTTTAGGCAATCTCCGTCGTAAAACAGAATATTTCACTAACAGCAGCGCCGTTAATTTGGAAAGTGCTAATTAAGGCTGCGTAAATGGAAAGGAGTCGATGTGATTACAGTTACGCTATACCGGAACATTTGTCAACTTTGTAAACACGAACACATGGCCTATATGAGAGTCACTGAATTATTTATTTTGCCTCACATTATTTAGTGTCTTACGCACAAAACCTGCCAAATGAATTGTGTGATTGAAGAAAGAAGTCTTGCTGGGCTAGTTGGCTTTTACTTAACGATAACGTAGCGCAGGGGTACCAGCACAAGCAAGGCGCACAAGGTGACGTATTCTGTTTGTCTTCTTTACAGTTGTGCTATTGCGCTGCATTATGCCGTTATATATGTATGACTGAAACCACCAGCGCAAGGTTCTTCAATAATTTCAGCCACTTAATGAGTTTAAGCACGTCGAAATCTTTGTAGACTTTCCTTTTCGTTCGCTTTATCATTGCATATTGTTAAATTCCCGTCCATTCAAACGGCGCGGAATAAGTGTTTGATATTCTTGACTCGGTGATATGTACGTTAGATATAAAGGTGGAAAGTTCCAGTTAGTAAGAGAGAGAAGCCGGAGCTTTCTGTGTAAATGCAAGTAACTTTAGCCTGTGAGTAGCCGTTAGAACTTACCTCGTATCAATGTCCACCTTCTTTTTCTTGGTTACTTAGCAGATGTATGTACCTAACTTCTTAAAGTATTCAGTAGCGGTTGACGAATGACTCAATTTGACATTTTTACATTACTTCTAAAACCACTATATATATATATATATATATATATATATATATATATATATATATATATATATATATATATATATATATATATACACGTGGCTAGTATTACTAACGTTTCGGCCATGGCACGGCCTTCGTCAGAGTAAAAAACTGTTCTGAAAAAAAAAAGAAAAGCCGCTTGCGAAAGGTGGAAACCCACCTGCGGTAACTTTCTTTACAGCGGAACTGTAGGTGATCCTCCCACACATTTTTTTAATGTCCATGCCTGAAAAGTCCCGCGCCTTCTATGAGGAGGCAAAGCAGACCAGTAAAGCATGTACTGACACCTGGGGTAGCAAGAGGAAAGCTAAGAAATCGCCAAATACTATACCGTTTCATACCATAATCACTAGAGGGAACTCTGTCGCTATTGTCTATACAACCCCTTAAACTCCGCAAAGTAGTGCCACGCTTTGAAGACTGCCGCCTCCTCCTCGCGCTCTGGCCGAGGCCGACGCCGCGTCGCTATTGGCCTAATAGCATCACGTGGGCCCTCGCGCCCTGCATCAGCGCCATTTTTGCTCGAGAAGCGTCTACGGAGTGTCGAGGAGCGCATGTTGGCGCCGTTGCTACGCTCGATCAGTGTAGGCGGCGCCACGGTCGAGGAGGGAGCGTGAAAGAGAGGAGAAACGAGGAGGAGTGAAGGCGGAGGAGGAGAGTGTCACTACTTTACGAAGTTTAAGGGGCTTTAAGTGTCTACGGGAACTGCAGTCTTGGCGGTTCAGCCAGCATGGGAATTACGGGAAGTGTTTCACCAGCTTTCATCTCCGTTTATTTATAATTTTTTGATGCAATTAATAACTACGAATACGTTGCCCTGTGGTGTCCTTCATGTCATTGTTTGTTGGCTTCTTATGATCTGACTAATAAATATCGAGCCCCTCGGTTTCCTTTCCTCTCGTTCATATAAAATATTTGTCTCGCGGTTATAGGAAAAATTTCTGGTATGTGATAACAAATATCACATTAGGCTCCGATGCTCGAACTGACACTTCTATTATTTCAAGGCAGAATACGGAACTAAAGAAAATAACTTCGCATCCAGCCGCATTCTTCTTCTACAGGTGTCAGCTGGGACACATCCCTAAATTAACGAAGCTCATTTGTGCAGGGTACAAAAAGCCTCGCTGTAGCAGATCAATTGAGCTTTTAAATCGCGGGAGCTATCGTCTGCAGCCAATATTTTGCTCACTTTTGTTCATGGAGTTATTCCGTACTATGCTCTTCTTCTCAAACATGCCTAGCATTACGGCGTTCAGAAACTGTTCTAACGAATTCAATGCATTTTACATGTTTCCTGTTTGCGTTGAGAGGAAAAGCGCTCTTCTTTGACGTTTTCTTCTTTATTTTTGCACTCGGTAGCTTCGAAGAACGGGCCAAATAAACCCATATTAGTCATTGGTTGAAACCATGGCGAGGATTGAGAGGAAGTAATGCAAAGTGAGAGGGTGGCCAGACGAGTGCAAATCTCACGTGTTCGTCTATGCCTTTCAAGCTAGTAAAAATTTTTCACTCTCTTTCTCTCTCGGCAGCTTTGACTTCTAAAAATTCTCATAGTACAGGCAAATTTTATCCGTGTTGCTCTTTGAGGAACGTCTAAAGATGTTAAATATAGCTTGAAGATGACAGCAAAAGGAAATTTCGCTTACTCCCACTTACACGTTGAATATAAGCAAGCACAGAAACGTGGGCCGGAATAATGTAACATTTCTACAATCAATGTTAGTCCTTGTTGCACTTCGACAGTGATTCGATATTCGTATATACCGCAGGTGGAATGCCTTTGTTATAACCGCAATCGGTCGGTCGGTGCCGCTTGATGAAATGATCTGGTAAGAAGTGAGTGAAAAGAATCTGTACATTATAGCGACCGTGTTGTGAATGTTAAAGAAAGGTGTGACGAGAGCCAGGGAAAAAAATGAAAGCTGAACTAAAGGTGCAATATGGATACGTATAGTGCGAGACATAAATAAGGACATTACAATGAAGATAAAAGCAATATCCGCAATATTGCCACAGAATGATGAGGAAATTAAGGAAGGAAAGGTAGGGAGGTCAACCACACGCACGTCCGGTTCAGCATCCTACTCGGGGGGAAAGGGATTAAGGGAGGAAAAGAAAGAAAGGTGAGGAAGGGAGGAAGGAACTAGCAATACGAACCCGTGCGATTGTCCATCATATCTCGACTGCAATCGGTCCCTGAGGCCAGTCAATTTCATGAACCATAGCAATGCCCACGTCGGTTTGTAAGCCTGCGACGCGTGGGGTCGGGGTCCAAGAATCTTCGTCTCCGAAAATGGCCTGCTATCTAATCGGCTTAACACACTCTGAAAGCGTCGCGTTCAATGCCATATTGTTCACAAAAACACAGCACGTGTTCGGCCGTCTTTTCACAGCTGCATGAACAGAAAGGTGTGTCCGACATTCCAATAAGGAACGAGTTGGCCACCCCTAACTAGACACCGCATAGTAAAGTTGCATCATGGCAGCTTCAATGAAGGATCAAGACAGTGGAGAAGGCATTTCGAGACAATCGGAGTGCTCTATGAAGTTTCAGTCGTGGTTTGAGCAAGTAAAGGAAGACTCCTCGCAGCGTCTGTTCTTGACAAGGGTATTGGAACGGTCTGGGTTCCTTAATGAAGCGTTTCTTTGTGAGCAAGGTCGCTACCGCCGACGCCACAGTGTCCCGTCAGACATTGGAATATGCTGCCATATGCCTTTATGAGGGGTTAACGGAGAGCTCCTCTAGGCTAAACTCCCGTTGTTCATGGGTCTCGCGTCGCAAGGCCGACTGCAGACTCTGAAGGGCGGCTGCCTTGGAGTTGAGAAATAAAATTGCCGCAAATTATGTTCATCAGATTGGGCAAAGAGCTTCACAGCAGAGGCCAAGCTACGACAATACTCACAACGCAGAAGAGACCGTTACCTCTAACAGAGAGGAAGAGAGAAACGTGACATGCTGCACCGTCAAATCGATCAGGACTGCGATAATCGCACAGCGGCACACCATCGCGTTATCGAGCGATAAGTGGTTAATCAATAAGAGCGCGTGGAAAACTCGGCGCATTTTCTCACTCGCGAGGTCTGAATTCGTGTGTTCTTTTAGTGTGTAGTTTCCGTCAGCGATTGTTTCTTCTGAATTGCATGGCCTTCTCGTTTTTTATTGCGCCTTCCGGTGCGGTAATTAATTCCGGTTCTTCAAAGAAGAAAAAAAGGAAGACAAGCTAAAATTAGCATCATCACAAGCGTTATAATATCGGGTGGCCAACTTATTTGAGCCGCCGCTGCTTGCTATATATCCGCGGATTCGTCGTCTTGTGCTGGAAGATTGCACGTATCTATTGCAGAGCTATAAGATGAGGGAGCGGGAACACACGCTCTGTATTGTGTGTTCGTCCTTTCGTGTGCCATAAACTTACAAGGCAGCTTGGCATATTTATGTGGCGCGAAGCTATCTTTTCATCGTCGGAAATTTAAAAACAAAGTAATAAAGCAAAGGAAGGAAAGAAAACACACTGAAAAACAGAAAAAAAACTCTGAGAGCACGAACACATACACTTTTGTGCCCGTGAGGCCCGAAAGTTATGAAGGTAGCGCAAAACCATGCACAGACATGCTGCAGTTCCTTATTAAAATGAGATTCTTGAAAGGAGTCTTTGGACATGCACACAAGTGCTTAGTTTTGTAGACGACTGGACCAAGGCGACTACACATAATCACAGGAAAGAGAAAAAAAGTTTTCATCCTGCCCACTGTAGCACAAAGCTAGAAAAGAAACCTGTATGGGGGTATTTATCTTTGCTTTGATATTCCACGCGTGGACTTTTTATCAGTCAGACATGCACCCATGGAGTGCGCTCGCAGAAATTGGAGAGCACCGTGAAAGAGGTCAGACACCGGCGGACCGAAAACTGTCTGAAGTGTCCAAAGAATGCTAATCGCATTTAAAAGAAAAGAGAGAGAGAGAGTAAGGTGGAAGCGCGGTTATCATGGATTAAGACTTATAAGGGCATGCTCGAAGGCAAACACACTCCGTTTAAGTATGCAGTCGGGCATTCAGGAGCGCAGGCTAGGAGGCAGGGAAAGTCGGCCTTTGAGAAGCGACGCTTATTCCGGCTGCTTGGGCAGGCAGCCCCCGTCGCGGACAGCCGCCGTGGCCATTCACAGTGAACGACCACACGGAGAAGCCTACCTTCCGGTTACCCCTTTTCTTTTTTTTTTTTTTTTTCTAGCGTGCCTGCGGTTAAGTAGGCGCACGCTTCTTCGAGGGGCGTGACACAGCGTGTACGCGAGGAGTGGCTCGTTGCCATCGTCATTCTGACAGGTGTCTCAGTGGTAGAACCCGGAGCACGTCCGGGGCCATGGTTAAGCGAGTGTTGATTTATTTCGGCGTAGTTTCTTCTTTGTGGGCGATCCTGATTGCGCAGCTGCCTGGTTTCTTGGTGTTTTCCTGTCCCCGACGAGTATCTCGATCCACCGCAGGGGCGATAAAAAGAAACAAGAATGTATTTTCGGTTTGTCTGTGACTGAATGACGTAGCTTGATGCGTGTATTTTACGAAGAATGAAGGACGATGTATTCTCGTTCTCAAGCAATGACATGCGTCAATTTTTTTTCTTTCCTGTGGCTTTTGTGTTACAAGAAACGATATGCTTTCAGCGACGTTCTAAACTGTGTTTCTTAATTGTGTGATTGGTGTTTTCTTTATATACTGTACATATGACATTTTGCAACACGCTTGTTTGACCTCTGTGTTGCGTTACTTGCAAGTTATTTCCTCGTTCTTTGCTCAAAGAGGAGTAGCCAGCGCCCTCCTTTGCCGTAAATATCTACTCATTTATCACGTAAAAAAAAAGAAGGTAGAGGTGTAACAACATAATGATAACATTTCCGGAAGGCTAAAATGCGGTTTAAAATAGCTAGCATAGATGGATACGTGGACAACAAAAAATAAAGGACCAACCAAAACGCTCCATTAGAGTGGCCCCATATTAATAGAGCTCCAAGTTTTATGGGTTTATTCTCAATTTTGTGTAAAGGTGTTGTTGTAAGTGATGCTTGTTGAAAACATTTCCTAAAGAATTTGTATGTATGAATTATCACGCGCAATATTGACACACACACACACACACACGCACACGCACCCGCACACACACACACACACACACACACACACACGCACACGCGCACGCGCACGCACGCACGCACGCACACACACACACACACACGCATGCACGCACACACACACACACACACACACAGAGACGGGCGGTGTTGAAGTGTCTAAAAGTAATCAACTCAGACGAATGGAAAACAAAATATGTAACTAAACAAAGACAATAAGTAGGTACACATATTCCCTTCGGTGCTATTGATTTCACTGATCAGTTCGGCGATTTGTGGTTAACATGATAGCTGCACGCGCTACAAAGCGCGATCTCCTCTTACAGTCGCTCAGGATAAAAAGCTTTCACGGACAGCCATATTCATCTAGAGATTACGACAGACAATTTTAAAGCGAATCATTCTTTGACAGAATGCTGCCACCCATAACTCGTATCTGCAAACACTTTCTACCGAGCAAGCGAAAGACCGTGGTTCTTGCTCCAAGCACACTTGCAGTCGCGCGGTATTGCGTCCAATAGAATATTTCACTACAACCGTAGTTTGCACACTTTTGATCGTCGCCTTCGAAGCACTACGGCAGTAAACGTTTACTACTTCTGCCATCAGGCAGCGAACGCGAACTCAGAGCGCAGCTTGCGAAACAATTCAAGAGCACCAACAAGACACAGCACTGATTTGGAAATGCGCATTTTCAAGAATTCGACAGCGTGTAAGATGTGTCGAAATGCCGTCTGCAGAACTATGTCGAAATGCTCGTAAAAACATTTGCAAAATCTTGTTGGTAATGCGTTTTGAGATTTGCATATTATACCAGTGTTTCAGCTGAGCACACCTCGCTTCTGAAATACGAACTCGTCGGTTAGTAAAGGAGCATGCGCGCTGCACGAAGCTGTCTTTTCCATATCTGCTTGCCATTTATTCTGAGTGTTCACAGTTCATGGTTTTACCCTATGTGAAGCGCTTGCATTTTTAATACCTACTAATGTGTCTTGCACTTCGTGAGTTAGTTTTCAAGTGTCAGGACGACATATGTTAAAATAATAGCGGATATCTCTCAAAACTTTGAAAAAGAAAGTATCGTTTTATTTTGTTTGTTTTTTTTCTTTCTGAACAGTTCAACTTTTTTTGTTCGTTTGATGTTCTCGTGTAGTCTTTGTTTTATTAATTTGTGCACTGTAAGGTTGCAATGTTCTGTGCACTGCCATGGTCTTACTGGATCCCTGCATCCTTTCGTAGTCTTGGTAATGTCACCGTGGCACTGCTTACTTATTCTTTCTGAGCAGTTAATCTTTTTCCGCCTTTCTTATTTTGGTTTATAATGAATGATGATGATGAGGGAAGTGGTGAGTGCTTACGTGCACTAGACGGTGGTCCTACTAGAGCCGCTCGTCTAGTTTCGTGTCATTCAGAAACTTCAGCAGCGCTTTAGTTGTCTGCATTGATGCTGCAGTGTCAGGCCATGTCAGTCCAGAATAGCGTCCCCCGACAGTGGTTGCCTGCCAACGCCGGCTAGGGAATTATCCAAGGTCCTTCGCTCCAGCGTATATGCTGGACAATCACACAATATGTGTCCCGGCGTTTCAGGCGTGTGACAGTGTTCGCAAACAGGGCTGTTCGACTCGCCGATGACGTGCGTGGCGAAGGGTGAAAGCAAGGCCCAGCCGAATCCTGAGCAGCAATGACGCTTTGCTCCGCGTAACCTTCGGGGGCAAACAGAATTTACTGTGTGGTTCAGTCACATGTAGTCGTCCGTGAATGTTGTTAGCGTAGGCTTTGTGTGCTTTAGTAAGGTCCTGAATGAGTGTCTGGATCATTGAGTTCGTGTCAGGTCGCGAGTAGTCAATGCGTACTTCCCGAGAGAAAGAGAATGTCGGTCTTTCCTCACTGTCAGCGAGTTCATAGCCAATCAAACCACAATGGCCAGATACCCATTGAAAAATGATCAAGTGGCCACTTCGCTGAGCACTGCGACGAAATAAAAAAAGCTGAAGAGCGTGATACTGTAGCAAGGAGGAGAAGAACGCTCCCATTCCTGCGGATTGGAAACACCAATTTTGATGCAAAGTGGTATAAACAGAAACATTAATTTCTCGTTGGGGCTTAGACGTATTTGTTCTGCACCTCGTGCTTATAAGTGTGACTCTCCTTCTTCCTCTGCTATTTGTTTCCTTTTGATTTGCTTCTGGCTCTTCGCTAGGCTCATTTCATATTAAATCTTACTTCTTTAAGATAAAATGTCTATTTATACTTAGCCCGTATGCAGGAGAGATTGAGTAGCAGAAACCAAGGTTCGTTCTCAATAAAAAAAAAAAGATTAGTGCTAAAATTGTTCGCACGAACACATAGCAACCTACCATGGCGTGAGATCTATTATGAGCATATGCAGACGACCTATTGCAAACAGTACTTGCGAACGACAATCTCTGTGCATTTTGCATGAAGTCCTCATTCTATATCTTGGTAAAGCTTACCCACGCAATAACTTGTTGGCCTAGTTGGTACTTGCAATTATCAGCAATTATCGATCACAAAAGCTACCTACGTGGGCAAAAACAGAAACAACGGCTATTTTTTTCAATACGAATTACCTTGTTATCCCTTCTTTTCTAGGTGTTTTACTTATTTGACAATTTTATTGGTGCCCGACATACTCTTTCTTCAACTTTTCTCTCACAAACGGGGAAAATGATGGCACTTAGCGTCACCTTGCAGTGAAGATAGAATTTGAGAAACACAGATATTTCGTCAGAGCAAGCTGCAGAAAGGGTCAAGTATATTCAGTTACGTTTGCGCAATTGCTCAATTAACTTTGCCGATTTCGGATGATTCTAAGCACTAAAGCGAGGAGAAGTCTATATAAGATACATAGGAATATTGTGAATTGAAATATTTATTCTCAACAAGAAAAAAAAAGGAACCGGCACGCAACGTTGCACAGAAAGAACGGGTTCGTACCCATTGAAAAAAAGTATGCGAATGTTGGCGTCACAATGTTTTTCTTTTTTTCCACGACTACGCCATTTAACTTATTCACTATTCATCAGTAAATGAAATCACGCGTTTTAATATCGCACCCTTGGGTATAAGAGAAGTCTCTTCATAGACGTTACTGCTTACAGGGTAGTAAAAAAACACCTAGAATGGATGGTACAGACTCCATGAGGGTTAACCTAAGGAGAAGTGGCCTGGAAAAAAAGATATGCAAGCCAAAGAAGGCGCTTAGAGGTACAAGTAATTCCGAATGCTAGATGAACAGAAGTATTAAGATTTACTAGCAAGGACACGTGAGCGTTTCTTCATTTTAAAATAGAAGCGCGGACAGAATCAAGTGGGAACATGGTGCAGAAATATGTAATCAACAAACACTATCTCTCACAGGGTAATGTCGTTCACAGCTTAGTTTCGGGAATGGGTGTTGAAACGACAATGGGTCGGGGGGAACAAGAAAAAAAATATATATGTGCATGGTGTTCAACCTATTTTTTTATGGGGAATACTTTATCTGGCTAAACATCCCAAAATTGTGATTAGTTTGGGACAGCGGCTGTTCCTCGGCTGCTGTGAACAATGCTGTTGACGATCCTTGAAGGAAGACAATATATCTTCACGTTGTCCACATGAAAGATAAGGATCCTTTTGTGCCGTCAGTCCACTCACGTTCGCATCACTACTTTTTTTTTTCTTCAACAGATTTCCTTGCACAATCGGCCACTCCTCCCGGTGATCGAAGTGGCTGCCTGATTGTACTCGAAGAGACAAACCGACAAAACTTACTGTCGGTGCCGCAAAAACTATTTTCTTGCAGAGAGTTCTTTTTGTTGCGTTCGTGTCTTTTGTAATTACGAGAGACGGAGCCCGGCAACATCAATTTGTTGCGATAACATCTCGAATGCCATCCTAATGGTTTCGGTTCCTGCTTGTTTTCTTCTTTCACACAAAGAAATTTCGATCGACTGTCGTTTCTTTCCTGTTGAAATTCTGTTTTTCCCTACAGTCAAGTTGCACAAGCACACTTTGTGCAAGGCGGTGACGTCCACTTCTTCCAGTTCTCTAAAGCCAAAGGGTAGCGCTTTCATTGCCTTATATTGCATTGAGACAGAGAATCGCCATTCGGCCACATTCCCTTGCTCGACGGCCATAATAAGTACTAGCAGGATCAGTGGAAAGACATTCAGACGCCTTATTTAGATCATTCGCTCCACATAAGTGACCTAAACAAGATAAAATGCCCTTACGATTAAGTTGTTCCTAATGCCACTTCTGCTTTTCACGATAAGGGATGTAGAACTCACGTGCGTGATGAGGACACTCTATATAGTTCTGAAGGCGCATCTTTTGTTCAATAAACAAAGTTCGGCGTAAGTTCATGGAAACATCGTTTTCATGAAAGTGATAGTCTAGCGGCAGAGCAGAGGTAACTTATGTGCAAAGAAGTAATTGAAGAGCAGAACGACGAGACGATTGCAGGACAATACTCGAAGGAAACATCAAGCGAGTTTCTTACCAGCACCTTCCCTTACCGGCTTCCACCACCGAATTCGAATAGCGTGATAGTGAATGCCGCACTTAGAAACAAACTAAATAAAGGAATATGAGAACCAACAAATTGTAACAAGGTAACCGATACACTATTGCAAAAGAAAAATGTTTAAGCATTGCTACAAAAACAGTCGTAATTTCATGTTTACGCGGTGTAGTTAGGAAGACTATTCAAAGTGTTATGGCTCGGCTCTGCCCTGATGTGCCCAATCACTGTGTGTTTTCGAACATAGGCATCGAGCTTTTATTAAATTATGAAGGTGAGGGGAGATACATATCCGAGCTTGAAGGTGCAGAAGTTGGCATAGAGTGCCATAAATGTATCGATTAAAGCTCTAAAGAAGACTTATTGAGCGTCATAATTCTAACGACCGGAGCGAATTACTTTGTTTTATTTATGCTACACTACCAAGCCTGTCATATAGTTGCGAAAAATAAAACCCGCTGTCTTGTTCTACTGGTTGTTTTTGTGAAGACTGCCAAAACCTACTGAATGTAGAGCGCTCAAGGTAAAAGCGGAATTTAAATCAGATTGTCGGGAACGGTGGACGTAAGGAAGCAGATTATGGGTTCTAACTTTCTCGCTAATTACTGAAATACATTAATTATTCTGTTTAATCAGCGGAGTTACGTGGCTACAATGACAATGCAAAGTTTGTAGCTATACTGGCGCTCATCTCATACATATTATCAAGCTGCGCGAACAAATTTTTCTCCTGGGCCCTACAGCAGGAAAAAGTTTTACTTTGCGCTGAAAAACTCAAACTGGGCGCTTTAAGATAGCAGGACACCACGTGGGCAAGAAACGTCCACTGTTGACGTCCTCTGACGTTTCCCGGCCTGCAGCCACGAAAGCCGAACCATCTTTCTTAATTCGGACATGATGATTATCGCTGGCATCGTGCCCCTGGCTTCACTCAGACGTCGGAATTGCAGAACATTTGCCTTCGCCACTCAGTGGCAAGCTAGATGTTAAACGGTCACAAGGAGCACGATTATCAGTTCTTCAGGAGTGGCTGGCTCATGCGGAAAAAAAATGAAATAAGAACAAATGAATTTATCTTTTACCTAAAAATGCAAAGAAACGCGTTGATACCACGAGCTGTTAAGCAATTCTCTAGACAAGCGTGATCAAACATCTAGTGTCCTGAGCTTCATTTTAGCGCTTTCATGACGCGGTGAGGGACGCACCTAGCCACGAGACGTATAATCACCACGTCGAAATAACAAACATGTTTCGGCTTGCCTGACACAGACCGGGAGACGTCGCAAGAAGTCAACAGCTCATGTTTCTTGTACGCGTGACAGCATGTTATCCTCAAACGCAGATTTTCAGTTCCCCAGCCAAAGAGTGGGACATTTTTTTTATGCGGCAGGGCCTAGGAGAATAGCTTCTCGCGCAAATTGCAAGTTTATATGAGGTCATCCCGTCAGTAGCTACAAACTTTACATTATCAGTAAGCACTAACTGCGCTAATTAAGTAAAATAATAACGTCCTTTAACTAATTAGTGAGACAATTAGAACACATAATGTGTTTGCTGAAGCCCTCCGTTCCCCATAGTACGGTAACTTAAATAAATATGTTTAGTAATGGAGTAATCAAGAAGTAAAATAATCGTCCTGTCTGATCTAAGGCGCGACGAGGAAGCCAGCCAGTTGAGAAGCATACCTTTTACAGCGAAGCTGTATACCTCTACCGTCCAAGCAAATTTTCGCGTCGTTGTTGTAAGTAAAAAAACTCCCCATACGTAGGCCGATTCTAAAGATAGCACAATACCGGCCCGACCCGCGGCGGAGGCGAAGCAGGCGTTAAGCACTCCCCATGCGTGGGCCGATCCCGAAGACAGTGCAATGCCGGGCCGACCCGCGACGGAGGTGCAGTTCGCCATTAAGGGGCCCACATACACAGATTCTCTGGCCACCTTTCTTCACAGAATGGAAGGACACTGAGTTTTATTGCGAGGCAAAGTCACCGGGCAGCAGCATCTGCCCATAAGAACATCAGCGGGCAAGAGTTCCGTATTTTCGTTTCATTTTCCCCCTTTCTTTTCTTTTTTTGCTGTTCTTTCCTTTTTTGGGAATATCTCTTTTCTATTAAATTTTATTCTCCGTACGCCCTTTCGACACCACAGGGATGTACAAACTATGACCAGTGCCTGTGATCGCCCCCCTCCCCCCCCCCCCATGTAATACCCTCGTAATGAGGGCCTTTGGGGGTATTTTTGAATAAAGAATGAAGAGTGGAGGCGGATAAGTCCGGCACAAGAAACTGATGCGCCGTGCTATCACGGTTACGTCCGTGAGGTACAACAACAAATTTTACAAATACAGTCGGCCGGTAATAATTACCTTAGAACTTTGTTGTCATCGCTCATAACGCAGGCTCGACTGTAGCGTGTGAAATTCATTCAATCAAAAAATTAAAACACCGGCTCAAAAAATATTTACAATGCTTCTTGTGGCTTTCCTGTTATTCAAAGGGCAGATATATTTTTGAAGTAGACCCATAAAAGGAGACCTTTTGATTATTTTCCAGCAATTGTTCCAAAATGTGAATAAACAATACACATTGCACGCTCAGCCAACACACGCTGGGTTCAACACGCCGTTTATAGTGGCATTCAGAACAATATGAAATGACATGAGGATGTCGAACTTGGCGAATCTCGTGGAGTAAGGGTAAAAATGAAAAATGGTGCATCGAATCGTATTGGACGCCCGGCCACAAAGAACATAAATAATACTGCACGACTTACGGGAACAACTGAACACCTAAAGATGAGACAGGCAGAAAATACCACCCATCAAAAGAGCGTATCGTACACTTACGTACTGTAGTGCCAGGCCAGTAATTAGGGCTTACACCCAACGTAACGCGATCCGACGACAGGGTCACGCCATTCCGCTTCAGGCAATGGTACATTGCGTGGGTATGGTTCATTAAAGGAAAGAAATGGGAAACTGGGGTTAAGCAGATGGAACAAACCAGCGCTGCCAGAACCAGAGCTGATCAGGTCCATAGCACCGAATGCCCCATAGCAGTCATTTGCCGGGAAAGGGCGGCGCACAATGTACTACGTCTTGTTAAAGCAAATGAATGTCGAACACGCCACAATTCGTAATTGTGTATGCTGTAATAAAGGCGAACGGCGGGGAGGGGCAGTGCTCAGATCAGGACATGTAAAAGAGTTAGAGGCACGATACACGAACGTATGTAAGTACACGAGAACACCTAGAGCACGCAATATTTATCAAAGATTGTCAGTTCTTGGGCTAATACACGTCCTTGGTTCATGCATTAACGCTAACTGTGCCTTCTGCGCAATAAAGACAGTTCTAAACTTTCTCAGCGACACTGCTCTCATTCAGATGCTCTTATCCATCGGGAATAGTAGGCTAGGTATGCCGTCAGGCAAAGCTCTCCAAGATTCATCACACACACACACACACACACACACACACACACACACACACACACACACACACACACACACACACACACACACACACACACACACACACACACACACACACACACACACACACACACACACACACACACACACACACACACACACACACACACACACACACACACACACACACACACACACACACACTTTCTCTCTCTTTCTTTCTCTCCCTCTAGAGTAATGTACAAAAGTTTCCGGAGTATACACGAACAGCGGCGTAGTTGAATTTGCTCACAGTTTCATATATTAGGCGGATAATAAGGAGGAAGGAGGAAGCAGGAATAGACGGAAAGACAAGGAAGTTAGCCAGTTCTCAGACCGGCTAACTGCCATGTGCTGTCGTAAGGGCGTAAGGGGAATAAAATATAATAGAAGTAAGATATTACAAAAAAAAAAAAGGAAGGAAGAGCAAAAAAATAAAGGGGAAAAATGAAACGAGAATACGGCACTGCTTAAGGTATGTCTCTAAGACCAGTTCTCCGCAAGAAGCACAACGCCTTTAAAGCCTTCTGTGCTGAGGACAGTCTCGGCCATTGTCCCAGGACCCTTTCCTCCGACCATGAGAGTTTGTCAAGACTATCTAACACTCTTGAAAGTTCTTTCCTGGGCGCATTGACGCGGGGAAGCTCGCAGAGAAGGTGGGCAATTGTTTCCTCTCACCCGCATCGCATGTAGGGCTGTTGGCCATTCCGATTCGAAATGAGAAAGCATTTGTGAAGGACCCGCCAAGCCACAAGCGGCACAGAAGCGCCTCCTCAGTTTTAGATAGTGCTGACGGAAGAGGTAGCGGTAGATTCGGATCGAAGTTCGTGTAGACGAGCGTTGATAAGTTCCCTCGGATTCCGCTAAGGAAAACTTAGTGTTTCCGCGTTGACTGTTGCCGTAAATGACCCTATTCTGATTTGTGCAAGATGATACAACAGAAACATTGAAGTAACTACTACTTCATTTCAACTAGATTTGAAAGCTCATTCGCTAATAATTGCCGAAGAGGCCTGCTCTAGAAGTAAACTGGTTTTGGTAGCTGTTACTGTATGTTTCACATTTGGCTACTCTGAAGTGACCGCGTTTACGAGGTTTGTCTACTTCCAGGTGTGTACGGAGCAGCTGGGTGATCCATTTGTTCACCGGCGGTTGTAACTGTTTCTGTTACCGCACGTGTGCTGTGCGGACTCTTTAGCACCATCTTAAGAAGTAAAACATGGTTTTCGCTTCTATCTCCACGGGCAGAAAAGAATCTAGGGCAAGTTGTGCACTTTTCCAAAGCTAGAGCGATCGGCCATGCCAAACACTACTATTCCGACTTGATGCACAGCTGCAAATAAATGAAGCTGAGCTTCAAGTTAAACTCTGATTGCCCTTAGACTCTGCTTTTCGTGCTATCTTCATTTTACTGTACTGCACCGCACGTACTCAGATGTTCACCTCTGATGTAATATATTACTATAAAAACTACGTTCGCAAACATTGCATATCTTTTCTAAAAACTGTTTTCTTTTTCACATAATCGTACTAACGTCTTACAGTTAACCACCGATGATATGTGATACGTATGATAGAATGGCGTTAAAGTTATTCTGTGTTGTTTTTCGTCAGATAATACAATGGGACGAATTCACAAAGCTTTTCGTACGTAAGTGCTGTTTGTCACGCACCGGCCGCCCTTCTCTTACTCTATGCACACCATTACTACTGACTGGCCTCTGTTCTTACAACCAGTCCTAGTTCGATAACTTTTCTTTTGTGAATAAGGACACTGCCTGTAACACAAAGAGCGAAGGAGCAACGTATCGTTTCGGCTTTGTCGTCGGGAAGCCGATCGTATGCAATTACTGGCAGCTGCCCGTCTTCCAACCGTCCTTTTATTGAGCCGTACTACAAACATTGGAACGCTGAACTTCGCTGAAATGAATTTTCAGGAGATCCTGCGTCAAATTAGGAGTTCCACACGACTGCAGAAGCACACCACGTTGTCACTGCAGTAACTATGGACGTAATGCAAATATCGCCGAAGTGAAGACCACAGTGCTGTGTTTGCATACTCGATAGAACATCTACACTAAGCCTGCGCTGCGCCTCACACTCTTGGTGTTTGAATATAAGCGACCTGAAATCAAGAGTTCGGCGAAATCATGGCTGGTTTCGATTGCTCATAATCTAAGGTAAGACGAGCGACTACCAAGAACATAAAAACAAAGAAAAAATAGAACGAAAGAATAAAAGAAAAGAAAACATTCCTCTATGATTACGATACTCCCTAATGCGAAACTTGAGCGTTGCTGTATTGGTGTTTTAATTTCGCGATATATTGACTGGCGCGCACAATATGCCACGTGCACCGCGTTGCCAAAGGAGGGAAGATCGCAGGAGGCAGCACGTGATGCGTGAGCGCGGTTCACAGCAGCCGCCGCAGACAGACCTCCGCTCATGCAGCGCTTTGTTTCCATATGTGGTATTGATGGCGTCATCGGTGAACAGACGACGCGCGCTACTCTGGCCCCATCTCATAGCCATCGTCGCCGCAAAGCCCGTCTTGCGAGGCACTACGCTTTTCTTCTCACGCTTTCGCCATACACTCCTCCTCCGCGTGGAACAGGGGAAAGGAGGAAATAAAGAAAGGGTGTCCGAACCATGCTGTGAAGTTGGTTGGATAGCGATCCTGTGAACGACAACTAGAGCGGTTACCCATTGCGAAGTAGGTTGAAATCATTCACGTGGCGGCATTCACATGCACTTTACCTTATTATTAGCCTGAGATGTTTCGCAGGACTGCGACTTGGTTTACGCCGCTACTTCTTGCATCGACATAGAGTGGAACTATTGAGAAGAGAAATTCGCCGCGCCTCGCATGCACGCTGATCTTCAGGAGTCCTCACTATACGTGGCCTTCCCATAGCACTGTGACAACAAAAATGAGTTTCTAGGCGGGTTATTCCTTTACGTACGAAAGTGTGATTAAGTAACTCCCTGCTTCGTATGCTACATTCAAGCTGCCGTCGCCACGGCAACTTGCGCAACGGGAATCTTTACTAGGAAATGTAAGCGGGCAAATATACAGGTTTCGCATTGCATGTAGCGGCCTGAGCGCCTTATCATCAGTTATGCGGTCGGAATGCTTGTTTAGAGCTTGTTCTTTATTGAAACGTATGCTGTTCCGTATGTTGTTGTTGTAAAATGTGGTATCAAACCGCCGGGTCATGTGCGCGCTATCAATGCGCAGGCGCCAAGTTCGTTTTCTATGTACTTCCCTCTTCTCCGTTTCCCCTTAACTTTATATATACGTGCATTAAACACTTGTGCTTTGTTCTCGGATAACCACTGTGTCGTCAGGGTCTCCCTTCTTACATGATGGCAGCTACGCTGCGGCTGCTATGTTACAGTTGTATGCGTGATTCCAAAGAATGTATGCACTGTTTGTTTCCCTTTGCCGAGTGCTCGTAGCCTCTGCCTTACGGGGATATGAGCCATTGCATTTGAGGGTATGAGCCATTGATGATGATGGTTTTCGGTCGACGTTACGCCTTGATAAAATCTCCGGATCATAGTCATAGACAGATTCGCTGTAAAAGGAGGGAGAAGGAGGGTGAGTGCGCGAACACTCGACGTAATCATGCAAGCAATCGAGCCTTCTGTGCAGACGTTTACAAGATCTACTGGATGTACGGACTCTGAACTTGAATGGCAGTGGACTCGATCGATCCACCGGCTGGTCGAGAGACAATGCTCGTCCATCGTGTTTTAGTTTGCTTGCTGTCACGAGCGGAGATGCGTAGTAGCGTATCCAAGTGCAGCCGTAGTCCTGACGCTTCTGTCAACTGTTGCTACCCAGTGACCATAGAATAAAACTACTTTTGCTACACTGCAACCAAGTGCGATATTAATGAAGGATATCAGAAAAAGTTCTTTTCGCCAAAAATTGGCTTCAAGACTTTCATTTCATTGTATAAACCCAAAACTCCTAATCGTGGATTCTCGTACGTTCCTGCCCACCGTGGTCAATTGCTTGTGGGTTTGGCATTGCACTTACGTGCGAGGTCGCGGAATCAAATTCCGGCCGCGGCGGTCGCATTTCGAAGAGGCGAAATGCAAGGACGCCCGTGGTGCCGTACATTGGGTGCATCTAAGAGAACCCCAGGTGGTCAAGATTAATCCGGAGGCCACCACTACGGCGCGCCTCATAATGAGATCATAGCCTTCGCACGTAAGGCCCCAGAATTTTCATTCTCGTGCGTTTCTCCCGTTTCCTTTCTTTTCTTAGAACAGCTTTGCTGTGAATAAACATGTAGGTAACGAAGAACAACAGGCACATGTGAAAGGGACTACATTTGACGCTTTGCCTGGTATGCTTGCCGCATTTTGGATAGAAGTAAATCTCCAAGCAAGACGCGATAGCCGAATTCAAGTCCCAGCTGAATGAAGTGCCGGCCGCCATTTACAGCGAGGAAATAACCAGGTTGCCACTAACAGAAGGTTAAACCAGAGTCCTTTAATGGTCCTTCGCTACTTATTCTTTCTAGTTAAGAAAACATCTATGGGAAAGGTTGGTATGCCGCCCAAAGTGACCACGACATGCCACAGCCATGGGTGGTGTCTTGTGGAAGGCACTTAGGCACTGGTCAGTGGAAGTCAACTAACACGCGTTTTCCAGCGAGAAGCGCTTCTTTAACGTTCGTATCCAGCATTCCAGTAAAAAAGGCTGCGCATCTCGCTGGAATACGGTTGCAAGGTGGCATCGCGTGCCAGTTTCCCATGCAAACGACGATCTACAAACTACGCTTGCCATACAAACGACAACTTCTCCCATAAAAGTTTCATGATCAAAAATTCAATAAAAAAAAAAACAAGTATTGACGGTCTCCGATGAAAAGAAAAAGAAACCGCGAAAGAAAAACGGATGCCACTTTTAAGAAAGAAATTGCCGAATGAAGTCAAACAGTTTGAATGAGTCTATCGGGCATTCTGCCCTCTAGGCGGCTACTGGCGGATTCGAAATTATTGTCAAGCAAAAAATGTCCTCATTTCAATGTTGAAACCATAACACAAACTACTCCACAATGGCAAGCATCCAAAATAGAATGACGCTTTGCCAGAAAGAACTTAGTACACATAAACAAATAGTGCCCATAATGGTAAACTACAAAATCACGAATAAATAAAATTCTAATAACACTTGTAATGATCGATGTATACATGAAAAAGTTCAGACCTCGCACCGGGCAAGAAAACAGTACGAGCAGCATTCCCGGCCATACTGAAAACAAGGTTGCTAGTACGGATGTTTCCTAAAAAAAAAAAAACGATGTTGCAGTAAACAAACAATAACGCTTCCTGCAAAAGTGGCAGAGGCACTTCCTCAAGTTAATAAATGATGCGTTGGTAATCAGCATCCGGCACTTCGAACGGTGGTAAACAATCAAAGATTGACATTCTGCAAAGAAAATCGTTAACTTAGTACACAAGAGACAAAGCGGAGACTTAGAAGCTGTATAATACTGTGTACTACACGCAGAGACAAAGAAACAGCGCGCGCATTAGATCCCATAGATGAGATGAATATTTACAATTATTATTAGAGTTATAATTATATTCGAGGGCTGATTGCCGTGCTATCGTTTGCTAACGAAGCTTTCCCTCAAGTCTAAATATTTTAAGGCAGTTTGTCGTGTGCGTATCATGGCTACGCACGCTTATATCGCATTCCGTTTCTCTACCACGGGTGCGCTTTAAAAACCACGGCGCTGCAGTTTCTGCTTTTCTCTTCTTTCTTCTTCTCCGCCCTTAAACTGGCTCTCTTAACTGTACTACACGCAGAGACAAAGAAACAGCGCGCGCATGCGATCCCATAGATGAGATGAATATATATATATATATATAAAGAACTTGAGTGGTGCTACAAGGTAAACAGAACAAGTATTTAATGTCGACAGTTTCGATCGGTGGACCGATCTTCATCAGGGTTTACAAAAAAATGGCAGTTCGGCCCTGGTAGTGAAGACACCAGACCGGGTGCCCGGTCGTTCTTACATACATCAAACCGAGAGGAACAGTTGTGACAGTGATTGATTTTCGGTGCCTTGGCAGATTTACAGCGGCCTTTGGCAGCCATGCAGGGCAAGAGGAAGGCGGAGTCACATGTATGTAGAGCAAGGAGGTCAGTGAGGAAAAAAAAAAAAAAAAGGGGGGGGAAAAAAAGAAAGAAAAAGGAAAGAAAAAGAAAAAAGCGCACAGGAGGAGGGAGACGTGAGTCGGAGAGTGAGGGGGACGGGAAGTAGCGGCAGCTAGGTTCCCGTGCACCCGAGGCAAGGAGGGAGAAAACGGTCGCTCCGCAGCACCAGTGCGTGGGCTGCCGTTGTAGCGGGAGAGAGGGCAAGTTGAATCGGGTGGCGGGGGCACAATAGAGAAGGGGCCCAGAAGGAAGACAGAAGAGCGGCAACTTGTGGAAAGAAACACAGTGTCACAGTACACATATACAAGGCACGGCCCGTTCCGGCAACTCTGTGGTCCAGCTACGGTGCGAAAAAATGTATAGTTCCAAAAAAGAATATATGCGTGGGATTCGCAAAGCAAGTGCGCCCATGGGCTTAGATTTAGGGAACCGAGTTAAATAGCCGCCTTGTGGTCCAATTTTTTAACGTTTAAGAGACAACTGCCATCAAGTCAGCACGTGCGTATTTCAAGAAGGGCAATAGGTCACTCAGAATGACCACTTCAGTGGCAGTGTCCAGGAAACTGAATCTATTGGTTTTCCGCTCTCGCCCTTGAGGCGCATGCGGAGGGGAGAGCAAGCAGTAAATAGACAGCGTCTCAATTTTTAAGTACAGAACATGTATTCGCGTTTCCCATGCACTTTCACGGCATATCCCGGAGGCACGTCAGCCGCCCCGGACTCTCATTAATTCCTTTAGTGTACGTTCCAAATTTATGGATGAAAAAAGATTCTCTCTGCTCGCGTGCACGGGTGTGTTGGAAACCAGATTGCAAGAGCACAACGCTCACGCGTTCAAAGGAGTGATCTGGCAGCCGAACGTGCCTGGAGAAGGGTAAATTGGGGAGACTTTTCACATGCGCGCGGTGATTGTTAAATCGCAGGCGAAAAGGGGTCTCTGTTTGGCCGATATATTCCTGCCTACACACCTCGCATCGAATTTTGTACACGACGTTACTGGAATCACAGTCAAGATTTTCGGTAATTTTATATACGAAGGGCGAGTTCGATGCTTCAGCCGTGTCTGCTGTTGTCATGTGACGGCATACCTTGCAACGAGGTTTCCCACACGGTCGACAGCCCTTGGGCGTGTTTGACTTCTGTGTCCTCGCTCTGACTAACAAATCCCTTAAATTTTTGTTTCTTCTATACACAACCCGAGGCGGCTGCTTGAAAATGGTAGCGAGTCGGATGCTCTGTTTCACGATATTAAAATGGCGGGTGAGAATGGCATTGACCCGCGGAGCACCGGTGGTGTATGTGAGGACCAAGTTCGGATCTGATTGTGTATTGCTATTGCTAACCTTTTCTCCCATTATCTGTGCTCGATCTAAGCTGCGGGCGCGTTCAATGGCATCGTCTACTATTTTTGGAGGATATTTTTGGCGTATGAGAGCAGATTTCAGTTCCTCCGCGTGTCGCTCAAATTGCGCAGATTCGGAACAGACTCTTCTGTATCTGTGGGCCTGGGAGTAGGGAATGCCTGTTTTGCAGTGATGGGGGTGGCTACTATAAAAATGCAGATATTGCTGACGATCTGTCGGCTTTTTGTATAGGGACGTGGAAATGCGACCACCACTCAGTGACAGAGTGACGTCGAGGAAGTGAATACTATCTTGGGAGAAGTTGTGCGTAAAGCAAATTGATGGGTGCAGAGAATTGAAATTGGAAATGAAGTCTAAGAGACTTTGTTCATTGTCGGCCCACACAAAGAAAATGTCATCCAGGAATCGCTTATAAAATATTGGTTTTACGGCCGAGTTTGCGAGGAAGGGTATTTCTAAAGATGCCATAAAGGTATTTGCATAATTTGGCGCCATCTTCGTTCCCATGGCGGTTCCACTGATTTGCAAATAATGCTTGTCCTCGAACTCAAAGTGATTATATTTCAGTACTAGATTTAAAAGAGTCTCAACTGTATCTTTCTCTAATTGCCTAGGTTGGCTGGAGCCAGCGTAAGCTGAAACTGCGGAAGCTATGCCCTCGGCGTGAGGTATGTTGGTGTACAAAGATGCGACATCCATAGTGACCAAGTAACCCCCCGCCGGTACCGTCAGGTTTGATACCTCCCGAAGGAAATGATTTGTGTCCTTAATGTACGAGGGGAATGAAGATGGGATGTCCTTAATGAGACTGTCAATAAAGCTGGATATTTTCTCAGTCACTGTTCCATTACTGGAAACGATAGGCCGACCGGGATTGTTTATTTTGTGAATTTTGGGTATTAGGTAGAAACGGCCGGGGCCAGAGTTTCTTGGTATCAATGCTTTGAACGTCTTATCGGTTATCTGCCCTGCCTTGCGCAGAGTGGTTAGGGCGTCCTTTATTTCGCTTTCAAATTTGTCGGTAGGATTGCTTGGGAGTTCTCTGTAAAATTTAGAGTTTCCCAGTTGACGGAAACCTTCGGCTATGTAGACACTCCGGTCAAGTACCACCACTGCACCACCCTTATCCGCTGGCTTAATGACAATTGTCTGATCATCACGTAGAGTTCGCAGTGCCTGCTCTTCCTCTTTTGAGAGGTTACTGCGGATGGGACGATGCCTCTCGTACTCTTTTATAATGTCTTTTTGAACCGCACAAATATACATGTCCAAGTATTTGTCGCGTGCCTCGCCAGGTGTCCATGATTTTTCGGAGAGTTCAGGTAGCTGATCAAGACGCCCTTCTGTAGTTTTTCGATCATAAAAGTACTCCCGTAGTCGCAAATTTCTCGCGAAGTCATCCAAATCCTGAAACAATTGAAACTCGTTCATCCTTCCTGACGCCGGACAAAAAGTTAGACCTTTCGAAAGGAGATTTAGTTGTGCACTCGACAATGGGCTACTCGACAAGTTTATGACATTTGAGGCATTGCCCACTGTCTCGTGCTTTTTTCCACTGATTACTTCAGAACAATCGCCCGCCTCGGATTCAAGGTTTTGGCTTTGAGAATCAGCTCTGATGGCCGTTGGGATATTGTCACGCTCCCGTTTTTTTCTTTGTAGTTCTTGGATATTGACATTTTTCTTTCCCTCGTACTTTACCAGTTCCAGCGCTTCCAATTCAGTGAGCTTTGACTGACATAACAGAAGCTGCTCCTCGTTTTTGAGCTGCGATGCTCTCCGCACGCTATGTTGTGCCACCAGCCGAGTGAGCCCAAGCGAGGCCTCCCGCAGTATAGCATTCCACTGCTCTCTTTCTCTTTCGTCAAAGGTGTCCATTGCCAGCTTCTGTTTTACCTGAAGACCCTTCGGTGCGATGCCCGAGGCTAAATATTTATTCATATTAGAGGCATGCATCTCAAATCGCACACGCTTGTCAATTGTTTTACGCAACGTCATGAACTCGCGGGACCAAAAAGTGCCGGATCGCGCCGTACCTGAAGTGTTGGCCAGTCAATCTCTCGGCGTTGGCGCTGCGCAGCCGACAGCCTCGGCGTAGGTGGGGCGATCTCCGCGGTGTCCGCTGCCCTCCCGGCAACCGGCGCCCCTGGTCGTGCCTGAGCTCCGGGCACGTGCAGCGTGTTGGTCCGACCCGTCACAGGGGGCAGCCTGGGCGTCGCCCGGATGGTATGGTGAGCCCCGCCGCGTGGGTCCGGCGTAACCATTCGAGGTGTGATCACGCCAAGATCCATGCAACCGTCCGCCGCCCCGCAGGAGCACGCACCTTAGGTGACTGGCAATGATGGCCACCCCCTCGAAGCTGGGGTGCACCCCATCAGATGCGAGTACTCTGCCTGGGGGCAGCCACTGGAACTCGTGGTCGAGGTAGATGGCATTCCTTGTCCGCCGGCAGTGGTTTCGCAGCAAGGCATTGAAGTGACATGCCTCCTTGTTGAAGCGCTCGATGTACCATCTGTTGCGACACGCTCGGCGGCGGTTTGGCGTTCTCGGCAGCACCAAGGTGGCGAACAACTTCTTGATTTCCGGGCGCAGCTTGCGAATCGTGTCCAGCAAGTTTCTATACCGCTGGAAGACCATGCTGCCTGACTGAGAGGTGAGGTCGTTCGTACCCACATGCAGCACCAAGGTGGTCACGGAGCGTGGCACAAAGTCCAAAAGCGACAACGTGTCCTGAATCGATGCACATGACTGCGAGACGAAGGCTGGGGCGTCGTCCTCGTGTGGATCAAAGTGACTGAAAACATACTTGGTCTGTGAATCGCCGATGACGGCACAATGCGGTATCTTATGCGGGAATTTCCATGAGATCTGTTTCCCTGTAGCAGGTTTAGTAGCCATGAGTAGTAGTAGTAGGCAAAGAGTAGTAGTAGTAGGCAGTGGCTGCCCCCAGGCAGAGTACTCGCATCTGATGGGGTGCACCCCAGCTTCGAGGGGGTGGCCATCATTGCCAGTCACCTGAGGTGCGTGCTCCTGCGGGGCGGCGGACGGTTGCATGGATCTTGGCGTGATCACACCTCGAATGGTTACGCCGGACCCACGCGGCGGGGCTCACCATACCATCCGGGCGACGCCCAGGCTGCCCCCTGTGACGGGTCGGACCAACACGCTGCACGTGCCCGGAGCTCAGGCACGACCAGGGGCGCCGGTTGCCGGGAGGGCAGCGGACACCGCGGAGATCGCCCCACCTACGCCGAGGCTGTCGGCTGCGCAGCGCCAACGCCGAGAGATTGACTGGCCAACACTTCAGGTACGGCGCGATCCGGCACTTTTTGGTCCCGCGAGTTCATGACGTTGCGTAAAACAATTGACAAGCGTGTGCGATTTGAGATGCATGCCTCTAATATGAATAAATATTTAGCCTCGGGCATCGCACCGAAGGGTCTTCAGGTAAAACAGAAGCTGGCAATGGACACCTTTGACGAAAGAGAAAGAGAGCAGTGGAATGCTATACTGCGGGAGGCCTCGCTTGGGCTCACTCGGCTGGTGGCACAACATAGCGTGCGGAGAGCATCGCAGCTCAAAAACGAGGAGCAGCTTCTGTTATGTCAGTCAAAGCTCACTGAATTGGAAGCGCTGGAACTGGTAAAGTACGAGGGAAAGAAAAATGTCAATATCCAAGAACAACAAAGAAAAAAACGGGAGCGTGACAATATCCCAACGGCCATCAGAGCTGATTCTCAAAGCCAAAACCTTGAATCCGAGGCGGGCGATTGTTCTGAAGTAATCAGTGGAAAAAAGCACGAGACAGTGGGCAATGCCTCAAATGTCATAAACTTGTCGAGTAGCCCATTGTCGAGTGCACAACTAAATCTCCTTTCGAAAGGTCTAACTTTTTGTCCGGCGTCAGGAAGGATGAACGAGTTTCAATTGTTTCAGGATTTGGATGACTTCGCGAGAAATTTGCGACTACGGGAGTACTTTTATGATCGAAAAACTACAGAAGGGCGTCTTGATCAGCTACCTGAACTCTCCGAAAAATCATGGACACCTGGCGAGGCACGCGACAAATACTTGGACATGTATATTTGTGCGGTTCAAAAAGACATTATAAAAGAGTACGAGAGGCATCGTCCCATCCGCAGTAACCTCTCAAAAGAGGAAGAGCAGGCACTGCGAACTCTACGTGATGATCAGACAATTGTCATTAAGCCAGCGGATAAGGGTGGTGCAGTGGTGGTACTTGACCGGAGTGTCTACATAGCCGAAGGTTTCCGTCAACTGGGAAACTCTAAATTTTACAGAGAACTCCCAAGCAATCCTACCGACAAATTTGAAAGCGAAATAAAGGACGCCCTAACCACTCTGCGCAAGGCAGGGCAGATAACCGATAAGACGTTCAAAGCATTGATACCAAGAAACTCTGGCCCCGGCCGTTTCTACCTAATACCCAAAATTCACAAAATAAACAATCCCGGTCGGCCTATCGTTTCCAGTAATGGAACAGTGACTGAGAAAATATCCAGCTTTATTGACAGTCTCATTAAGGACATCCCATCTTCATTCCCCTCGTACATTAAGGACACAAATCATTTCCTTCGGGAGGTATCAAACCTGACGGTACCGGCGGGGGGTTACTTGGTCACTATGGATGTCGCATCTTTGTACACCAACATACCTCACGCCGAGGGCATAGCTTCCGCAGTTTCAGCTTACGCTGGCTCCAGCCAACCTAGGCAATTAGAGAAAGATACAGTTGAGACTCTTTTAAATCTAGTACTGAAATATAATCACTTTGAGTTCGAGGACAAGCATTATTTGCAAATCAGTGGAACCGCCATGGGAACGAAGATGGCGCCAAATTATGCAAATACCTTTATGGCATCTTTAGAAATACCCTTCCTCGCAAACTCGGCCGTAAAACCAATATTTTATAAGCGATTCCTGGATGACATTTTCTTTGTGTGGGCCGACAATGAACAAAGTCTCTTAGACTTCATTTCCAATTTCAATTCTCTGCACCCATCAATTTGCTTTACGCACAACTTCTCCCAAGATAGTATTCACTTCCTCGACGTCACTCTGTCACTGAGTGGTGGTCGCATTTCCACGTCCCTATACAAAAAGCCGACAGATCGTCAGCAATATCTGCATTTTTATAGTAGCCACCCCCATCACTGCAAAACAGGCATTCCCTACTCCCAGGCCCACAGATACAGAAGAGTCTGTTCCGAATCTGCGCAATTTGAGCGACACGCGGAGGAACTGAAATCTGCTCTCATACGCCAAAAATATCCTCCAAAAATAGTAGACGATGCCATTGAACGCGCCCGCAGCTTAGATCGAGCACAGATAATGGGAGAAAAGGTTAGCAATAGCAATACACAATCAGATCCGAACTTGGTCCTCACATACACCACCGGTGCTCCGCGGGTCAATGCCATTCTCACCCGCCATTTTAATATCGTGAAACAGAGCATCCGACTCGCTACCATTTTCAAGCAGCCGCCTCGGGTTGTGTATAGAAGAAACAAAAATTTAAGGGATTTGTTAGTCAGAGCGAGGACACAGAAGTCAAACACGCCCAAGGGCTGTCGACCGTGTGGGAAACCTCGTTGCAAGGTATGCCGTCACATGACAACAGCAGACACGGCTGAAGCATCGAACTCGCCCTTCGTATATAAAATTACCGAAAATCTTGACTGTGATTCCAGTAACGTCGTGTACAAAATTCGATGCGAGGTGTGTAGGCAGGAATATATCGGCCAAACAGAGACCCCTTTTCGCCTGCGATTTAACAATCACCGCGCGCATGTGAAAAGTCTCCCCAATTTACCCTTCTCCAGGCACGTTCGGCTGCCAGATCACTCCTTTGAACGCGTGAGCGTTGTGCTCTTGCAATCTGGTTTCCAACACACCCGTGCACGCGAGCAGAGAGAATCTTTTTTCATCCATAAATTTGGAACGTACACTAAAGGAATTAATGAGAGTCCGGGGCGGCTGACGTGCCTCCGGGATATGCCGTGAAAGTGCATGGGAAACGCGAATACATGTTCTGTACTTAAAAATTGAGACGCTGTCTATTTACTGCTTGCTCTCCCCTCCGCATGCGCCTCAAGGGCGAGAGCGGAAAACCAATAGATTCAGTTTCCTGGACACTGCCACTGAAGTGGTCATTCTGAGTGACCTATTGCCCTTCTTGAAATACGCACGTGCTGACTTGATGGCAGTTGTCTCTTAAACGTTAAAAAATTGGACCACAAGGCGGCTATTTAACTCGGTTCCCTAAATCTAAGCCCATGGGCGCACTTGCTTTGCGAATCCCACGCATATATTCTTTTTTGGAACTATACATTTTTTCGCACCGTAGCTGGACCACAGAGTTGCCGGAACGGGCCGTGCCTTGTATATGTGTACTGTGACACTGTGTTTCTTTCCACAAGTTGCCGCTCTTCTGTCTTCCTTCTGGGCCCCTTCTCTATTGTGCCCCCGCCACCCGATTCAACTTGCCCTCTCTCCCGCTACAACGGCAGCCCACGCACTGGTGCTGCGGAGCGACCGTTTTCTCCCTCCTTGCCTCGGGTGCACGGGAACCTAGCTGCCGCTACTTCCCGTCCCCCTCACTCTCCGACTCACGTCTCCCTCCTCCTGTGCGCTTTTTTCTTTTTCTTTCCTTTTTCTTTCTTTTTTTCCCCCCCTTTTTTTTTTTTTTTTTCCTCACTGACCTCCTTGCTCTACATACATGTGACTCCGCCTTCCTCTTGCCCTGCATGGCTGCCAAAGGCCGCTGTAAATCTGCCAAGGCACCGAAAATCAATCACTGTCACAACTGTTCCTCTCGGTTTGATGTATGTAAGAACGACCGGGCACCCGGTCTGGTGTCTTCACTACCAGGGCCGAACTGCCATTTTTTTGTAAACCCTGATGAAGATCGGTCCACCGATCGAAACTGTCGACATTAAATACTTGTTCTGTTTACCTTGTAGCACCACTCAAGTTCTTTACGTTTGAAAGGTAGCCTGAAGAATCCCTCTTTGCCTACTATATATATATATATATATATATATATATATATATATATATATAGAAAACTATCAGTCTTAGCTCTCGTAGTATAGCCCTCTGGGCCGTTTCCTTTTTTTTTTTTTTTCGAAAGTAGTCCTATTAGGGTTATTATAATTACACGAAGGTATTTCGCCCTCATCAGCAGCAGTCCTTGGTATAGTTATTCTGGCGGCTAGCTTCCCACGCTATGCGTGCCGCCATCGCACCTGGTTAAGCTTTTCCTAGACGCTAGAGTTATGCTTTGTCCACGCAACCTTGAGCGATCGGAAAACGCGTTTCCCCCTCTTGGCCGGCGGAGAAGGGAGGCTTCGTTCCGGCCGCGAAGCTCTCCACATCTCTGTAAGGTGCCTTGTGGATGTCTCGTGCTGAAGATGCCCTCTCGGTGAGCGCATATTTCACCCCTCATCTTTTAAGAGGTTCAATACATACAAGCATTTGTCTAGCAAACCAGATTTTTTTCAAGGGAATTTTCCACGTCTCAGTAATTTCTCTCGTCGTATTCGAGTGCTGATTGCCGTGTTATAGTTTGTTAACGAAGCTTTCCCTCAAGTCTAAATATCTAAGGCAGTTTTCCTAGCCTCTAAAGCTGCCGAGTTCGCTCTTCTCCTTGAGCGGCAATTTTTCCTAGAAAGTATGCCTTCCAACTACTCCGCCCTTAAACTGGCTCTCTCAACTACTACACGCAGAGACAAAGCAACAGCGCGCGCATTAGATCCCATAGATGAGATGAATATTTACAATTAGTATTAGGGTTATAATTATATTCGAGTGCTGATTGCCGTGCTATCGTCTGCTAACGAAGCTTTCCCTCAAGTCTAAATATTTTAAGGCAGTTTGTCGTGTGCGTATCATGGCTACGCACGCTTATATCGCATTCCGTTTCTCTACCACGGGTGCGCTTCAAAACCACGGCGCTGCAGTTTTTGCTTTTCTCTTCTTTCTTCTTCTCCGCCCTTAAACTGGCTCTCTTAACTGTACTACACGCAGAGACAAAGAAACAGCGCGCGCATTAGATCCCATAGATGAGATGAATATTTACAATTATTAGTCGCTCTTCTCCTTGAGCGGCAATTTTTCCTAGAAAGCGGACAACATGAGTCTCTTTCCACGTAAGTGTGAGGCTCGGAGCAGGAGCTGCGGCGCTTGAAAGTAGCCTGGGGCCTGACGAACGAACCGACTGAGCTATCTTTCCGGGCAACATCGAAGGGTCATTAGTTCAAATCACTTGTTATGTTCCTTTTTTTTTTTTTTTCCGCCCCTTTTTCTTTTTTTTTTCTTTCTTTTAATGTCTTTGCCTTTATTTTATCACTGTATGGGAACCCTCCAAATATATATATATATATATATATATATATATATATATATATATATATATATCTTCAAATATGTATGGCCTCACGCTCACATGTGCAGGTCATAAATACCAGGTTCTCTAGCCGAGTGCCATCCATGCGGTATAACCGAGCTCAGATTGGTCCACCTTGACTGACCAAGTAGGGCACCACTGTAGGTTAAATGAGGCGTACAACTCCTGCGGGACCCGCCGTGGTTGCTCAGTGGTTATGGTGTTAGACTGCTGAGCACGAGGTCGCGGGATCGGACCCCGACCACGACGGCCGCATTTCGATGGGGGCGAAATGCGAAAACACCCGTGTACTTAGAATTAGGTGCACGTTAAAGAACCCCAGGTGGTCGAAATTTTCGGAGTCCTCCACTACGGCGTGCATAATCAGAAAGTGGTTTTGTCACGTAAAACCCCATAAATTAATTTTTAATTTAACTCCTACGGGGACGGTAGAGTATCCGTCTCCAGTGCAAGAGGACCGTGATTCAAATCCCGGTGCCGCGCTATTCTCCACCGGAAAATACAAAAAAAAACCGTGTGTTGAGAAAATTGCACAAACAGGCCTGGAGTGCGGCCTGATCCCGGTGACCAGAACCGGTAACGCACTCTCTCACCAGAGCAGGATTGGCCACCCTGGTGCAGTACTTGGCCACAACCTCCTATATGAATACAACAATCGAACCCCGGCCCTCAGTCCCCAGCAGCCGCGAAGCAACTGACCACGGCGGCGGTCAGATCTGTGACGCTGCAGAGGGTGCTAAGAATACCTGGCTCCGGACAGGCCGCCATTGGAATCTGAACCTGGCAACGTTTAACGTTAGAACGCTATCTAGTGAGGCGAGTCTAGCAGTGTTATTGGAGGAATTAGAGGGTAGTAAATGGGATATAATAGGGCTCAGTGAGGTTAGGAGGACAAAAGAAGCATATACAGTGCTAAAAAGCGGGCATGTACTGTGTTACCGGGGCTTAGCGGAGAGACGAGAACTAGGAGTCGGATTCCTGATTAATAAGGAAATAGCTGGTAACATACAGGAATTCTATAGCATTAACGAGAGGGTGGCATGTCTTGTTGTGAAACTTAATAAGAGGTACAAAATGAAGGTTGTACAGGTCTACGCTCCTACATCTAGTCATGATGACCAGGAAGTCGAAAGCTTTTATGAAGACGTAGAATCGGCGATGGGTAAAGTCAAAACAAAATACACTATACTGATGGGCGACTTCAATGCCAGGGTAGGCAAGAAGCAGGCTGGAGACAAGTCAGTGGGGGAATATGGCATAGGCTCTAGGAATAGCAGAGGAGAATTATTAGTAGAGTTTGCAGAACAGAATAATATGCGTATAATGAATACCTTTTTCCGCAAGCGGGTTAGCCGAAAGTGGACGTGGAGGAGCCCGAATGGTGAGACTAGAAATGAAATCGACTTCATACTCTGCGCGAACCCTGGCATCATTCAAGATGTAGACGTGCTCGGCAAGGTACGCTGCAGTGACCACAGGATGGTAAGAACTCGAATTAGCCTAGACTTGAGGACGGAACGAAAGAAACTGGTACACAAGAAGCCAATCAATGAGTTAGCGGTAAGAGGGAAACTAGAGGAATTCCGGATCAAACTACAGAACAGGTATTCGGCTTTAACTCAGGAAGAGGACCTGAGTGTGGAAGCAATGAACGACAATCTCATGGGCATCATTAAGGAGTGCGCAATAGAAGTCGGTGGTAACGCCGTTAGACAGGAAACCAGTAAGCTATCGCAGGAGACGAAAGATCTGATCAAGAAACGCCAATGTATGAAAGCCTCTAATCCTACAGCTAGAATAGAACTGGCAGAACTTTCTAAGTCAATCAACAAGCGTAAGACAACGGACATCAGGAACTATAATATGGATAGAATTGAACAGGCTCTCAGGAACGGAGGAAGCCTAAAAACAGTGAAGAAGAAACTAGGAATAGGCAAGAATCAGATGTGTGCGTTAAGAGACAAAGCCGGCAATATCGTTACTAATATGGACGAGATCGTTCAAGTGGCTGAGGAGTTCTATAGAGATTTATACAGTACCAGTGGCACCCACAACGTTAATGGAAGAGGGAATAGTCTAGAGGAATTTGACATCCCACAAGTAACGCCGGAAGAAGTAGAGAAAGCCTTGGGAGCTATGCAAAGGGGGAAGGCAGCTGGGGAGGATCAGGTTACAGCAGATTTGTTGAAGGATGGTGGTCAGATTGTTCTAGAGAAACTGGCCACCCTGTATACGCAATGCCTCATAACCTCGAGCGTACCGGAATCTTGGAAGAATGCTAACATAATCCTAATCCATAAGAAAGGGGACGCCAAAGACTTGAAAAATAATAGACCGATCAGCTTACTGTCCGTTGCCTACAAAGTATTTACTAAGGTAATCGCAAATAGAATCAGGAACACCTTAGACTTCTGTCAACCAAAGGACCAGGCAGGATTCCGTAAAGGCTACTCAACAGTAGACCATATTCACACTATCAATCAAGTGACAGAGAAATGTGCAGAATATAACCAACCCTTATATATAGCTTTCATTGATTACGAGAAAGCGTTTGATTCAGTCGAAACCTCAGCAGTCATGGAGGCATTACGGAATCAGGGTGTAGATGAGCCATATGTAAAAATACTGGAAGATATCTATAGCGGCTCCACAGCCACCGTAGTCCTCCACAAAGAAAGCAACAAAATCCCTATAAAGAAAGGCGTCAGACAGGGAGATACGATATCTCCAATGCTATTCACAGCATGTTTACAGGAGGTATTCAGAGGCCTGGATTGGGAAGAATTGGGGATAAAAGTTGATGGAGAATACCTTAGCAACTTGCGATTCGCTGATGATATTGCCTTGCTTAGTAACTCAGGAGACCAATTGCAATGCATGCTCACTGACCTGGAGAGGCAAAGCAGAAGGGTGGGTCTGAAAATTAATCTGCAGAAAACTAAAGTACTGTTTAACAGTCTCGGAAGAGAACAGCAGTTTACGATAGGTAGCCAAACACGGGAAGTGGTAAGGGAATACATCTACTTAGGGCAGGTAGTGACCACGGATCCGGATCATGAGACTGAAATAACCAGAAGAATAAGAATGGGTTGGGGTGCGTTTGGCAGGCATTCTCAAATCATGAACAGTAGGTTGCCACTATCCCTCAAAAGGAAAGTGTATAACAGCTGTGTGTTACCAGTACTCACATATGGGGCAGAAACCTGGAGGCTTACGAAAAAGGTTCTGCTGAAATTGAGAACGACGCAACGAGCTATGGAAAGAAGAATGATGGGTGCAACGTTAAGGGATAAGAAAAGAGCAGATTGGGTGAGGCAACAAACGCGGGTAAACGACATCTTAGTTGAAATCAAGAAAAAGAAATGGGCATGGGCCGGACATGTAATGAGGAGGGAAGATAACCGATGGTCACTAAGAGCTACGGACTGGATTCCAAGAGAAGGGAAGCGTAGCAGGGGGCGGCAGAAAGTTAGGTGGGCAGATGACATTAAGACGTTTGCAGGGACAACATGGCCACAATTAGTACATGACCGGGGTAGTTGGAGAAGTATGGGAGAGGCCTTTGCCCTGCAGTGGGCGTAACTAGGATGATGATGATGATGATGATGATGATGATGATGATGATGATGATGATGATGATGAATACTGTAACGTCGTGAATTCGACGTATATGAAACGATGCGATAAGATAGCGACGTGTGAAAATAAGAACAACTTGTGTATTGTTATAAGAGAATGTGAATTTTCTGTGACCAAGCTACGCGTTCTAATAGTCATTCTCTTAATGTGAGCCCTGGCTTTGGTGGCGTGACTTTTCGATGTGTTTCGCACATCAGCTATCACCAGTCAGCGAACTCGCCCAGTGCCGTAACAATGTCTGCTTACAAGCTATTTCGAAGGTCTTTTTAATTTAATGTAGGCTGTATAATCATAGAGGTGTCTTGCTCGGTCGACACATACACCTTTTGAAAGAGAGATAGAGATAAACGAAGAGGGCAAGGTAAGGATGGTAACGAGGTTTTATTGCGGTTTCTAACACGAGCCGATCCTTGATAGTTCTGTCGCATTGCATTCGCACAGGTGTAGCCACGACGGACTTAGTTTCTTTGCTACTGCCTCCAGATCCGGTGTCGCTGTGACGCCGAGCAAACGTGGCGCTAGGCATCCCACATGGCCCGGAAAAAAATTTGGAGGACGCTTAAGCTTCACCTACAAGAGTGGAACACGATAGCATGCAAAGATCTCTGACTGCTTCTCACGCTTCCTGGCATCTGCAGCGTATGTAACCGTAATGTTTACCGGGAAACGCTGGCGGCGAACGGTATGCACGAAAGCGAATTCTCTGGTAGCAACGCGGCCTCTTGCGTAGGCCGATCCCGGAGGTAGTACCGTAGTACTTTAGTTATATAATGGTCTGGCAATATAACCCGCATATAGCGTATGTCATATAGGAAGGCGTGACACGCACATATACCTAAATATATACGGGAATTTCCGACACCGGATTTTCTGTGACATGGCGCCCTTAACGCTATCGCATTCAAAAGCATGAAGAACGAGGTGCATGAATGAATGAATGAGGGGTGCGAAGGTAATAACTTTTGACAGCCAATAAAACAGTGTTAGAAGCCAGTCGAATCGACTCAAACATCAAATACATGTCAAGAAGCTTTCGTATGATGAGCGGCCCTTTTCGCAATTGAAATAAAACGGTGTTCATATCCTAGTATTTATAACATTACCAAGGTTCCGTCTGTACATTACACGTTATGAAGCGTTGTTTTCTAATTTCTCGGGTGGAGTATTAAGAACAAATGAGCAGTTTGTTTATTTAGGACGAGTGGAAAATAACCACTTCGCAGCCGTTAATGTCCGACTCTCTGAGCGAGGTAGCCCCTACGCAATATCGCATGCCTAGACTACTTGCGCGGGCACGAAATTTGACGCACTTTCCCAGCCAGTCTGATGCTTTGTTGAGCACAGTCAACGTTTCAAAACGTTCGAGAAATATTCGGAAAATATTCGTACTATTCGATTGGAAGACTGAATCTAATAGCACAATATTCAAATCGTTATTTGAAAGTTTCAAATATTCGCGCATCGTCATTTGCAAGACAGAAGACATTTACAAGGAACTCAGGACCTTCCATCAAATATACTCAACGGTCGAGGTCCCCGTTGTTGCGTGGGTCACATGTTGGGGGTGACTGATTATTCGCCAATGTTTGTAAGAAGAATCGAAGTAGTAAACATGCATCGCAATGCTCAATACTTCTCTCTACACATACATCTGCTCACAACGCTTCCTTCTCAACTCCCAAAACGTCGAATTAGCATAGAAATATCCTCTGCGTCACCGTCGTATGCAATGAGGTCGTGGAAACTTGTGTTTGTACTTAAGATGAGGCCTTGGCTCGGTAACAACTGAAATTACCCTATTTGAATTATTGAAATACATGAGAAAACGCAGGAATAGTCTCATTAGTAGGGGCGTGCGAATATATGGGACACTTTTGGGTAACGAGTCGAATTATTTGCTATTCGATTTGGCCTTCGAACGTAGTAGCCACTATTCATAAATACGAATATTTTTTGTGTACTCTTCGAATTTTTCGATACGTCAACTGTGTGCAATTAAGGAAAATTGGAGCAAAAGCACGATAAATTTCGTCCCCGCGGGTAGGTAACGTTAGAAACACGTTTATTAGTTTTTTTCCTAAGTTAAGATAGATGAAACCACATCGCAAAACCAATCTATGGCCTAACTGTAAGCTCGACTCGTAATAGTAGTACATTTTGCAGATTAAACCTCATCAAAAGCGGTGCCGAGAAATCCCCCCACCCCCCACTTTCTTCATTGTTTCTTCATTTATTTTAATTTCAATAATGCTTATTTTAGCGCCTGTCTGAACAGCTGAAAGGCCGTGACAGCAGTACACTGTGGCATGAAAAAGTATAAACATAATAAATTAAAGTTACAGAGCATAATTTCCAGCAATAATCCAGGATAAAGTTAAAGTGTAGGGCACCATTTTGCTTAAGGAAACGAACAAATTCGAAGTAACGGCTAAATGCATTTGTGTCAGGCATATTATGCGCCCCAACTTTAGACAAAAACTCAATAAAATATTCCTGTCAGATTAACTGACATTGTACGCTTGCTACAGCCGTGTGATGGGGCAAGATAAAGATTAGGATAAAACACGTCAGAGCAGTAGCTGATTTTCAGCGACGGAAACCAAAACTGCAGTGATGCTCGACAGGCCTTACTTTCAGTTCAAAATTACCTTCAAGGTGTAGGGTTGACTCTCTCGGTGGAAAAATCTGGCTTCATCATGTTTCCAGGTAGAGGAAGACGGTATGCGCGGCTGAAGATAGACATTGATCAATCTTGCCTTCGTCAATTGAAGTACAAACGCTTTTTGGGCGTAATTATTGACTACCGTCTACAGTGGCGACGAGCTGTGGACTCTATTGTGACATCACTATCTCCGCGTCTCAATGTGATCCGTAGAGTTGCAAGTGAGCAATGGGGAAATCACCCTTCTTCAATGATCAGGCTGCACGATGCACTAGTGACGAGTCGAATAATGTACCAGCTCCCTTTAATTTCCCCCTCACTATCACAGCTGGAACGACTTGAGGTTTTGCACAGAAAGGGCCTAAGGAGGGCTCTTGGCGTTCCGCAGTCTGCTCCTAATAATGCAGTACTTTATGAGTCTCTATCGAGACCTCTTAGCCTAGTCGCTTCACAAAGGCTATTGATGCAAATTGGCCGCCTCAAACAGACGATAGCCGGTCGAGCCCTTCTACAGAGCCTTCGAAAGAGATCCGAGTCCCGAGCGTACTTGGCCCTTAATACTATTGGTTACCTGGGTCTTGACGCTAGAGGTCGAACTAAGAGGTTGAATCCACCTTGGTCTTTCGCGAGCCTCGATTGTTCGTTGACAATTCCTCACGTTCGTGCTAAGCGGAGTTCTCCTTTGGCGGCAACACGTTCGCTCGTACTGGAACATCTTGAAACTGAATATGCACGTCATCTTCAAATTTTTACTGATGGCTCTGTGGACAAGGTCAGAGGATCTAGTGCAGCTGCTTTTCATATTCCCGCTTTAAAGTATGATTGGTCGGTTCGCTTCACTACAGTCGTGTCCTCCACAACGGCCGAAAGCGTTGCCATTGAGGCAGCCCTAAAAAAGCTACGGCTTTGTACGCCTCAACCCGTAGTCATTCTTACAGATTCGAAATCCGCCCTTCAAAGGTTAGAGTATGGGTTCCCTACTGATGCTTTATGTCTAAGCTCCCTACGCTCGGTGCACACTCTCCTTATCAAAGGCTTCTCCATACGATTCCAATGGGTGCCCTCGCACATAGGTATCATAGGCAACGAGATGGCGGACAGCCTTGCCCATAGAGCTCTGTCTGGGAATCCTTTGAGAAAAGTGCCTCAAGAGGACAAGAGACTCTTCAGAGAAGCGGTGTCGTGCCACTTCCACTCTTTGTGGAGCTCACCTCACAAGCCATGTGTGACTAAGGGTCTCAAAAGAAACCAAGCCACTTTACTGCTCCGCATTCGCACGGGCTCTGCTCGTACCCCTGCGTGGATGTGTAAGACTGGCCTGGCGTTGTCACCATTATGTTCAACGTGTGGTGTGTGCGGTGACATAGAACATTACCTTATGTGCTGTACTCTGTATGACGCGGAAAGGAGCGTGTTATTCGGGTCCCTCAAGAGGACAGGAATTCCCCACAGTTCTATACAGGACATTGTTTTCCCGCGCGGGAACCGGTTAGATAGGAAGGAGGTTTCTCGCCTTCTTTTAAATTACCTGCAGGACACGGATTTGGCCTCCACATGGTGACCTTAGATGTGACTATGTGTAGTGTAGTTGTGAGGTCTGTGTCTGATTTATATGATTTATGTATTTTAAGTGTCACTACGGTGGAGCAATTGCCGGCAGCTACTGCAAGGCTAATCCCACCAGTAGCCTACAACCACTCAACTCAACTCAACTCAACTCAACTCAGAACAATCAGTCCGCGTGAGGCTTCCCGTAAGACCTTTAGCTAACGCGCTAGTTTCCTTTCGTGAAAAAAAAAAAAAGAGATACCTAATACCAGTAACAGGCTTGAATAGCCATAGTATTGGCGTCGGCGAATATATCTGTCCTAGCAAGTGCGAACGAATCAGCGCTGAACGGCTTCTATCAGGTTACTTGGATGGGTGCTAATAGAATTCCATGCCGCATATGCAAATTCAAATTGCTGTCTGACTAGTGCACACAACAGTGTTTCTTAAAACATTCAGGGTGAGGAGTCGTTTTCGTCAGACTAAATATTAAGCGTAAATGCCCTATCGCATGTCTCACAATACAGGATACACGAAGGTGAAAATCGAAACATAAGAATAAGCAAACCTCAAGGCCACGAACATAAAGTACACGATGAATACTATCAATAGTGTAAGTAAAATTCGTCTACACACGCCTTCGTGTAAATAACGCTTATTGTTGTTGTTGTCTTTTGTCATTTTTTTCATGGTATTTTGGAGTCTGTTAGCAACATGCAGCTGATGAATAAAAGAAATATCTTCCTGCATTTATAGACGTCATTTACGAACTTTATTCTTCGAAACAAACAAAAATCATCAGAAAGATTGTGATTTAACTTCACGACAAAGAAAAACGTCACTAAACAGCGCTGGTCAAACTGACTGAGTAGAAATACAGCTATACCACAGGAGTTCCTATCTAACTACATGGAAACAGTGCGTCCGTACGTACGTGCGTGTTTGCGTGCGTTATTTCATAGAGTGCCTAAATTTTACGACAAAAGACATTTGAAATATGAGCCAGTGCTGCGCACAGATCCGTGACCGTGTTGAAGGCTTCCTCGTTTCACCCAGCGTGTATTTCAGTGTGGTAACAAGAAAGTTCATAATTTAGCCATGGCAATAGTGTTCCAAAGGCAGAGAAAACGGTTTAGATGGCATCTCTAGCTGAACAGGGCCGCTGGTTTCGGTCTGGTTATAGCCTTGTCGTTTGAGGCGAAAAGCGACCTGGGAGAAATGTTCAGACCAAAAACTTCTGTTGGGAAACTGAAAAGTAGATATGTCCAGAGAGATTTATTGATTACAATAGAACCTGCTTTGTTAGCTTCTTTTTGCATTTATTTTCTTTCTTTTTCGCTTGCGCTTGATATCCCGGATACGTACCGGTCCAAACTTTTGGTATGTGGCACAGCGACAGCATCGAAGTCGGAGGAAGGAATGGAATATAGATACGCAAGAACTAGTAAAAACCACAACAGAAGCCAAACTTCGAGAGAAAGCGATTGAAGGAATTGCGTGGTGCCACCCTGGCACTGAGAAAGGCTCAAGCTGCCCAGCGAAGCACACAACGTCTCGAAGGATGAGCTATTCTATTTTCGAAGTCGGTAGACCGTCAAGGTCGTCTCACAGGTGGGTCAGTGAGAAAGTGGAATAGGGGAAGCGCGGGTTTTGCCTGGTCTCCCACATCACCCCGTATACAATCAAGCGAAGTGTCGAAACCAGGACCGAGATTTTCCGACTTGAGATTGGAAGGGCCCGTAACTGTGATGTCGGCAAGAGCCACACGAAGCCACGTTTTTGTTTCTCCATGGGTGGAAGTAAGAATGAGCAGCAACAATTCAGGCAAGGAAACAGAAGCAAGGAAACCTTCGTTCAGCCTTGTCTACGCTTGGCTACGTCTTTCTTTCAGCATAATAACACGTCTTACGGAGAGAATTCGAAAGGGCAAATATGATGATTGACGCGCGCGATCGTGTGCCATTACGATTGTTATTCAAATGATGCCACCAAACACATATTCGTCGAACAGGGTGGAGCGTCGCATTAGATGATAGAATAAAGAAGTATCGAACATGTTCATTGTTTTGACATGGATATACAGATTGTTGTGTAGGCTTTCAGCACCAAGGTGGCGACACTAAAATGAAGTACAGTACACGCCGTGATTCACACTGCCCGAAGTGTAATATACGTGTTTTGAATTTGAATTTTTTTAGATTACGCTTGAATGCAGATACGCAATGCTGTCTATCCTTAGCTAAGAAAAAAAGCAGCAATCGACATTGCACATAGCGATATTGCGTTCTGCTAAGCTTAACTCATTTAATGCATCTAATTCAGGAAGATGAGATTCTCAGGTTTCCGAGATATTCTATTGTGAAGCTGAACCGACATAAATGCGTACGCACGGCTTTCTGAATATATTGCAGAGAAGCTGTTTACCGCTACCCCCAAACGGCACAATCGTGTCCGCGGACAGAAAAGTGCGAGCAAACACTATCATCATCAGCAATGGCTCATACTCTCCCTAAGCAAGCAAAAAAATGGAGCATAGAAAAGACCATGTCGAAAACTGTGAGCGTCAATGCCTCATGCGCGCGGAAGCAATGGCTCATACCCCCGTAAGCAAGCAAGAAATGCATCATAGAACCGAAATAAAGTTATTTCACTCACTCACTCATAGAAAAGACCATGTCGAAAACTGTGATCATCAATGGCTCATGCGCGCGGAAGCAATGGCTCATACCCTCGTAAGCAGGCAAAAAATGCAGTGGCTCATAGCCCCGTAAGTACACAAGAGGACACAATTTTTGCACACCCGTGAGCAAAAGTATACGGACCAGGGGTTGCACCATAAAGCCGTGTTTTTTCCTTTGCCTGTGAACGCAACTTGAAATGGAGGGCTGCGGTTCAAACTTGACATTGCAAACTTTTCAGTATACTCGTTAAGTCCAGTTTATGTTTGCTAATTGCGCAAAAATTCGGTTTCTTTGGCCACCCTGCGGTCCGTATGCTTTTGCTCACGGGTGTACATCTCCCCTAACACGCCAAGATCGGACATCGAGTGTTTCATGCGGAGGCACTTCTCGGCACTCGCGAGTAACCACACCACACCGCTCATCGTTGTCGCTGATTTTAACGTCGACATTGCCAAACCACAATACAGGTGGTCGGTCCAGTTCATCCCCGACGAGTTTGCCTTGACGTGCTTCACCGATGCCACTAGCTAACAAGCACACATGGAACATGCATTGATCTTACGTTGGGAAAGAACATTTCTGCAGTTCAAACTGAAAATTTAACCGTATATCATAGTGACCACAAAACAGTCGTGACGATTGTTACAAAATAAAATCTTTCTGAAACCACCTTCACAGGGTGCAATGGCCCTGAATTTTTTTGTCTTGCTTTCCTTCGCTTTGCGTTAATTGCTTGCATAGAGGAGCGGAACTTTGAATCAGCGGGTACTGTAACTTTTATATTTGTGGGTTTTATCATAGTTTTCTACTTTTCCATCCATTACTTACCAATCAGGAGAAGGCGCTCTTTCGACTGGCTGTGTTGACATGTATTCTGGTAGTCTTGCTAGTATAAATATTATGTCTTTTTATATGAAAAAACAAACAAAAGAGATTTCTGATAAGAACATACATGAAATAACAATAAAGAGATTTCTACGACAGAACTTCACTTCCATGACAGAGTATGCAAAAAAAGGATATCTCAAGAAAGATGCTTTCTTAAATAGTTTGTTCTCTTTGAAACACATTGGTGATAAGGGGTATACGAATTTCCACGTTAACCCCGAAATTCGTTCTGTGCCTGAAAAGTATGTGTTCTGTGGAATGCTTGGCAGATAGAAACGAATCCTTAGCGAACCAAAACAACAGGTATTTTTACCGCAGTACTTCGGAGTGGTCTTTTATATAGCTCTACTCGATTTAGAAGGTCAGGAAAATATTTTATTATTTACTTAATGTTGATGGGAATAGTGGAAGGTAGAAAGAGAAAGATGGCGAATAGCGAGCGGGGTGATAATGCAACCTCGATTTGCACAAAGGCTTTAACTTCCACCGCAGTCTCTGGGTATTCTGAAAAAAATATTAGTTTTATTCGGCATATTAATGGCATCCTTAATGCCTAAATGTGACTTTGACGTGGTGAATTTGGTGACGTGGCAGACAGGCTGAAATGGGCGCAGCGCGAGACTTTTTGAACAATTGCGGAGGACTAATGACAATAAAAAAGGTGTGGAATGGAAAATAAAAATTTTTCTTGCGTTTGGTATAATCATACTTAATCAGTGTGAAAAAGTCATGTCAGGTGGAGAACTTTCGCGGTGTTCGTAACGTCGTGAGAGAGACAAGTAGGGGTATGGCCCGAAGACATATTTCACCATTCATGGGGAGAGACAGACAGAGAGAGAGAGAGAGAGATGCAAATAAGAGAAAGGCATTGAGGTTAACCAGAGTTAAAACCTCCGGTTCGCTACCTTGCACTAGGGGAAGGGAAAGGGGAAGACGGAAGGAAGAACGGGACAAAAATAAAAGCGTGGCTGATTGCAGTAATGGAACAGAAACATTTGGAAATACGTTACAGCGCCCCAGGAATGAGCCCGCAGTTCTCCGCAAACTCGGCTGCTGGTGCGCAGTAAATAGTGCAACATTGCGTTCGATCGCGGCGTCCACTTGTGAATAGAGAGAAACTGCCACGCCAGTAGTGTTGTTTACAACCATCGCGTTATGGCGACATTGATACGCGACAGTGGAGTCGGCCCTCCGCACCACGGAGCAATTTACGATCGCCAACAACACGGATGTTGCGGCTCAGTTCAGCGTAAAACAAGGATTTCCTTCAAGCGTCGTAAATGGGCGCTGTATACTCGTTCGGTGCCTCGCATACTTTCGCTTTGGCGCCTTTCTCGCGAGCTGCTGTGTTCGCGAAACAAATATCAAAACCACAATTACTGCAAAGAAAGTAACCAAGAAATAATGGTCTCAAGTCTCCGGAACGAAAAGCGTTTTTCCACCTTTTACAGGGTGGGCGGCTGCGACCGCGCCTGAGTAGACTGGCCTGCTGGTTTCTCTCGGCGAACGTCAGTATATGTAAGAAAATGTTTACTCCCTTAAGTTCCCGGTGCTGACGTGAAATAATGCGCGTGTTTTTGAGTAGTTTGGCGAGCCTTCCTGGCCGCTGCTTCACGCGGAGTAAGGCGTTGCTTGTGAATCTTCAAATAAACTCTTTCACACGCACCATGAAGCGACTAATTTTCAACTTTCCTTGTGGTAGTTGTAACGCTTATAATTTGCCTTAGCTGCATTTTTTTTGCTGCTACTGCAATTTTTCCTTGGAGATGTTTGTGTCATTGCTTCTGGTGTTGCGGCTGTGCAGTTATTTATCATGTTATGAACCGTTCTTATTGTGTGTTGCGCCGCCAATAGTGGCATGTGACAATGGCGTTACGGAATGCTATCAGTTTTGGCATTGAGATGTTACCAAGCGGCGTACCTTATTTGTTCGATTATTACCACGATTGTGCTGTTGAAAATACTAATTATACTCTAAGAACATGTAACAATAGTGAAACTTTTTAATGTTATATACTTATTCCAATGCACTAAATTTTGCATTTCATAAATCACAATTTTTCAGCGACAACCATAATTGAAGATGGTTGTATGGACGTGATTTCGCATGCAACTATTTAAACTGAGAAGTAGGTGCTGCGAATGAAAATTACAGGCACATTAGCTTACTTTCAATGTTATATAATATATTCACCAAGATAATCTCCGACAGAATAAGGGCAACACTGGACTTTAGTCAACCAAGGGAACAGGCCAGCTTCAGGAAGGGATACTCTACAATGGATCACATCCATGTCATCAATAAGATAATCGAGAAATCGGTAGAGTACAATCAGCCTCTCTATATGGATTTCGTAGATTACGAAAAGGCATTCGATTCAGTAAAGATACCAGCAGTCATAGGGGTATTACGTAATCAAGGAGTACAGGACACTTACGTAAATATCTTGGAAAGTATCTACAGAGATTCCACAGCTAGCTTAATTCTCCGGAAGAAAAGCAGAAAGACTCCTATACATAAAGGGTTCAGGCAAGGAGACACAATCTCTCCAGCGCTATTCGCTGCGTGCTTGGAAGAAATATTCAAGCAATTAAACTGGGAAGGCTTAGGAGTAAGGGTCAACGGCGAATATCTCAGCAACCTTCGATTTGCAGATGACATTGTCCGGCTCAGCAACACTGGGGACGAGTTCCAACAAATGAATGAGGACCTTAACAAAGAGAGTATAAGAATGGGGTTGAAGATTAATATGCAGAAGACAAAGATAATGATCAATAGCCGGGCAAGGGAACAAGAGTACAGGATCGCCAGTCAGTCTCTAGAGTCTGTGAAGGAGTACGTTTACTTAGGTCAATTGCTCACATGGGACCCTGATCATGAGAGGGAAACTTACAGAAGAATAAAAATGGGTTGGAGTGCATTCGGCAGACCTTGTCAGATCCTGACTGGACGCTCACCATTATCATTAAAAACGAAAGGTGTACAATCAATGTATTCTACCGGTTTTGACATATGGGCCAAGAACTTGGAGACTGACAAAGAAGTTCTAAAACACGTTAAGGACCGTGCAAAGAACGATGGAACGAAGAATGTTACGCTTTACGTTAAGAGAGGAAGATAGCGGTGTGGATCAGAGAGTAAACAGGGATAATCGATATTTTAATTGACATTAAGAGAAAGAAATGGAGCTGGGCAGGTCATGTAATGCGTAGGTTAGATAACCGGTGGACCATTAGGGTTACATAATGGGTGCTAAGAGAAGGGAAGCACAGTCGAGGACGGCAGAAGACTAGGTTGGGTAACGAAATTAAGAAATTCTCAGGCGCTAGTTGGAATCGGTCGGCGCAGAACAGGGGTAATCCTGCGCCAACCGATTCCAGCTAGCACAGGATTGTAGGGAGAGGCCTTCGTCCTGTAGTTGACATAAAATAGGCTGATGATGATATCCACGTTGATATAACAATAATAAAGACGGTTCCATGATACAAAGCTACGGGTGGTTTATGAGATAAAGTCGTCGTTAGGAGTGGTAATTATTTTTCTTGACACTTGGTATACTATTAATTATGCTCTCGAACGTCGATAGCCCGGCGGGTTTAAATTCGTCCCATATAAAACGCTACCACAATGGGCCAGAGTATCGAACATGCGAACATACCATCAGGGTGCGCACACGGAAAGAGATAATGTTGATAGCCTTGCTGATCGACGTTCTCTTTTGTTCTACTACTACTATAGCTTTGACAGACTTTGGAAGCGCAAGGCGACACTTACCTCGGTTTTAATGCGCTTCATCGACCTAGTGTTTTGTGCTACGATGACAAATTTGAATTCTGTGAGAAGTTGCCATGGAGACAACGGCTAACAAAATCAGACACGCGAAGTTAGATGTCCGGCAAGGTTCAAGTGAGTGCTTTTTAGCTCGTGAGAAAAAAAAGAATAGGAGAGAAGATGAGGCAGGAAAAATGGAAGTAGAACACTAACTCGATGAACTGGGCGTACTTTCTCACTGCTGCGAGCATGCATTTACGCGTTCGATTGGGTCGAATTGTTAATATTTCAGCAGACGATGACATTTATTTTCATGACAAGAGCATCTTTGTCTCGAAGCCAGTGCTTTTCTTTCACCACCGCATAAATTTCCTGAGTTATCGAAAATTATATTCTTTCCTTGTTTGTGCTAAACCTTCAGTGAGAAATCTAATGGAGAAGCACAAGCAACCTCACCAAGTTCTACTTGTAGGAGCCGAGCAGGAAACTGCCTTGCAGATCCACATTTCGTGCGAAAAATTGCCAATCGGAGGAGAAGGACTACACAACAGCTGAATGTGAAAGCTTACACAGGCGCTCCTCAAATGACAGTAAGCTGCTGAGAATGTGGACGAAATGGTTGTTGCAACAAAGAACTTTCCTTTTTGTTGAAAGACTTACGGAGTAAAAAAAGCAAAGTGATATTGTTCACTGGTTTAGTTTACAACCGCATGCTTGCAAACCGCGATGAATCTGTCTTCATGTTGCGGCGTGTGTATGATAGCTATCGGTAGTGGCGTTATACAAACCAACAAGCTTTCTTTCCACAACGCGTAAAAAAATTATATTTTACTCGACAGGTGCATACTGTCATTACTGAACTAAATGGGACATTGCTGAATATTTCTTATACCCGCAACTTGCGCCCGATTCACAAAGTGTCCTTTATTTTCATTATTGTCGTATATTTTGTTACCAAGTATCCTATTGAAATAGCAGTAAGACATACCCTTCGAAATGCATCTGACATATTGTGAAATTTTGTACTGAATTTCATATGCTCACAAGATAATATTAGACGTGAAGTTTTCCGGGCGTATTGTAATTTCAATCAACTTTTTATGACAGAATACCTAGCGCTGGGAGGAGGAAAGAGAAAAGTAGAAGGCAGGGAGGTTAACCAGAATAACGCCCGGTTGGCTACCCTGCACCGGGGGAATGGGAAAGGGGAAAACAAAGATCACAGGGAGAGAGAGGAGGGAAGGAAAGAAGGAAATTGCGGCCCTAGCGCTGGAGCAGCAGTATTACTTAGGATCTCAAGGTTTTCACTACTATATGTTTATAACAGGACATATCAAGTGTCACAGTTTATATATGGTCTAGATGCTATTAAGACTTACTCGAGGGTAACGCGAGAAAAATACATGACGCGGTTGTATTTGTTTTATTATACACAAAACACAGAAGTGGATTAGAGTGACTGTGCCTCAGAAGATTCTGTTCGTTTGTTCCCGTGGTAAGGGCATAGCCTTTTGCGCCTTTCTTCCTTTAATATATAACTGACAACTAGGCACTACGTTATGAAACATATTTGAATGACTTCGAGTAATCGAGGCATCATACTATTGATCGCTGCGTCGAAAAAAGAAAGAAAGAAAGAGAGAAGGAAAGAAAGAAACAAAGAAAGAGAGAAATAGAACACAAGATGTCAATGTAACGCACTGTTCGTGGAAATACGGTCGCGTTTTATACCTTTCAAAACACATCCGAGCCAATGAACTTATCCTGGAGCTGCCATTAAAAGTCTGACTTGTTAATACCGATTCTTGTAAAAAGCTTTCGCCTTTAACTGTAGTATCATAGCCAGTATTTGTATACAGTGACCAACACAACTTTTCGCTTAGGCTTGATGTTTGCGTTCACTTTAGGAAGAGTTTGAGTGCATACTAGGGTATTATTGCGGTGGTGTAACACTTGGCCTCAACTCAGACAATGTTCTCTGTTACTGCACGAAGAAGAGTTGCAAAACTTGACGACAGTTGCCGCAGGAAAGTCGAATCCGAGGACCTTGGTCCCCGTCGGCGTCACCCCGAGTTGCTTTCGAAGCAATTTTATGCTCTTTTAGAACATCGGAACTCTATGAAAGATTGTAATCATTGTACGGCGCCTTTATTATGGTTCTGCGATTCTTCGTAACTTTATCATCTTTTCAGCCCTTTCACATTACCCTTCACTGAAGAATATATCCTAACATGCAATTGTTCTGGTTAACTATCTGCTTCTCTTCCCTCGTCTGGTTTTCAGCCTCTCGCATATAGCCTTCGATAGAGGGTAGCAACTATTTGATACAAATGCACGCCTGAAAGGCATTCTGTCAGAAAAAGAAATTAAATTATGGGGTTTTACGTGCCCAAACCACTTGCTGAATATGAGGCACGCCGCAGTGGAGGACTCCAGAACTTTTGACCACCTGTGGTTCTTTAACGAGCAGCTAAATTCAAGTACACGGGTGTTTTTGCATTTCGCCTCCACCGAAATGGGGCCACTGTGGCCGGGTTTCGATCCCGCGACCTCATGCTCAGCAACCCAACACCATAGCCACTGAGCAACCACGGCGGGTATATTCTGTCAGAACTCTGATAGTTGTTCCCTGTACGTCCTTTTTTCTTTCTTTTTCCTCACAGGTATGATATTTTGTGAACGAGTATCCCTTGCGGACTGTCCAAGTGCGTGATGAAAGTAATGTCGGAACTTTAGTCGAGCCACGCGATGAAATTCGAGTGAGAAGTTTTGTGAATACATTTTTAACAGGGATAGGCGCGCTAGTTGGTGGTCGATATTGAAATGCATCATACCACGCAAACAACGAAGGACAAAGAAGGAAACACACAGGACTGGCGCGGAACTTCAGTTGAAGTTCCGCACCAGTCCTGTATGTTTCTTTCTTTGTCCTTTGTTGTTTGCGCGGCTACATGATGCATTCCAATTTTGTGAAGACACATGTCAAAACAAGTTCAATGTCCAAGTCTATCAGAGTGGTCAGGTTAGAAAAAGAATGAATGAATAGGCTGGAAGCACTATGTGGGGCTGTTCTATGATTCCTAGTTTTAAGGCAGAAGAAGGTACAAACATAAGTATGTCAACTCGTTTCTAAAAAAAATTTCATACGTAAAATTATCAAGTTCCTTTTTTTATCGCACAAGTCAAAAAATGTTGTTGTGATGATGTATAAGGAAAAGTCTGCTGAAGCTTTTTTGATGCGAAAGCGTCAAATGGCCATTGAACGAAAAAGCCGGCTTCTGTGGTCTGTAACAGCGAAACGGCACCTAAATTCTCATTGGCTGCGACGCCACGTCACCAGCGCGCCTCGATATAACAGAGCGGGCAGAAGGGAACACGTGCTGCAGCGCTTGCACCCAAGATGTCGCGTGAGGGGAGAGGGAATCGCCGTGAAGCACGTCACCATCACACTCCCTCTCATATGCCGACGAGCCGTTCGCATCTCTCTCACACCCCACTGGGTTTTGCTGCGGCGAGCGCCTGCTGGCTTTGGTGGCCGCTGCTGCTTCCTCGGTCTTTAGTCGCGCAGGACGTAGGTGGCAAGCGGGGTTGGCACGGCAGCATGCTGCTGCTTGCTGGCTCGGGCGGCACGTACCGCTATGGCCCATTACTCGCAGTGCAAAACTCCCAGGGTCACTCAACGGCGTTCAATTGAACATCAATGATTTCCCATTCGCAAGGCATAAAAAGTGCTTAGGCGTCTTCCGATTTCATTTTTTATTAATGGACTGCGTCCTTCGCGTGCAGTAACACCCAAAGGAGAAAGAGAAAAGACACCTGAATTGATTGCACGGTGGTGACGCAAAAACACAGACACGCACACACAGGCACACGCGCTCTTTCACGTGCGAACAAAAGCGCGCGCGCACGCACGCACGCACGCACGCACGCGCACACACACACACACACACACACACACACACACACACACACACGCACGCACGCACGCACGCACGCACGCACGCACAGACGCACGCACGCACACACACACACACACACACACACACACACACACACACACACACACACACACACACACACACACACACACACACACACACAGCAAGATTTTAAATATGACATAAAAGCAAAGGTTCTCCCGAAACGGCGAGAACTCGCAAACCATCTTCTTTTGGGAAAACGTCCGCCAAGATTATTTGAACCCTATGCAATTTACGGAACAAATAATAACAAACAAGCAAGAAAGACCCAGTATTCCGCAATCGTGTAGCCAACAACAACCCTTATATTTCTTCATTATACATTATATACCAAGCTATGTATAAACAGGCTGATCGACACTTCGTCTTTTTTTTTTTTCTTTACGTTCATTTACTTTTTTTTTCCATTATTGCGCCGGTTCCGATAGCTCTACAAATGTGCTTTCAAGTGCCAATGGCAACATCAAGACGTTTTCCAAGTGCATTGTTTCACTTAGCCAGCGCTCCCGTTGTTTGCACTTCCGACTCCAGAAGTGCGCAGCGAAAGCGAAAACGCGATTAGAGCACTAGACAAAAGGTTAAGCCTTTCAGACCCCGCTTCTTTGGAAGCTCCCCTCTTCGTTACCTTCTCTAGATGGCGATCCTGCGTCTGCTGCCGAGAGTCGGCGCTCTTCGTTATCTCGTTTTCTTTATCCTTTCTTCATTTCCCCGTGTCTTGTATCTGATCGTTGGCCTGCCCCCTTTTCCTCCCTCGGTTACCAGATCAAGCGACGCACTTTCTCTTGAGGAAGGTCGAGTGTGCCACAGTAACAAAAGGTTAACATGAGTGCTCGAAGAAAACAAAAGCCTATCTGCGCCAAAAAAGAAGGGAGGAAAAATAGGCTAGGATAAATTGGAGCCGCTCAAACACGTTTCCTGTTCTCTTCCAGTGTCTAAGTGTGAAAAAGAAAGAATTCTTCCGAAGGGAACACTTCTTTTTTTCTCAACGTGATCAGCTTCTTCGTTACTGAAAAGTAGTAAAACTGGTAAACAAATCGGAAGCTCCGGCGTATTGTGCACCAACGCCTACAACGATCGCGAGCCGTAATCAAATGCACATTCACTTATGTTCTTTTATTGTAATAGCAATTACATGAACATTCCAGGCACATCTTTGCCGTCTGCGTCGCCGTGGCCATAAGTCCAAGGGCGATAACACCGTCACCGCGCGCAGCACACTCTTTGAGCGAGTGAAAGGACAGGTATTCTGTGAAAGAACGCGAAGTGAGTCGGCAACTATGGCTCAATCGGGTGAGCGCGAGGAAGGAAAGTGGAGAGCAAACGCGCCGTCTTCCGTCGCGCGAAAGGCCGCTTGTTGATGGGAGGGAGGAGGGGCGGCCATGGGCTCCACCAGCAAAACACGCCACGCGCGGTCCCGCGCGCCGTGTTTTGAAAACGATAAGCAGACGGCTCGTACCTTCCTGTGCGCCGTAGTCGCGCCGCTTAGTTCGTGTTGAAGCGAGAGGCAGCACGAAGGTCAATTCGCTCGCTGCTGTTGGCGCGCTTCCTAACGCCAGCAAAGTTTTGACAACGAGTGTCCACGGTCATACAATGAGATGTGTTCATGTTTGCCAGTGCTCGCTTGACACCATGCTTGTTAATTTAGTTAGTAAGTGAATGTTTACAAGTTTATGCGGTCGATAAAACTATTATGCTTACTTCGTATAGGTGTCTAATAATTTGCTATCACAATCGATGTTTCGCCTTTCGGGTGAAAGTGCGACTGTTTTATGTAGGTGTGTGTATGTGCCTACTCAATGCGTGACTGCTATATGAAAAATCAAAAGATTGTGGATGAGTAATATCGGTAAGCATTCTCTTCACTTCACATCCACATTTCATTCGTACAACAGTTTAGCGTCACGGGAAAGCCAGTCGCAGATGTGTTGCCAATATTTGCTATACAACATTCAACAAATGAAATCAGCTGGGTGGGGCTGTATTTTTATCTGTTCTAATGCCACCTGCGTCCATACTCGATCCAACTAACCAGTCACTGCAAATCATGTATTGGGTCCCTTGTCTTTTGTCCTTTATTGAGGTCTGCTCTTCTACAAATGGAGTTCCCGCACAGCCGGTGCTTTTAGTCAATGCCATTGTGGACAGAAGCTACTAAAATTTAGAGCATAGGCTTTTACCAAAGTCTATGCGTACCGCATAGGGATGGCCGACACCATCACCTGCGACCACTGCGGCTATGAAGAATCGATTGGCCATATTTTGTGCGACTGCCCACAGCACAGTCCACAGAGGGATTCCCTTCGCGAACTCGACCAGCCGGACGACCGACCACTATCGGAAGAACGAATTCTACACCTACGAGAGGACTTAACGTCACAGAAGAAGGCCGTGCAAGCACAACTGCGCTACTTGCGATCTACCGCCTTTGTGAACGTCTCTAACTGGAACGCCCTTCATGTGTGTGTCTCTGTGTGTGTATTTTTTAAATTTTTATTATTTTTAATCCTTTTTTCTCTGTCCTGTTTCTAACCCCTATCTCATAACGCCAGTGTAGGGCAGCAAACCGGAGACTAATATCTGGTTAACACAGCCTTTCCTCTTCAACTCTCTCTCTCTCTCTCTTTCTCTCTCTCTCTCGAGCAATGTTAAGGGGTATTTTTCTATTGACGTGCAAGTATCTCAAAGAAAGCATGCAAGACGGCTTACTTAATCAATGCCATATGGCGTGCGTCTAGCAATCGCTATCAGAGGTGGACGCGTGGAACAAGCTTGTCACAATCAGACAAGCAGCGTAATGAAGCGTTTCAGTAATGCCGCTTAAAGCCATTTATCATGCCGCGCATTTTCTTTTATCTGAAAAGGTACATCTTTCGGTACGAAAGTCAGTTGTATCGAGAAAACGACACGCACGCTGACATCCCCCGCATACAGTATTTTGATATCATAAGCGGGTATTTTCACAGAATCCAGGGAAACCATACCCGATTATTGGATAGGGTAAATAAGGGCACAGACTCCTTCTACGGGGACCAGTATTCCTTTTCATTACAACACTAATCAAATTAAGGTTCCCAAACCATGAAACACTCTTTTTCGACGACAGTAATGACAGCCAGAGTATAACAAACAAATCCCTACCCCCCCCCCCCCCGCCCCAAGCTCCTGAACCCCCCATAAAAGAGCGTGTACATTCAGTAGCAAACACACACACATAGCAACACGGTGCACAAGATAAATCCCTACGCAGTCAGAAGACAATAGACACAGAACTGGATAAATGGTGGACTCTTTCCCGCAAAACATATGCTCTCACTCGGCCGGAAGATTCCCGATTACTTCTGTAATGCCAATTATTAATGAACAGCGATGGCAGCTCACGTAGCGTTTACTACCGCAGCGAACCGAAAAACAAGAAATAACAAAAACTAGACCGTGAAGAAACAAAAAGCGCCAACTTCGCAAACGCTGATTTACTCTACAGAGAGTATATCACTGAAATCGCGGCAGTCAGCACGGATGGACCTTTTTTATTTTTATTTCCCTCGTTGTATTTGTTTTTCCTTTTCGTCTGGTGAAGCAGTACGTGCTTGTTTCTCTTTTCGCGATCTCACGCGGGGGCAGCGAGGCAAATCCTAATGAAAGCGCTAGCCGAAGCAGTTAATTGCCGGCACGAGGCAATAAATGCTCCTGCAGAAATATGGCGCATGCATGTTGGGGAGCTGAATGCGCCGTTCAACCATGCCTCTGATGTAGCCTACCTTGCGCCTTTGCTGCAAATTGCTTCAATGATTATGTCATGGTTGCTTCAGCATCGCAATTACTATCACGGAAGTTTGCAACGGCGTCGCTATTTACGGGTTTCGTTCGGAGATTGAGTATTCTGTTCTCTTGCATTTTAGTTCGGCCAGCAGCATGAAGTACGCGATGTTGTATCGACGGCCATGCATTCAGGTATACGATACAGCACTAAAACCTAAGCGAATGCAAGCACGCAAGAACGCACGCACGCACGCACGCACGCACGCACGCACGCACGCACGCACGCACGCACGCACGCACGCACGCACGCACGCACGCAGGCACGCACGCATACGTGTTCGAAGACATATTTTTTTTTGCTTACAGTAATGAGTCCTAATTTCTTCTGAACAATCTAAATCATGAGTGACGCGCCATTGCCAGAAGTGAATGGTAGATTCCTGCGGCCTAAATGTCTCATGAAAGTACCGGAATAGACTCACTTATTGTGATTATCGTTACAGGCTTATTTCACTATACATCTTTGAGAAATTTCTCCCGCGTATATTTTCTTTTTTGTTTCATTTTCTGCCCTTCTTCCGTTCCCATAACACGGAATAGCGGCAGAGGACGCGTCAGGAGCAGAAAAGCTTTATTCATCTAGGCATGTTAAAAATGGCTTTCTAGACGAGCAAGGAAAGCCATCACTTTGAGTGAGTGAGTGAGTGAGTGAGCGAGTGAGTGAGTGAGTGAGTGAGTGAGTGAGTGAGTGAGTGAGTGAGTGAGTGAGTGAGTGAGTGAGTGAGTGAGTGAGTGAGTGAGTGAGTGAGTGAGTGAGTGAGTGAGTGAGTGAGTGAAGAAACTTTTATTTGGTCCAGCAAAATGCGATAAAACGCGCACCCGGCTAATACCGCCTTGCCAGTCGCGAATACTGGAGGGCAATATTGCTAACCACTTGCCACTTTAACAACACTGCGGATTAATTTTGACTACCCGGGGCTATTTAGCATGCACTCGATGCCCAGCCCATAGGTGCTTTTTTTTGCTTGCATTTGTCCCCCATCAAAATGCGGCCGCCTGGGACGGGCTTGAACCCGTGACCACGTGCTTAGCAGCGCAGCGTCATAGCCGCTAATCCACGGTGGCGAGTCACAAAAAAGTTCAAGGGCACTTGAAGTGTCCCTACGTGGATGAATGTGAAAGCATTGCGACGTCTCTCCGATGATGCTTCGACCTTGTACGCGTACTTGCGTTAAAGTCCAAAGGAGCCGGGCGCAGCTACTCACTGAGAAACTGAAGTCACCCTCACTGGGAAGTTGAAGTCAAAATCCCCGCGCCGATTGGTAGCGCCGCAGCGCGGCACTGCATAGAGATTGCCAACACAGTTGCCGCTTCCCGGCAACTGCAGCTTAAGCAACCGCAATATTTATCGGGAAATGCTTGCGGCGAACATTATGCGGGAAGGCGAGCTTTCTGGTTCTTTTTTTCTTTCCCCCACGCAGCCAGCGTCACCGCTGGATGGATGGATGTTATGAGCGTCCCCTTTGGAGCGGGGCGTTGGGATGCGCCACCAAGCTTTTGCTATTTTAGGGCCTAATGTCTTACCTAGGTTTAAAAAAAAAGAAAAAAAAACACGATGAATTCTCATAAACAAATTTTCTGACCCCCTATTGTGAACTTTGTTTTTGCACGCCTCCGTTTTTTTTTTTCTTGTCGTTTCCCTACTTCCACCAATCTTCCAATTACCGCTTACTAATCTCTATTGCTAACATGTTTACTTTCCCTCTGCTCTCGCTGAACCCAAGGGCTTCAAGGAGGCCGGTGGTGCCTAAATCGACCGCCGGGTAGACGTTTTCACATTCTAACAAAACATGATCCATTGTTTCCTTAGCTTTACCGCAGCAAGCACGTGGTTATTCCCCCTTCTTATATCTCGCTTTACAGGTGCGTGTTCAAGGCATCCTGATCTCGCTTCGAAAAGTAAGAAGCTTCCTTTTGAGTTATCATAAATTGTTTCTTTCCTGGTTTCGTTTTTTACTCTTAAGTAGTTATTCATAGCAGATTTCTATTCCATTGCTGCCACCCATGAGATTATCTCAACTCTTGTTATTATATTGCTGAATATGTCTTACCTATATTTAAAAAAAAACGCTTTCCGCATGTATGTTCTTTGTTGCCATGTTTCTCACTATACAGGTCTCATACTTGCTGGTAAGCTTCCTAGTTCTTTTCCTCCACTGTCAATTAATGTCTTTCCTGTACAAATAGCTGAAAGCTCTCCCAGCCTATTCATTGGAATGGATGGATGTTATGAGCGTCCCCCTTTGAACGGAGCGGGGCAGTGGGTTGCGCCACCTAGCTCTTGCTGCCGCGCGGAGATGAGCGCCATCTGTGGTGCTTCAAGGAACTCAGCGCCCAAGCGGCGCACGCCTCCCTTTGATCGGCTGTGACCACGTAATTTTTTGTACTATCTCCTGGGACGACGCCGGATTTTCCGCTTCATAAGCCGTGTAATGGTTTCGCATTACAAGGCGCTTGCACAAAGGGCTCAAGAAGAGATGCACATTGTTCCAGAAAGATGTTTACCATACCTTCAAGGTTTTTGGCGGATATCCTAACTTTCACTCGCTGCAAAAAACTTGAGATTTTGCACAGATATTTAAATACGTTGGTATGCCTGCTATATGAAAATTTGCCCAAGAAGGTAGAGTAGTACCTCTGTTGATGCTCTGGGATACTTCCTGAAGTTTCACAAATGTTTCCATGGGTTCAGTGCAGCCGGAAATGCTTATTGGGCGTTGATAAGTAACTCGTCAATAGCTTACGTCTTTCATCTTATATCTAATATAAAAGATAAAAGAATGCGAACCGTTTTCTATCGGTGGAACCGGTACAAGCGACAGTCATGGAAGAAGGATTATGGTGCTACTTTAAATGTAACACGAACTGTACGAACTGCTCCTTAGAAAAGAGAGGCTGCTTTAGCGACACATACACACAGATTAAATCCCTAGGTGTCCTTAGCTATCGCCTAAGAGACGCGAAGGCGAGAGCCTTGTAAAGCCTACTGTAATTCACCGTAATCCATCTTAATCCCCGCTAATCCACCTTAATCGGCCTTAATCTCCCTTAATACACCTAAATCCTTCTTCATCCACCTTAATCCATCTTAATCCTACTTAATTGACCTTAATCCAACCTAATTCCCCTTAATCCAATCATTCTTCAACCAGTAATTCACTTTGCTAATCGTTAATCATCTCTTATACACGGCCGGACATGCTTTGGTTCGCTTCGGACCTTCCTTGAATCAAGGGGTATTATCTGTACCTCACAACGCCACCTTGAAACATAGAGATCTAAGGCAATCGCCTTTAAAAAACTGAGGCAGTAAACACTCGTTGTAAGGCATCATTAAACAGTTTGTGCACATCAACAGCGCCATAAAGCAGTCCTATGCTATATGGCATAGCTAATATCGCCGCAGGTACTGCAAGGCACTTGGTTATTAACCCCTGCACCTTGGAACCGCGTCCGTGACATCTACAGCTGAGCTATTTCGCAATGTTCCATGCAGGAGACGTTATACGTAGAAGCATCGCGCTCTGGTCTCGCTCGTGTAGATGGCGTAGAGGAGGTAGCGGAAGGAGATGGATGCATATTTTTGCAAGAGGAGTGCACGTTGGCCTAAATACAGAGCTGAAGGTTTGAAGAGTAAAGGAAGCGAAAAGGTCCTCGACGCTTCATGTTCGCCGCTGCTGGACTTGCTCCCCCACTTCAACACCTTGCATCACATACTGTGTCACTGGGCGACGTTCCTTAAGTGCCACTGATTGTATAGCCTTCTGTATAGTCGAACAAAGTTACATCTACTTTCACACCGTATAATAGAATCACTGCTTACCGCCCCGCCAACAAAAGTCATTAAAACAGCGTGTAGACCAGCAGAGCTCTCGTTCTTTAATGCAGAAGCATTATATGGGAGGGATAGCGGTATTCTACAAATACAATATGTCGTCGAAAACTCTACCTAAGAGAACTGGTACGTGTCAGTAGACGCCGGATATGGACGAGCACGCACGCCGGGGCTAGAATGTAAAAATAATTATATTAATGTCTGGGATTACATAGGAAGCTCTCAGTAAGGCCACGCAACCTCATTTTCAATTTTTCTGGTTCTCCTTAAAAATCAACTTTTGCGCTTAAAAATTCGTCAGCAGAATGTAACAATCTTAAGTCAGACCTAATATTATTGACAATATTCTTAAAAAATCGTGAAGATACATACAGCATCCATGCAGGAACTAGTTATTCAATAAAATTTAAAAGACAACGTCGCGAGCTCTCTTTGAAGACACGTGACAAAGTGGTTAGTCTTGTGAAGAGTGCGAAGTATTAAGCTAACCTAGCAGTTTGAAAATAGCTAATCTGCATTATCTACGTGAAAAGGTGGCCATAGAATAATTAGTGAGTGCTGGCTTCTCCAAGCACGAAGGCCACTTCACCCGAAACGAAGTCCGGTGTCCCGCCCCCCTTCACGTGCTAGAGGTGCAGCTAACGCGCAACTGGCGCGGAAGCGATCGCTCACTGATCATGCAGTGATTGGAAACCGGGCGCCGCTTGCCACTCACCACAGCTGCTCCTGGTCTCGGACTGCAAACAAGCGTCGACCAAAGAAGATGAGCGTTGCGTCTGCGTCATGCGCCAGAACAACCAGGGATGGGCAGCGCTATACCCTAATCTAACGCAAGAGACGCAAGGACGTTTAGCTAGCAAACATGCAAATTAAGCAATATATTTACATATGTAAATATGTAAAATGAAGTTGAACACACACACATTATATATATATATATATATATATATATATATATATATATATGAACCTCTCCGAATGGGAATTACCACGGGGCTAGCTGCATTTAATGCCATTGTATGATGCATATCACATATCACAATGTATATCTTTGGTCATTTAAATAAAGAGCCACGATACATTACATCGCACCACGGTAATTCACCTTAAAGTAGATTCAGCCGTAACTTCAGAGAGGCATTTTATATATATATATATATATATATATATATATATATATATATATATATATATATATATATATATATAGATAGATAGATAGATAGATAGATAGATAGATAGATAGATAGATAGATAAGGATTCACTCACAAAATATATATTAAAATTGCTTAGGAATATATATATATATATATATATATATATATATATATATATATATATTACAGACGTCGGCATGCACTACAAACAAGTGGGCGAGCTGACTCATGCCGCACCGGCTCTCCCAATGCCGGCGTCAGTTGCGCGTCCTAGTCCTGGCCGATACCGAGATCATATGGCCGCTACGGGGCTCCGAGGCAGGCTTCGTTGCTCGCTGTTCAGAACTCGATGCATATCAGATGTGCATAAAAATTGATTAGCTTCAGAAATTCACACCTGGATTTATCCTCTCTGCCTTCATTAAAGGCGATTTGCAACGCAGAAAAGCGCAAACCGATACCGTTGCCAAAATTTGCTGCACTACATTGCGTTAGAATACATGCGCAGAAGCTCGGCTACCGTACATTTTCCGCCACAGTCAAGAAAAGATTTCCGGAAGTATCTTGATCACAGCCTTTGTTGTTTTATTCAGTGTTCGGCAAAACATATGGCTAACTACCCCGTCATAATACGCTGGGCGCCTGAACACGGAGTGCTGATGAAATCGCCACATCCAAAGCAACGAAAGGTGGCAACCCTGCCGTAACTATCCCCGCAACGGACATGAAGATACTTTTTTGCACAAAAAACCTTAGAAGCTGTTGGCAACGGATGTGGGGTGCAGAAACCTTGAATAAGTTTTATTCAGTTAAGCGACATTTAGAAAATTATTAGCAAAAATACGGCGAAATCAAGGCATTTTCTGTCGATTTGGCATAGGTCATACGTATGGCATACACGCTTACCTGCTGACTGGCGATCAACGTCCTATCTGCGGTAAAAGTGGTCAGACGCTGACCGTCCTCCACATCTTTCTGGAGTGTCGGAAATCGGAAGCTGCAAGGAAAAAAGCAAATTCCTATAGCTTACTAACAGCATAATCCTCGCCATCCAGCATTATTCTTTACTACAAATACGTTTTTAACCGTGAACATGTTTAAAACATGTTACATGATATGGTGTCATTGCTAATTATCATCTCTAATGATTGCTAACACTTCCTTTCAACAATAGCGCCTGCTGAGATCGTATTGCATATAGCAAGTGCGCCCAGACCCTTTTCCCGCCCAGACCCAATTCTGTCGAAGCTGTAGTGCACCCGGCAGCGACCAATTTTAACATATCATCACTCCGTAACATATGTATTATGGTCATACTACAATTCACATGTCATTGTCATAGTTTTAATAGATACGTATTTTACACACTCTATAGACAATGTTTTTTGAGCTCCAGCACAGCCGTGTTACGTCTACCGCTCGCATTTCGTGATCATTTGCACGGCGACCTTCGGCCAGACATGACCCTTGTGCCTATAAATATCATAGGTCATGATCATATCATTGTCACTAAGATTGCATAAAGTTTTGTACACTTGTCTGCTTTGTCCGGCCACACGGAGAATCATGCAGGCAGTAAATTCCTTGTACCTACCACTCATTTTCTCTCTCTCTCTCTCTCTCTCTCTCTCTCTCTATTGCTGCAAACGTCTGATATTTACCACTGTGTCTGCTGCCACAACGCGGTCTGGGGCCTCAACTATAATCGAGGCAACGCTGCTAGCTCACTGTTTTTTTTTTTTTTTTTTTTACTTCTGCGTTCGCGTAACGCCCGGCGTGACCCAAGCCAACGACATCAGCCAACGGACACGACGTTGCCAGGCTGAGTTTTCGGTGTCCAGCGATGTAGGAGCGCATTCTCTGGGGAGCAGTTGACGCAGTGTTGCGGGACGACGGGAAGCACGCCACTGTGTCGCTCTTTTTTCTTTCTAGTTTCTCTCTGTATGTCCGTCACAGTGAAGGTCTGCGATATCCGCTGGGTCTCTTTCCCTCAGCTCCCTCTAGTCATCACTGGTGTTGTCTCTCTTGTTTCCTTTTCCTTTTTCCTTCTGCTCTCCCCTGGATGCGTGCCATGTTCCCGAAATGGGGCCTGCCACCATAATGACGGCAACGACATGGAACGAATGGCTTTCCCACTTTGTCCACTCTCCACGACTAAGCCTTCTAGACGGAGACCCTTAGTACACCACTTTGTTTCTCGATCGTCACAGGGTTAGCTTCACTTTTCCTTGTGTTCTCATTTTCATGCGAGTATTTTTTTATTACATTAGCTGTATGTATATTTTTTGTGTGTGCGAATGTTCCTTGTTTAGCTTTCATTCTTTTTTTTGGCACTCGTTTTGATCAATATATACATTACATTCGGCCACGGTAAAGCGTACAAAATGATTAAGATGGCTAGTGTGACTATGATTAACCTGCGATTGTTGCGTTGCGTAGTTCATTGCTTGTACAAGGAAATTATTTTCTTTAAATCATGAAATAACCGCTGCCATACAGATCAATAAAAGGCCACAAGATTCGTGTTACATTTGTACAAACTCTGCCCAGTCGACAGGTGCTTATACAGTCCTTGGTGTCAGTGTTTATTGGCTTCTTATGATTTGTACAAACTGGAGCATAAAATAGACCAATGTAACGGTAATGTGGTGAGCGTTTGTTCACGATTTTCTGAACTGCGCATTTAGAAGGAAGCGTTAGTGACGACACTTTACCAATGGTGTATTCCATTGCACTTGGAAAGTTTTCCCGTAAGTGCGTGTAACTACGTAAATTAACACTAGACTTCGCGACTAAGGAGGCGTTGAACTGAGAAGGTGTTGAATAGCAATACCATGAATTGGGAACTCGCTGGCCAGTTCTCGGCTACTCCGAAGGTCCGTGCATTGTCTGTTGGTTGACAGGACACCATGCTACGAGCACCTGTCGTTCCGACTCACGCTCAAGCCACGAGAAAGTATTTCGTCGTCTGCGAACTGCTCCCCACTCGCGGTGCACGGAAGGAAAATAACAGCAGACTTCAGCGATTACTCGCGCTCTGGACCCTTTTACTGCGGCACCACCGTGGTCTCGCATCCGACACTACCCTTTTCTCGTCTGCGATGCGCACAATGTCCCTTTTACCCACTACAGCATTCCCACTGCGGCAACCGAAATGCATGCGCAGGAGCCGACACGCTCCGAGTTTTCGTGGCGCATCAAATTCCCGCACAAGTTGCGAAGCGCCTAAACGGGCGTCGCAGCGCACAGGTCAGCGCATCCACCACCAAACAGCACATTGCTTCGAAAAAGCCACTTGGTTTCCCAATGGCGGTTATGCGCAAAGTTTTGTTTTGTTGACCATATGGTGGTGGTGCAGCTGACGCAACAAGCTAGACCTCACGGCTCCAAACTGACGAAACGGACGGACACGGGAAATCTTGATTCGAGCTTATGACTGCGGTCGAAGTAAAAACAGCCAAGTATGGCGTTCGGAGTGGCAACATTGGCTATAGTTCTGATATATTCTAGGTTAGGGTAAGTTGCTGCTTCGTAAATGTATTGTCTACTTCAGGCGCTAATTGCTCAGCGGCGACTAACGATATTTTCTAGCTTACGGTGTATCCCCAGGATCATATATGGGACAATGGCATTTCCTTTTTTCTTCTTGTTCTTCATAATAGCCCAGTCATGAATTCCTCGAATGACTTTTTTTTTATCCTAACGTCTATACAAGCCCTGATGGTGGAGAATGACTGCTAGCTTCGGGTTATCATGCAGATCTATAACATTGTGCAATGTGGATGAGAGGGTCAAAATGGTACGAGTCCTCCAAGCAGTACTTCAAAGACTTCATGATGTCCAGAAGGTTAAGAGTTAAGTAACCTGAACATTTTTTTTATTCGAAAGTGTCAGATGGCCCATTGAGCGATGAAGCCTGCGTCTGTAGTTCGTAGAAGCAAAACGGCACCTAAATTCCCATTAGCTGCGACTCCACGTCATGAGCGCGCCTCGACGTAACACAGCGGGCGAAAGGGTGACGAAAGGGATAGAGAGCGAGTGTAACGTGGTAACCGCAGGCTGCTGCTGCTTGCTGGTTCGGGCAGCACTTACCGCTATGGAACATTACTCGCAATGAAAAGCTGGAAGGACCGCTCAGCGGCGTTCAATTGAGCATTAATGCTTTCGCATTCGGAACTCGTAAGTGCTTAGGTGTCGTCGTATATTTTTCGTAATTAGTTTACAGACATTCAGTGGACAGATTTCCCGAAGGTTGCATGAAACAGAGTTAGCCGACGGCGCATTCACCCTCCCCCTCGAAAGAAGAAAAATATCGGTAATTTATTTGAAATTCTGCAGAAATTAACTTCGAGTAGACAAAGTTAAGTGCAGTAGAAAGGTTGAGCTAAAGTTTATTGAAGAAGCCAGAAAGAATTCAACAGCTTGGAAACGCACGCGATGATAACTGCTCATATTGCCGATTCACTACATTATCAACCCATACATAAATCGAGCATAAGAAAAGACTAAAATGAAACACCGCAACGCGGTCTACTTTTGTGGTAGAAAAAAAAAACATTGAAAAATAAAATACCAGCATGCGTTGGTTTAGTTGTTTTCGTCCATATTATTTCCACTATTTAGGTGTGCCAATTACAGACTATATGTACACGTTTACTTATACTCAAGAAATGTGGATGCTTCCTGAAATTTGGAAAGAACAAGACGTTCTTTTTTCTTCACCATACCTCCCTCTTGAGTGAAAAGTATGTGCTGTACCTAATGTGTCACTAATTATTTATTTTATAAGTTCGTTGTACTATTCCATATCGATCCTAATGCAATTTCTTCCGGCGCCTCGCCGTCGCTTCAAAGACGAGCAGAAGTGAATTCTCAATCTCAAACAGACGACCCCTATATTCTCAGGCGACACTAAGAAATTCATAAATGTGAAGAATATTTTGACCATAAGAATGGAATAAATGATAGCGTCCCGGAAGCAAAGTCTTTGCGGACACAAAGAAATAACGGTGAGTCGCTTATGGATGAAATGAAAAACACTAAGAGCGGATCCTTATAGCAGTGTTTTCCAGGAAAATACATAATTCAGAAACGTGGCGCACAATCACAGCTAGTTTACTGGAAAAAGAAAAGAGCGTCCATTTTAACACTGCATTCAGGAACTCGAGCAGAGCATCTGTACTCAAGAACCATCCCTTAATTTCTAAGGCGCTCTTACAGAAGACTTAGCCTTCTTTATATATAGACTACAAACAGAAAGAGCACTTTAAATCTACGGTTCCTGAACGGCAGAAGTCCAGGACTCCCGACAGCATGAAGATAGTGAATGGGCGTTTTGCGAAAGCTTCTGCAGAAACGTGACCTTTCCCAAAGTCGAATTTAAGTCTGCGATCACTATTTTCAAGCATAATGTATTTCACATCAAACTTGATAACACATTAAACTTAGGCATTTTATTGTTCTGATACAGTGCGAAGGCCGATGAGTGAGTCAAGGTCATCACCCAGAAAAACAATGGACGACTGAAAATGAAGTGGCATTGGAATAAAACAAACTTGAGAAGGAAAGGATCACGCAAAAAAAGGAAATGAAAAAGGAAATGAAAAAGGAACGACCACTGAATGTTATCGACACCGTACCCAAAACATATTTAAAAGACTTGCCAGAATCAACAAGCCTGTCAGAAGTGCATATTTATCAAGCTTTCTCGTAATGCTGGAACAAGGAATATGGCAATAAGAAACGCTGAGAAAGAAACACACACTGACAAGACAAGCACCGACTACCAACTGATTTTGTTTATGGACAGAAAACCACTTATAAGCACATTCATAGCCTAATATCACACTGAAAAAAAGGGGGAAAAAGCCATAACACACGAACAAATGAAATTAGACAGGCTAACATTTTCATTTGTTTAGTGATATGAATGTCAATTAAGGCTTTGTTTTTGTTTACTTATTTCAGCATGGTACCACATGGGCGGAAATTATTACATGGATTTGCACTTATATTGGTCTACCACACTGATCCGAATTTTTATGTGGTTTGAACAATTTAAACCCCTTGAAGTGCGCGATTCAATAATTTGAAACGATCCACACTGGCAATTGGCCCAAATTGTACGTTTCTGTTCTAGCTGTGTAGCTGCTTCTAATTAAGGGTATCCTAATTTTCTTCCCCGAAGAAGAGCAATGGTCGGTTAACCTATGTGATTTTTGAAGAGGGGGAAGGGGCGAGCAGGTGGAGGGTGGTTCATTGTAACCAAAGAAAGGGTTTGAGGTCATCGCGGAATCTCGCCAAGAGCCAGGCTTTCTTTACTTGCACACTCGTGATCACTGCGGTAATTGACCCTACGGAAACTTGTTCAGCTGACCGTACCGGCAACAAATATGATGCCAGCACATATCTAAAATGGCAGCTAGAGTGGAGCTAGCGCTATTTTTGTCATTTTTTTACGGCTGTCTTGGTGGGCAGAATCGCATAACAAGAACTATGCACAAGCTGCGCCATAAACAAAAGAACATAAACAAACAAACATAAACAACGATATCCTTACCGCCATGTCATGTCTACTGATTCATTGTAATAAGAAAGATCATCCTAAATATATTCAAGAGTGCCCACTCAAATGACCATGCAATGTTGCACGCAGGTTCATTCGTTCGTTTGACTTATCCTCGCTTTGTTCATTGCGTGACAGCAACACTATTTTTTCGCTACAATAAATTTAATAGGACCATCATTTTATAACGCAATGTGTACTTGGCTTCATTGTTTTGGTTGTGGAAATTTTTATAGTACGGCGAAAACAATTATCTTCTATAGATGCGTGATGGGAACCTGTTCATTTGGTCATCGAACTAGCCAGTCCATCGGTTTCTTGGAACATTCAGCGTAGATCCTTACTGTTCAAGACGAGGAAGTGGTGGAAACGATACTGCCCATGTGGACTTCTTAAGTTGGGCTGCATTACCAGCACGGATCGCATATGCAGGCATTTCACTGGGGACGCGCGCGCTCGATGATTGCTTCACGTTGACAACACGGGAGTAGGTCGCAAGAAACAAAGAAGTTTTGCAAACAGCCGAGGCCATCTGGTGCAGCATGATTTCCTTTCCCGTGTCAGTGAATTTTTTTTTTATTATTATATGAATTCTCATCTAGATGGCGGTACCAGAACACAATTCAACATGAACCGCGAGGTGGAGCAAGCAAGAAACGAAGAAGTAAATGAAGAATATGTGGCTATATGGAATATGTGGCTATATGTGGAATATATGTGGAATATGTGGAATATGTGGAATATGTGGCTATATGTGGAATATATATGGTAATTGACCTGCAATACCTGGTTTCCTTGACCAGTGCCTTGTTTGCCATGAGTGCATGCAGTGAGAAAATGGGGCATCCTCAACGGCAGAGAAGAAAACATATTTCTGGCGGTATACTGTCATTGGCAGTTTCACGAGTAGATCCAACCCGAAGCTCCTACACCGCTATAGGTCAGGACAAGGTCGAATCTATATCCAATAAAGGCGGCAGCGATCAACGTGCCAATTTCGCTGTGTTTGCAGTTCATAGGTTCTGAACTACATATATAGGTTTGTCCATTTTGCACACACATAGTGACGTCAAGCCATTGTAAGAAATTAATGGCAGAAATGGTAACATAGCCTCCACGGTGTGGAAAATTAGGTAGAAAAAATAGCAATGGTGCTTGGACATTCCGGACATACTATATAATCGCGTTTCGTTTACCTCTACTTCTATACGAATGTTTTTTGACCGCCGCTTCCGTATTTCAGCTGCGAGCCCTAATAGAGAACAGTGGTTGTAGATCCAGGGATATGAACGTGCAGCGCGTCGATGTCACGCATCTTTAGATCCATTAGACCTCGCCATATCAAATTAATCGAATAATGAATATTCCTTAAAACGATGTTAAGTTGGGTCAGTTGATAACAGTTATTAAACTTGCAAAGTCACGCTTCAGAAAGGACACAAAAAATAACACAAATATTTTTTTCAAACCACAGATGTGTTCAAAGAAAAATGGAAACTTGAAATGATGAGCAGTAGTCGAACAAGGAAAGTCGCTTTAGGCAAATGTTTCAGAAAGGGGACTCGTATTTGTAGCTTTGCTTCTGTCTTGTCTATAGCGCGCTTTTTCAAAAGCTATCGAAGATACCGCTCACGTATTCATCTCAAATTTAAACTAAGAGAGCTAGTAGGCAAAATGAAAAAGTAAGATATTTTTTAGTTTTGTGAAACATTATGAATCAACGGTACGAGTCATGCTAAAGCTGGCGTCTGTAGAGTGTGATACGTAATGACACGTGGTAGATATCCTAGGCGCTTTATGTCACTCTCACACAAATTTGACACAAATATGTGGGTTAAAAGCTGCTGCAGTCATGGCATAAAGTTTTGTTTGTGAAAGCAGGCGCTGCAAATGTTCTTCGTCTCCTAACCTCGAATAAACCAATCATCAGTGCTTGAGCAAGTAGTCAAGTGTTACTGCATCTGCGAGAAACTTTTCCGCTGACTCCACAATTTCCTTTACCGGGGTAAACTGCCGTTCTAGCGCACTTGACAATGAAGCAAAAGCTGCCTTCAGCAAATAAGTGGTTAAAAATATTCCTTACTATGTTTTCCTCCCAGAACATCTGTTAGCGAAATTAGGTTACCCCTTGAACTGGGCAGTGCGGAAAGAATGCTACCTTTGTGCAGGCATTTTCTGAACGGAACGAGGGCAAACAGCTAAAGTAAGCGGTTCGCCTAAGTCGGTGTATATTTTTCCACTGTTTTCATTTCTCACGTCTTATTTTGTTATTGTGTTGAAAACTGCACAAACGCTTAGAGTCTTTTTCTAAACGTGCGCTTTTTGGCTTACTATTGTGAACATAGTGTAACGTTTCAATTCCCTTCCTATGGTGAGACCGCCACCATTATTAGCCAATATGCGCCCGCAGTAGACCACTATTTTGCTTAAAGCTAGTTACACAAGCTAGTTTCCAAAATCTAGCGCTCACCGAGGTAGAATTAAAACTTGCGTGAGTGGGTTGCGGTTTAAATTTCAAAACGGCGCGACCCCCAATTCATCACTCACTCCCCAAACAAAGCGAACGGGAAAGCTACATGTATCACGCTGCTAAGTTCGAATAACCTTTTCGTTTGCAAGTTCCTTCACGTAATTTTTTTTTTGTGTGTGTGTGTGAAAGTACTCCACTGAATTAACGTAAAATTAAACGGCGTTTTATTGCACGATTGTCTCCAACGACAAACCAACGACAAAACTGGAGCTTTCCAGGCGTGCATTTCCCAGAAGCCCCTTTCCGAATGAGAAGATGTGGTTAAATGCTGATGTGGAAATAGTGCCGAAGCTGCAGCTAGAATTGGAACTGGCGCACTCGTCAGTATGCGCCTTTGTAATGTGGCGCGTAGTTCAACAAATGAAGTAGCATTGGCGTCATGATAAGCCGTTGAGCCTCAATTGCTTCCCTGAGCCACATGCAGTGGCAAAGCTTGAAAATTGGTTGAGAGAATCTTCCCTTTGCATTATGAAGGCAGTAACCGGACATTTCAAATATCTCGGCTTGGCTTACGACCGTTTCTCTGCGGACCACGACTGTGGTGTCGCTCGCATTAAAGTCACACTGTACCTCTCTGCCTCCGCAACAGCAACAACAACAGGGTGTCAGTCGAACCCTACGACCCGCAAATTTTAGCACATGTCTGGAACAGACTTTCCGTGAACGTTTCGCAGCACGTTTCGACACATGTCTAGACAACGTTTCGACACGCCGTTCACACTGTTTGAAACAATGACATGCAGCTTCCTAACGTTGTGATTTTCTCACACGCTCCCGAGTTGTGTCGCAAGAGGATCGACGACTTTGTTCTTTGTCGGCACAGCTTGTTAAAGCGTGCTCCTGCATTGCTGGCAGGCAAGGGACACAACTGGATAAAGAGATAATACAAGGGGTCCTCTAAAAAAAAAATAAACACCCTTGGTAGACACCCGAAACGGAATTGACTGGCGTCATAGGACAACGACATCGCCACCGACTACAGTGACAGCAGCGAGAATACTAACGACGACGAGAAATTATATCCTGTAAATTGTGTAAATTCCTTAGCTGACTATACTTTCTACTGAATTTCTTATTTTTGTAAAGAACAGCATGAAGAAATCCATGGCAGGCAGCGGTATTTGTTTTTTGTTTTTATAGGAAGTACGAGCTAGAAATGGGAGACGCAAGTAAACAATCCTTCGTGCTTTAAGAACAACGACGTCTGCCACATTTTACGACGGCAAGTACACCATAGTTTGCAGGACGCTTGCAACTGCGTCATCGGCTGCCTTTATGAGGACGCGATGTCGTACGAATGAGAGATGGCAAAGCGAATACATGTTTTCTTTAGGACAAGATATGATGTGCTTACTCTAATAATGTCTCCGGCGTTTCGGGTCGTCACCTACTTCCGTTTGCGGTATAGCTGCTTAAGTTTTTCTGTTGGTCTGTATGCAGCAATATCATAACCATCTATGTTGTTTGCCGGCTTACATCGGACGCTCTGCAAACAACGCAAAGCTGTGCACTGCGCCAAATTGCAGCACTCTGCGATGTCGAAAGTAACCACTCTGCCAACGTTGTGAACAAACTTCCGGTTCTTATGTTTGTTTTCTACAAAGAATTGTGATAGTTCGCGGACGGTATAACTAACCGGAATTTGTTGACGGGGCTGACAAGCGTAGAGGACGCTACCAAAGGAGAAAGAAATGCATATATACGAAGGAAACAAGGCGTTTGCCCGTCAAAGGAAACACACAAGTGATGTCAATTAGCTGTGGTTCTTTTCGACGATCTTAACCTTATGCATGTTTGCCAGCAACTACATTCACGTGGAGTCCCTCAATCAACAAACATAAAATTGAAAATGAATCAAATAAAAAAGGACGAATAAGGCTTGGACACTAGGTGCCAGTACAGTAACAGATAAAGCCAAGGCCCCACAGGTTTATTACAGCGCGAGCACTGGTAAAAACGTAGTCATATTCCCAACACCGGCCCTCCAGCGTACACCCCACCCTTCTATCTTTGATTTTTCAGCACGGTGAACTTTTCTGCTCAACCGATGCCCTCAAGAAATACTTCACTATTTCCAATTTCCAGCTGCCTCTGCTTAGCCACCGTAGGGGCTGCCTTCGCCAAAACTTCTTATGAAATATTTACTACGAGCGCACTGGTATCAACAAATCAAAACATATGTTATAGCCACACTATATCTCTCAACGACAAGACCATGATTTGAAAATTCGTCAAATAAAATGACTAACAAATTTACTAAAGCACTTTTTTTTTCGCACACAATTTCTCAGTGGAACTTGCTTTCTGAAGAGGTAAGTTTTGGATCGAATTCAATGTTCTACAATCAAATTTCGTGCGTGCAAGAATAGGAATGGATCGTAATTTTTTCGTGTATATGTTATCTTTTTGTTGTTTTGATGTAGTTGCTCTGTATCATCTTGTTTTATTATGCCGTGATTTGTAGACAGTGTGTTTATTGCACTATTTGTTTTCTTTGCAGTAACTGTGCGTGCTTCGCGTGTCACTATGTACCCCGTTGCTTAAAAGAAATCACAAGTACAATCGCGCCCCCTCCCCCCTCTTACTATAATGCTCTAAGAGCGAATGCTAGGTTTGGTAATAAACTTGTAATAACGGAATAAATTTGACCAAAAAAAGAGCCATAGCTTTCTTTATTTCATTGGGAGCAGGTATCTCCTTTTACGCAAACGTTAATATCGATAAAACGTTTCAATATATGACGTTGAGGGCTCTCTTGAGTGTTTCTGTAGAAAAGGAACACTGCAAACCTCTCAAAGATATCTTTTTTTTTTTTACTCTTTAATCAGGTGCCCATATGCTATGGTTCAACTGCAGTCCGACTGCTGCCCAACTGCAGCTGAAACGCCAACTAGCAGTCGCAATTCGATCAACAGGATACCAGCCTCACCCTACAGATAAACTACTTCGTGCAGCCAGAAAAATGCAAGTCGAAGCGTTTTTGAAAGAAGCGTTTACATCTGTTTTATATCGTCTCATAAATACGGTCAACCGCTTCTTCAACCTGCTGTTCATTTTCCCGCCTCACGCAAATACTGATGTCTTTCTTTACATTTTCTCTCGCCGTTTTTTTTTCGAAATAGAGGCGTAGTCTAGAATAATGTTGATGTCTGAGCTTCCACCGACATTGATGAATACGGCCGGCTGTGGCGCTGTTTGTGAATCAGTAGTCCTACATAGCTTGGCACGTTGATGAAAACTTCTCTGCGGAGTGTCTGTAGAACACCCCTGGTCATTCATGCGGTATCATCACCATACAAAAAACTGAGGTAGAACGCAGAAAATAACGTATGATTCGCTCTCTCGCAACATCAGCGTTGACTCGCTATGAGCCACAAATAATTCCCACGCAGCCCGTTCTTATATCGATGCCAGTGTGGACGTCTATGAGAAAGTCTCGGTCGATGAGCAGCACGACTGTGAAATCGCTTCTTTCAAGCACGCGTCGTATACGCTATAAGAGTGAGAGTGATGGAAATGACGCAGACAGTTATGACGAACGATGACCGTGCCTGCTTCGGTTTCTTTTTTCCTAACATTTTGCCTATCTCTCCTTTATTTTTTCTGTGCTCGGTAAGACCTGTATCTCTATATTGTAGAGTTGCATGCGTACACATGTGAGACGCCCGGCTGTATTGACATCTTTCCTGCTTTTCTTCCACTAATGCTCTCAACGTGTCTCCCTTTTCTCGACCGCTGACCAGTGAATGTTGCCAACCGCTTTGAATAAGTGCTTCTGGAAGCTGGACGTCCCGCACGGTTCTGTGGCATTGAATTACAATGTCCTCAGTCGCCTTCGGACGTTTGCTGTAGCATACACATGATTCGATCTGTTGCGAACATTTGCTCCGGTATGTTTTTGTTCTCAGGTAGCCAACCCTGATCAGGAATCGCAACGTCCGTGTTCCAAATCCAACGCCCAAGTCGCAACTTACGGGGTTGTAGCTCGGTTCAAAATTGGTTGGTGCAGATGTAAACAAACAGCCATAAAATGCTATTGCACGAAGAACTTAGAAAAAGAATGTCAAATACAGCAGCACAGAGAAAAATAGCAAATAAAAGCTAGATGAACGTAATGTATATGACTTGAATGGTCTTTGAAAGGTCTGAAAATGAGACCCAAACGCTTAAAGAATGACCTTATTCGATGGATTTCCAATGCATGAACTACTTATATGTGTGCTTGCCATGAGTGAGAAAATCTCCGCGTTCTCTTTTTCAGACTATGCGGGATACCAAACTTAGTCATAGACCTCTTTTTGTCGCTAGTGTCTAGAGTGAAAGGTTGCACGCATCCGGTATATCACAGAAAACGGTATGTGAGTTGTGTAAAGGAAATCTAGCTTAAGCGCTGTTTTGTCTGCGTTTTGTCTCCCTCCCTCTCTCTCTCTTTAATTACATCTTTTTCTTTGATTGCTCATGTCTTAATAACTTTGTGCGACTGTCAATATAAGTTACGCACCATTTAGCTTTTCGAAGGTCTTTCTGCTATTAACTTCGAGGCACAACGAGCACCTCGCTTTCTTCAACGTACCACAGGGCAGGTGTGTGTAACATGTTTGAGTCTGACTTTTGTAACATTTAAGCGCAGTTACCACGCAACCACAAACCAACCTTGGAATTATCACTAGGCTGCTGTTGCCAGATATGATTTTCTTCTTGAACTCTGCCTAAGTAAAGCTGCTATTAAACACAACTTGCCAGCTTCAAGTTAGTTTGTCTTGACCTAAAATAATGAGCAAGAAAACACAGGGCTGGACATCTAAGACCACGTGTGTGAGTGGAATCTCGCATATAGGAATGTTATGTTGAGCCAGACCCCGATTAAAAAAAAAAAAGAGGTCCGCCTTTTCGTTTTATACAAAACACCCAACCACGTCGAAGTCTAGTCGAAATAGCCAAAGGGCCTGATGTTTCCTCACGGCCTGGTGTGTCTCCAATTATCTGGTGCGCGAAGATACGGTTCTTGCCTTTATACTACTTTGGCGAGGCCATTCTGTTATAGTTTCCGTTCACGCCTGGTCCGTAAGCGACTGTCTTATAGTTCTAACTCCTGTTTTCGAGGACGCCCTTACTCAGTGACCAAGACTAAGCAGGATAAAAAGGGAGAAACTTCTAATCGCTAACATTTCCTTCCATCCACTTTGTTTCCCCCTACCCTCCCCCCTCCCACCTGCGATAAAGAAAACAAAAGGAAATAGTCAAGTGGTAATGAGCGAATTAACTGTAGGATCCTCCGAGGGGGCATAAAGTCTAGAAGAACAGCCATCAATGACTTCGGAAGTGTCCTTGTTCTGCAATTCGGCTAACGAACAATTACGAGAACCCTGCCTGCAGAAATCAATAGTAATAAGGCAGGAACGTCAGCAGTGCGTAAAGTAAGCGCTGTGTTCGTTGCATCCTACTTCTTGATGCTTAGTATATTGCTATCATGTGAGTGAGTGAGTGAGTGAGTGAGTGAGTGAGTGAGTGAGTGAGTGAGTGAGTGAGTGAGTGAGTGAGTGAGTGAGTGAGTGAGTGAGTGAGTGAGTGAGTGAGTGAGTGAGTGAGTGAGTGAGTGAGTGAGTGAGTGAGTGAGTGAGTGAGTGAGACGGAAATGGCGCATAATTCTTTCATACATGCCCCCGATGAAAGAAGTTTCCGTCTTTGTCAAGCACATAACCCAGCATATATTTGCGGGTGCACTGTCTTTTACAACTGAAATACGGCATAGTAACCAAAGCGCCGGTACTGTTCTTCAAGAACGGAGAAAACGCACGGCCACCATGAAAAAAGTAATTACCTGCAGCAAGCCTAACGGACAAATTTATCATTCTACTCTACTTATTGCATGAACCCCATCTGTACGCCACTATATATAGACGCCAAGCAGAACGTTTTCATCAAAGCGCCATGGCCTCCTTACAGGTTCCAGTTCAAGCTCGTGTTCCTAGAGTAAACATCGAGTACGGCGTCGACGCAACGCAAACGAGCACCTGTCATACATAATGGCTGTGCTTCGCTACCAGGCCTCCTGAATGCTGTCGGGTAGTTTTCATGAGTCCATTAGTGAGAACAAGCCCCTATAGTGAGGCACTAATATGCGCCGAATCTGCGGGCAAGCCTCGACAGCTCGTATACTCTAGGAGCCCAATATTTGGCTTTACTTGTGGCTGTAATATACAATGGGTAGTACTCCTGTTCCACTTGTTCGTCGCTGAAAATAAATACATGCAGTGGGCACCACAGAGCACCGGTCCCTGGATAGTTTAAAGAAGGAAGCAAAACCCGTTAGTATGACAGCTTAATATTACACGGAACAAGGTCGTCTGCTTACGTTCGCGCATACGCAGTTCGTTAAAGCGTGTGGGGCCGCCAAGCGGGCGCGACCATAGTTAACTTCGCCTGTACTTCTCTCTCTCTCTCTTGTTAAACCGAAAATGCATACTTAATAAATAAACAAACATGTTTAAAAAATTAAGGTTGACTTCAGCTACGTAGCGGGTTGTACTGTATCCAATCTTTGCGCCTACCACACGCCAAATTGGCGCTTGTTAACGCCGGTGCGAGTTTAATGAGCGCTTGCAGCCGCGATGTTGTTTCACAACAACTAGTTCCTGTCATGTTCTTGTATATACTCTACGCCAGTTTCCTTTAACACTAGTTGAGTCGGCGAACAAGGTTTCAAGTTGCTCGCCAACTTTTCTTTTGTTGTTGTACATGTCGCTCCGTTATCCCCTTTCCTTCGTGCACGGTAGCGATCCGGGTGAATATGTGCTTAGCTCACCCTGCCTTTTCTTGCTTCGCCTCTCTCTCTCTCTCTCTCTCTCTCTCTCTCTCTCTCTCTCTCTCTCTCTCTCTCTCTCTCTCTCTCTCTCTCTCTCTCTCTCTCTCTCTATCTATCTATCTATCTATCTATCTATCTATCTATCTATCTATCTATCTATCTATCTATCTATCTATCTATCTATCTATCTATCTATCTATCTATCTATCTATCTATTGAGCACCACCATTACTGCTAGATCATTTTGTTATTGTTTCTACCACGATGTATTCTTTAAAATGCGAAACTCTTAAACAGAACCCAAACGAACATATACCAAATCTTAATACACTCTAGCCTAATGGACTAACAACCTCTTTATGAATTTGTAAAGAACGTAATGACTGTATACGAAACACACAATAAACCTAGCACATACGTGAGCTAGGTGAGTGTTCCAGCACGTATCACCATCAAGGAATGTCCCAAGGTACTTCATAGAATTAGCATATTGAAGAGGAGAGTAATTTCAAATGCAAAAGGTTGTTGAATGTGAATCACCCTGCTGCCACCGCGGGCCACACCAATTCGCGCTGTATCTGATGTTTGTTTGCACATTGTCTGGTATCGGCGAATCGCCTAAGGCTGTAACCAGCAGAGACGACAATTGTGCGACGATGACGGCGTGACAACGACATTAAATTAACCCACGCATTCGGAAAGAGCTGTTAGGACAGACAACAGACAGCAACAGCAGCGGGAAAGTCGATTGAGCATGCAAAGAAAGCTTTGTTTTACTAGTTGGACACCACGCACTTTCGCGAAACCAAAGCTGATTATCTCGAGGAAGTCTGGGACCGTCAAGACAAACTTGACACTACGTCCCTATTCGTGCAACACGTGGAAGATGAACAACATAATGTGCGGCTAACCTTGGCCGTCGAATGCAGGGCAGGGTCAGTATCCCCGTGTAAAGTGATGCAGCCAGCTGATATATCGCCTCCGAAATTCCTGGCGCGTAGCCCCGCTGCACAGCTGATGTCTCGGAGGCTTATCCCGGAGCTTGTCAATCTTGCCGCGCTCGCCAGATGTCGCCGCAATTCCCAAGTTGTTGACCAAGTACAGGGTAATTGAAAGTGTAAATACAAAAACAGGAGTCAGCAGAAATAAAGTGAGAGAGAGACACGGACAGCGAATTGGACGCGCAGAATGGAAAAAAAAAGGGCCATGGAGATTTACAACAATGGGAAGAAAGAAATTGGAAGGGTAAATCTGTACGATAACACAAATGGCAGTACCTTGCTATTTGAGGCTCGAGCTGGTCGCCTAAGGACAAAAACATACCGGAGCAAATATTGACAGCAAGATGAAAGATGTGTATGCTGCAGCAAGAATACGTAAACCACTCATCACAATCTAATAGACTGCGAAGGAATTTATCCAATGAGACCCGGAGCTAACGTACACCTTCCAGAAGGGCTTGGTTACAAAGTGGACGGAAGCATCAACCAACCGGCCAGCAGTCGAGATAAGTAAGAGACGTTTAGAGTATTGCTGGAAAAAAAATCAGGGAAGAATCAGGCTTAAGTAGCGATACAAGGTGCATAGAGAAGTGTAGAGAAAAAAAATATGATGGAGTTGCATACGAAGATGCTATGATGAAAAACATGTACAGTATACCTGAATAAATCAAGCAGGCTAGCTAGGTGACTATTTGTCACCGCCACGTTTCAAAGGGCAGACCTATAAATCATCATCATCATCACCATCATCCTTATCATTATCATCATAAACAACTTGAACAGGCTAGCAGAAGGTCGCACTCGAGTGTCACGGCACCATCATTGTCGTTGTTCTACTTAGACTCTAGATTGCCCATCCTCAGACGCTCTAAGACTTACTCTACAAGCTAAACTCATTACCCGCCGTGGTTGCTCAGTGGCTATGGTGTTGGGCTGCTGAGCACGAGGTCGCGGGATCGAATCCCGGCCACGGCGGCCGCATTTCGATGGGGGCGAAATGCGAAAACACCCGTGTACTTAGATTTAGGTGCACGTTAAAGAACCCCAGGTGGTCGAAATTTCCGGACTCCTCCACTACGGCGTGCCTCATAATCAGAAAGCGGTTTTGGCTCGTAAAACCCCATAATTTTTAAGCTAAACTCAGCCCATTGGATAATGGAGTGCTCTCGGAGGAAAACATCCCGGGACCATGTCCTATGTATTTTAGTATGAGAAAGGCCACAAAAGCCCTTCTGCACTTCTTGAAGGCTACTGGACTGTACAAGCAGTTGTGACAGTGGACATTCGTCTGCGACTGACTCCGTGAATGAATCATTATTTTTCTGCTCTCGCCTTCTTATCTGTTCTTACCCTTTCCCGCCCCCCAAATGTAGGGTAGCCAACCGGGCATGTCCCTGGTTAACCTCCCTACCTTTCTCTTTTCTTTTCTCTCTCTCATGGAATAAGAAGTCAATACATATAGAAGGAAATACAAGAAAAACATATTCGCTAAGGTGCAGATGCCTAATATTGGCGCAGATCTGGTGTTTATGTATGTGTGCTTCTTTTTTTTCCCCTATTCGTTTTGGGAAGGCGGTTTGTCACACTGTTTAACTAGCTATATTGAGGTATTGGTCTTGCCATTTCTTCCTTTTTTCTATCGGTGCCAAACTTGAAACACGAATAATATAGATTGTTGTTCTCAAGAAATGTAAATGCTGAAGACAGTATATATTAAAGGCGAGGTGTAAAGCGACCAAAGAATCGACTCTGTCCCGGCGAGAAAAGAAACAACTGATAAAACCCGCCGCTGAGCTTTTCACGGCAACAGGCTTGCGACGGCTTGCGACGATGTGATAAGCGGTGGATGATGGAACTGCTGTTTCGTTGCAGGCACAGATACGAATTCAGATCGCGCAGTTGAAAAATCAATGAGAGCAAAACGAATGCGACGACGAGGGTGGATCGATGGGCACTTTCGTCCCTCCGATGGCCCATTATACGTGCGTCCTCTTGCGCAAAGGCCGGAACGTTCGATATTATATTTTGTAGCTCGTCTGACGGCACAACCAAAAAAAAAAAAGAAAGAACAGGAGGAACGAGCAAGGAAAAGGGACTTGTTTTTACTTTCATCGTCTGTAGAAAATAAACATTTGTGAGTTCTCACTTCTCAGCCAGTGCTTCAATTATTACTCTTTTATTCTTTTTTTTTTAATCGCGGCAGTACCGTGTCTTCAGGGTTTATGCAAGCGCTGAAAACATGGTACCGCAGTTCACAGTGACAGAGAGATAGAATCACGAGGTATCAAAACTGCATGAGTTAAGTCCAAAGTAAAAGCTGGGCTTAGAAACGCAACACAGGAAGAAATGTGATACGAGAATACAGGCAGTCCTAAGCGTCACCACTCGCGACTTTGTATACGTGTGACGTGTGCGAGATGTGAGACGTCCACCTGTCCACACAAAGGTCACCCCGGTTTTGCGCTTTCAACAAGTGTCTAAGCTTAAAAAAACACCAGCGCCGCAAATAAGGCGTTCGGCGACCTCAGACAAAGGATGAGTGACGGAGAACTGGTCCCCCGGAATCGTCTGGCTCTATGTTCTTCAGCGATTGTCGCCCCCTTCTTACAATGTTCATTTAACGTATCGCCTGGCGCCATCGGCTTCGTCCTTCGGTATTTATGAAAGTTGGTCGGTTTATTTTTTTCCTCTTGTTTTTCATTTCTTGTTGCGTGTCCGTGCGTCACCAGAGTCAGCCACCTGTGTCCCTGGGTGGCCAGTGAGACGAGACACCAAGAAACCTGTTTCCGGTCCGGTTCACTTAAGCTGAAAGGCTCCGGTTCGCCAGAACACAATAGATGCTCGTATGTCAGCCACAGTCTATAGTATGCGCTTCGGTGATTCTTTTCGCCAGCTTCTGCTGTGCCCTCAGCAAGCGACAATGGTGATTGGGTCCTGGTTTTCCGGCCGGTTTCGCCCAGGTCAAGAACCTCTTTCTTTGCTGCTCTTTTTTTTTTATTCTTAAATGTTCGTTGCTCATTCTGCAACCTGGATGTGTGCTTCTTTCTATGTTCACTAGTACTACGCCACTGGAGGTCCGCGCATAATGCGAAGTCAAAGGAGCCGGCTTGGTATAGAAGGCAACCGGTGTCAGTCGTACTGCCTAGTGAGTGCAAGCTTTAATGATAAGTTAGCGCAAGAACTACCTTCCTAAGTTTATGTATTAATGGTGGTAACCCAGAAGAGCTGCTTAGTACTGAAATGCCCGCGAAGTATCGATAAATTGTACACGTCAGGCATATTACTTGGACACATCTAACTTAAATGTTGGATGTCATTATACACATGATACTTGCCATAACCAGCATATGTCATTTCCGCGACCAAGACGTAGTACTCCAATGACACTGTTAACAAGATTGCCGTAGCAGACGACATCAATTTCGTGTCATGGGGTATATATATATATATATATATATACCTATATTTGCCAAAGATTTACCTATATATAAAATCCAGTTTGCAACCCTGTATTGAGGCCGAGGTAAGGGGGAACAGACAGATAAAAAAAAGAACTCTCAAACACACACACATACACACACACACAGAGAGAGAGAGAGAGAGAGAGAGAGAGAGGGAGAGAGAAATAATTTTAAGGAAACACATAAGCAAGCACATACTAAAAGAACGCGAATGTGGATCTTATAAACCGTCATAATAAAGGGCGCCGAAGGCACTACCAAAATTCTTGAGGACGAAAAACCTACGCAAACGACTTCATCCCTAGTTTTTGTTTATTGTATACTAAGGTCGTGTAAAGTAATCGTGACTGTTTGTTATCGTGTGCCTGTGCTCTGTATTTACAGCTTGTTTTTTGTTGTTTTCACTGTTATTTCGCCCCTCCTGTTCCCAGTGCAGGGTATCAAACTGGATTTTCTGTTCTCCTTATCCTCCCCACAATTTTTTTCTTTATTTTGTCTCTATGTCTTTTTGCGTAAAGTTTGCCAACCCCGGCACCCAAATTTAAGCCACGCAAATATTTATTTCACATTGGTTTCATCCGTACAGCGCGCCAAGCTTCACACTTCCTAGCACTCGTGCGTTATCTTTCAGCATCCCTCGTCATCTCAAAGACCGATGCGACAGCTCGCTTTTTACGTCGCAGCTGACGTCGGGCAACATCCTCGAAGACGCTACAACGACGAACATTATGAACAGTGTGCTTGTCTACGCTGCGTTAACAAAACCCCGACAAAGCTGCTCACTCCAAAAAATAACATAATCATAACAATAGCGATTGCAGGAGATAGAGTCGCGAGTGAAAAGAGAAATCCTACAAAGCGGCCAATTTTTCCTCAGGCGCACCGTGCTTGCAGGTCGTGCCTTTATCATCGGTATAGATGGAAGAGTTCTCGAGTATGCAAAAATGCGCTGTGTGGCGCACGCGCTTATCTCGCGTATATCAGAAACAAAGGAAGCAAAACCTTGCGCACCCAATCTCATTATGCTCAATAAAGTGACTGCATTGCTATGCAGTAGATGGACGGACGACTGTCGGCAAAACCGTGTAAGGTAAGCGCGAACCTTTTGAAATGCCGTTTCTCGGTTACACAGCCATTTACCTCTTCGCTCCTTTTGTCTACTTGCTAATCACGGCCCGTACTCATAAAGCGGCCCGTAAGAAAAGGCACCGCTAATCGTGTGAGCCAACAATCTTATCATAAATGTGCGCGGCCAATCGCGAAGATTTCGTACGAACGAATAGCTTTGTGAATTTGGCACGGGGTTTATTTGTCTTCGCTGCTTATATACAGGGTGTCCCACGCAACTTTAGCCAAACTTTAAAAATAAGCGAATGCCACGTGGCTGGACACACATCAAGGTAAGGTAATTTGCCACCGCTTGGAGATACTCAGATTATTTTTCTTAATTCTACCTAACCACATGATTAGTCCTAATTAACTGATCAACTTCTCAACTATTACAATTAGATAAAAAAGGTCAATGAGAAAATTCTAGAGCAACGAGAAAAACTCGCCCATACAGCTTTCTGTTGCTCAATACGGGCCACGTAAAAGTATTTTTCCGAACGTGAGAGAAGCCCGCGAATACACGCAAAGTGCATCGAGCAGCCAGTCGCGAGAGATATTTTGCGGGCATTCGCCTGTATACTTAGTTTTACTGCATCATGAAAGGCTCTGAAGTCCTCTATGAAACAAAATCGCCTAGGTACATAAGAGGAAGTTAAACAAAGAGCATGAGTCGTGTTCAAGAATATATATATATATATATATATATATATATATATATATATATATATATATATATATATATATATATATATCTTCCTTTTTTTCTTGAACTTTAGCTGCAACTGGTTAATAATCGCCCGTGCTACAAACAACTATCTTATCGTCCACTTTCGGGATTCAAATGGCGCTCACGATTGAGGGACAGTGCCTTACTTGGGCTTTTGTCCCGGTGCCCCGATATTGCAGGCGGACAGAGCAAGTCGAAGAAGACAATCGCGTTGTTGTAATCATGCGAGAGTGGCTGAGAAGTATATATAGAGAGAACCAGAAGAAACCTTCGATGTCCAGCCAGCTCCTTACAATACACAGGCCCGAGAAGCAAGACGTCGCGACAATAGATGGGGGCGTGCCTGGAGCATCGAGCGATGCCAATATGTCTCGCGCTCGAACGGAGCCGTAAGCCAGCAGGTGAGGTGCGCCCGCCGGTGCGGAAGATAATTCAGCAACCGTATATACGGAATCATACAGTCGTCGTCGTCGTCGTTGTTGTCGTTGTCGTTGTTGTTGTTGTTGTTGTTGTTGTTGTTTTACACTCTGGCTGGTCAATATAGACGGCACGGGTGGTCGATATCTAGGAGGACGTGCATTCGTGTCTACTAGTGCAACACGGGCGCAGAGAAAGCTGTAAGGCCGGTAAGGAGGGAACACGGTAGCACCAAAGCCACCTACATAGCGGAAGGGCTGTACACCCTGCTTCATGACGTCATGCTAATAGGGTCGACTGCCATAAAATGTAATGAGGACGATTTGCATTTCGCGTTTTATTTTCTCTTCCCTTTGTAAATGCGTACTTTACCGTAATCCTCTGTTTCTTGCAAAAAAAAAAAAAAACAACATTCAGTTTTGAAACGAATCCCGACGAGTTTCTTCGAGGCTCCTGCTTGCGCGGCTACGCCGCCCGAATGAATCTCACGCGGTTAGTCGCATTCGCTAAGTAACTTCCACACTTTCGACGTCGCTTTTATTCCACAGCGGATAGAATTTCCTCCAATCTCTCTAGCGCATCCGTAGCGAAGCGTAAATGCATCACTACTCCATTCGCGAGAAGCAGATGTTGTCGCGGTATCGCATCGAAAAGCAGCAAATGGAAGGCGTTTTTCTTTCTGTGAAAGCGCGCCTGAACTCTGTGGAAGGAGATGTGGTAGTTGTTTCAAATTAATGAGGGCCCAGATCTGTGGTTGATTGCAACACGAAACATGCTGCTAAAAAACGAAAGTTACCTGTAAAAAAATCCAAGAAATAAAACTTACCTGTAAATATAGATTTAGCCACAGCCCACGTGAAAAGCTGCTAGTGCGACTTTGTCCGTTGAACAGGCACTAAAATTCTTTTGTGCTTTTGAGGCCGCACCCGCACTCTTCGGCGTGCGTACGTTAGGTCACGATCATTTTACCCGATAAGGAAATCGCCTATATACCTTAATGATCAGAATGTGTTCTGTGAGTTATTATTCTGTCACGGAGGGTTCTGACGATATGACCTAGCTGTTGATACTATGCTCTATTGCGCACGCGCAAGAAATTGTGTAAATACTTATATAGTCTACGTGTCCAATAAATATCTTCAGTTGTGAATAACGCGGTGACGTGTTCGCCTTCCGCGCTCTTTTCTTTTTTTTTGCGTGTGATGGTGTGCTTCAAAATCTTTCAATCATGAATATCAACCAACCACTCAAACTTACCAACTAACATTCCTGCTTTGAGCGAAACGGGCAGTACATATCAAGACAACGTTATTATCTAGTGTTTCACAGGACCTGCGGTTTGCCGTCGGTATCCTTCATCGCGTCTCAGAATGATGGATGGACGGATGGATGGATGGATGGATGGATGGATGGATGGATGGATGGACGCTGTGAGCGTCCCCTTTGAAACAAGATGGTGTCTTGCACTACCAAGCTCTTTTTCTTATGTAGCCAAATGTCATACCTATCCTACTCTTTATTGCGATAGCAATTACATGGAAAGTCCAGGCGCCCAATCGTCACCGCGCACCGTGCGCTGTATGTGCGAGTGAAAGAGTGCGAGGGTGAGCCGGCGAATGCGGTTCAATCTCGCGCAAGCAGCGCACGAAATCGGGGAAGAAGCGCGCCACCTTCCGTCGCGCGAGAGGCTTCTGGGGAAGGGTAGGAAAGGGGGGGCGCGTTCTACTCCAGGCGGCCCGCGCGGCAGCGCGCCCGGCCGGGCCGATATAGGGACGCTGTATTTTGAAAGCCATCCGGCCGCGACCGGTGCAGAGCTCGCGCGGCGCTGTGTTTCCGCGACTTAGTTCGTGTTGATGCGAGCGGCTGCACGAAGGCCAATTCGCTCGCTAATGCTGCCGCGTTTCCTCACTGCAGCGTTTCGACAGCGAGTTTGCACGGTCGTCGAGTGAGACGTGTTCATGTTTGCTTGTGCGTGCGTGACGCCATGCTAGTTAATTTAGTTAGTATGCCCATGTTTACAAGTTTATACGGCCGCTAAAACTGCTATTGTTACTTCGTATAACTACCTGTCCACTGATTTGGTGTCGCAATCGGTGCATCGCTTTTCGGGCGAAACTGCGACTTTTCTTTCTTTTTTTAACATATAAAGAATTCCCACCATTACATTTTCCGAACCATTATTGGGAACTTCGTTCTTGTGTGCCTTCATTTTTGTGGTCTCTACTTTTCAACCGCCATACTTCCAACCGGCTTTTACTAATCACTGTCGCGGACTTGTAGATTTTTCCCCAGCTGTTCCTGAACCAAAGGACTTCGAGGAGGCCAGCAGAGGCTAAACCAACAACCGGGTAAATATTTTCACATTCCAACAAAACATGTTCCATCGCTTTCCCTGTTGTTGTTGTTGTTGCCGTCGTCGTCGTTGTTATTGTTGTTTCCGATCAAGCATGTAGCTCCTAGCCACATTGGGGGATTAGCCAAGAAATGGCTGCCTTTGCCGCAGCAAGCATATGCTTCCTCTTCCTCGGTTCACCTCTCTTTACAAGTACGCGTTCTAAGGCATATTGACCTCACTTCGAAAAGTAAAGAGCTTCCCTTCGAGTTATCATAAATTGTTTCTTTCCTCTTTTTGCTTTCGCCTCTTAGGCAGTTACTCACAGTGAGACCAAGTGCACAGTTACTCGAAATGCGTCCTCATCCTCGCCATGTTGCGAGGCGCCCAATATTTGCCAGGGGATTTTTGTCTTGTTTTCTTTTTTATCGTGCAGAAGTCGCCTTACGTGTTGCACTGCGCCGACATGTCGCACTCGCATATAGTTGCAACTATGGCGAACTGTATTTCCAACTATATCCTTGTTCACTGTACGTATATAGTTAGGAACGCCGTACGGGGAGTTCGAGCACAGCCCTAATCCTCGCTGTCATTGTCAATGGTTCGCCCTTGGGACAAAACTGTCTTTCTTTTTTTTTTCGTGAGCCACGAATACCGGCTTATTTGCATGAACCATTATTAGTGTGAAAAATAGAAGCAAATCTGCGACCACTGTATCAAGGCGGTTCCTATAACACACCTGTTTCGGATTTTGTGCGTCTAGAGGCGAACACTTCTTAGAGACGAAATCATTGATCCGCACACATCAGTCTTCATCTCATTCTTATTATTTTTTTTTTTTGAGTAAGGTAATGGCTTTCGTGTCATATACATGCTTTGGTAGGAGTACAGTGCCGGTAGAATAATAAAAAAAAACTGGGCAAATAAAACAAAAATAATATTCCGGATTTTACGTGCCAAAACCACTATTTCATTGTGATTATGACAATGGCACGCTTCAGTGGGGTCTCTGGATTAATTTTCACCACCTGGGGTTCTTTAATGTCCACCCACCGCACAATACACGGGTGTTCTTGCATTTCACCCCCATAGAAATGCGGCCTCCACGGACGGGATTTGATTCCGTGCCTTGGGCTTCACGGCGCAACGCCTTCCCCACTACGTCGCTGCGGTTGGTGTGTGTGTGTCTGTGAAAATTTTTATTGCGAAAGAAATACTGCTCGAGGTTTCCGCTCTTGGCCGTCGTCCCGGAGAATCCACCATTGACCTTTAGCGTGACCTATGTGTGACGTCATACCAGCTGTGGAAAAGCGGGGCCCCAACTCGGCTCGTCGCGATCGTCCCAGCGAATCCTCCATGCTGCAGCTGCGCGCCGCTGCCACGAGGGGCGCTCGCTGTACGTGACGTACGAGACTGAAGCTGTGCAGGGGGATATGGGCTGGACTAGTTTTGAAGTGAGGGAAGCTCGCAGTAAAATTGAGTATGAAGAACGGCTGAGGAATATGGAAGAAAGTGAATGGGCTGGGAGAGTGTTCAGGTATCTGTACAGGCAAAACATTGATTCACAGTGGAGGAAAAGAACTAGGAAGCTTACCAGCAAGTATGCGGCCTGTGGGGTGGGCAACACAGCAACAAGGAAGGTCAAGCGGAAAGTCAAAGAGGCTGAATTAATCTCATGGGTGGCGGCAATGGAAAAGAAACCTGCCATGAGTAACTACTTAAGAGGAAAAAATGAAATCAGGAAAGAAACCATTTATGATAACTCAAAGGGAAGCTCATTACTTTTCGAAGCGAGATCGGGATGCCTTAGAACACGCACCTATAAAGCGAGATATAAAAAGGAAGAAGAAGCATGTGCTTGCTGCGGTAAAGCTAGGGAAACGACGGAGCATATTTTATTAGAATGTGAAGACGTCTACCCAGCGGTCGATTTAGGCACCACTGGCCTCCTTGAAACCCTTGGGTTCAGCGGGAGCAGTGGTAAAGCAAACAGGTCCGCAATAGACATTAGTAAGAGGCGATTGGAGGAGTGGTGGAAGAAAAGTAGGGAAACGACAAAAGACGGAGACGTACAAAAGCACAATTCGCAATAGGGGATCAGAAAGCTTGGACGCGGTAGTTCATAGTGTTTTTTTTTTTTTCTTTTTTCATTGGTTAACCTAGGTAGGATATTAGGCAGCATAGTAGCAAGAGCTTGGTGGCGCAACCCACCACCCCGTTCCAAAGGGGACGCTCATAACATCCATCCATCCATCTCGTCATGCCAGCTGTGGAAAAGCGGCCCCCCCAACTCGGCTCGTCGCAATCGTCCCAGCGAATCCTCCATGCGCCGCTGCCGTGGGGGAGGCGCTCGCTCTGCGTGACGTCATGCCAGCTGTGGAAAAGCGGCCCCCGAGCTTTGCTCGTCGCAGTCGTCCCAGCGAATCCTCCATGGTATGTCGGATGATGTGTATAAGGTGAAGCTGCAACGTTGTGCTGCAGCTAGGAAGCGGCGGCGTGCGGAAGAAACGGATGAAGAGCGGGAACAACGTTTAGCTAAACGGCGTGCATATTATGCAGCCAGGCGAATGCGTTCAACATCTCTTGATCTGGGTGCATCTACAAGTAGCATACGTGCTCTCAATGCTGACACGACTTTGGCGACATCTGATCATTCGACAGCAAGCCTTATGGATGCTTTATATGGCGACGAGACTGCAGCTACACGTTCGATGAGCAGTATGGAACTCTACAACCTGAACAGAAGATTGCTTTCGCAATCCACTAGGCTTAGCCAAGCTAAGCCTCTGCCAATTTTTTATTCTAATGAGGTCCGGAGGCTCGATTTTTTAAGCCAAGGTGGGCCGCTCCCACGTTGGGGAGCGTGGGCCGCGGTGGGCCGCTCGCACTGTCAGGCCAAGCCCTTCAGCGACAGCATGGGCCCTCTAGACGACCCTTAGTTGGTCTTCAAACAATGGGTTTTGAATACTTTTTTCCCACTGTGTCCATTCTTCAACGAGGTTGGGGAGAGTCGCGGGACACCCCGCCATTATACGCCTGATTCAAATGATGCCATTACAATCGTTGAAAATAAAACATCTAACGTGAACTCGTTTGTAAAAAGTCGCGATGATGCAGAATGAAGCCTGGCGGCACGCCCGCTCATATCTTGAACAAAATCATCATAGAAATTATATAATAATACTAATACCACTAATATAATAATCTATAATACTCTAATAATAGTTGAGCGCTTAACAAAAGTAAATGTGAATATGTGGGGGGTCTTTTATTCATCTATTTCGGGTGCGACGCATCGCAGGTAACTATAAAGAACGCCTAATATATTTCACTGCAATATTAAGCTCGGAATGTCGCTGTTTACGGTTGTGGCATTCTTGAGAAATATAGCCGCTTATAAAACAGACGCCAACGAGCTCAACAAATCCACAACCGGATTAATATTTGCTGTACAGTCACTTGGCTGCAATCCATATTCAACACCGTCCAAGAGAAAGCATCGGTCCCGTACACCAGCCATACTGATCTGTGATTTTGTGTAAACGGTGGCCACTGCAAGTAGACTTCCGTTGATCTCAGAAATATTTACACCATAGCAGGAGAATGCAGAATTCACGTGTTCAAAGTCATAACTTTGGTCGCAGAAATCTTGGTACGACACATAGCCCGGTGTCTTCGTCGCTGACAGCGGCGGGCCCATGTCGGTGCCCTTCGGGCCAGCCCAGGTACGCGCCAAGGACGAAAAACTGTAACAGATCTTGCTGTCGTTCACAACATTCTTCTTAAAGGCGCTTAAATAAGAAGGGTAATTTGAGCAGTAATATGAGGAATTGTATACACTGCTTGCAAACAGCTTAAAGGTGTCGACGAACACCAAGTCGACGAGTTCTCCCAGGAACTTCAGGGCGTTTTTCGCTAGTTGTGCGTTGGTGTCCACCATGAGGGTGACCTTGAAATGCGGAATAGGACCATTGAGGTCGACCAGGTCCCTGAACGCAGTGATGAAGGAGTGCAGCCCGCCAAGCTTGCCTTTGAAGTACAGCTCGCAATCCGGATCCTCGGCCAAATGGATGTTGAGCCCGTTGAACCGCTGGCGATACAGCATCACGATGGCCGTCTGGACCATGTTGCTCTCCGCTAGGGTGTCATTGCCGAGCAGGGAGAACAAGCCGCTGTCCTCTGGGTAGCCGCCCACGGTGAACAGCACTTTGATGTGCGCGCTGTAGTTTCGAGCGAAGGATGTGATTGTATAAAAACCGCTGTAAGCATCGAGCTCCGGTGCCCTGCTAAATATGTGGCCGTTGCTCAGGTTCACGGCGAGAGACCAGTAGATGACATTCGGGCAGATCGCCCACGGGAACTGGTGAAGCAGGAAGTCGAGCCCGGAGCTCCTGTGGACCCTCGAAATGTTGTAAAGGCAGTACACTGGTCTCGTAGTCTGATGAAATAGTGTAGCCTGGAAACTATCGTCCTTGACGTCCTTGACTTTGACGTCGATGGTCGGACTCGGCCTGCGACATTTGGCTGGTACGGTCAAGGTCGGTCTTGGCGGCATAGACCAGGCCGGGACCTGCACCGCCGTAGCCTTGGTAGTGACGGCCAGGCCAGGCCCTGCCGGAGTGCGGCCACTGGCCACGGCGCGATGCACTCGCGCACGCGCACCCGAGAAGAACGGCAGCAGGAAGAACGCGAGCGGCACGAGTATGATGACGCTCCCCACGCAGCAGAAGACCCATGCGATGAATATCATGCTCCGGCCTCCAGGAAGCTGCTGGTACGCCATGTCCTGCTGCAACCAGCCGAAGGAGTCGTCCGCGCCTTGGGAGTTCGCGGCCGCGGGCTGCTCGCCGTCGGGCGCGGGATCGGGTCCAGCAGAGGCCGCGGGGCGAGCAGTGGCGGCGGGGCAGGGCTCGGCCATCCTCGCGAGATGATCGCAGCTCCAAGGGGGTCCAGCTGAACGGGCGCCAGGGGCCGGATTTTCTTCTTTCTCGTCGGCGACATAAGCACTGCAGCGGACGACGACGACGACGATGATGATAATGATAATGACGACGACGACGATGATGATAATGATAATGATAATGATGACGACGACGATGATGATGATGATGATGATGATGATGGTGGTGATGGTGGTGGTGGCGGCGGTGATGACGACGACGACGACGACGACGATGATGATGAGGAGGAGGAGGATGCTGATGATAGCGGCCTCATATTCTGGCTCATACAAACACTGGGGGATTGGCTAAGAATTGTGTCCTGAAATATTAATGTTTTGAAGTATTACACATTGGATTAAAATAAGAAAAGAAAAGCATGCAAAAAGCAGAAATTCAAAAAGTTATTCGTTTAGTTGATTGTATGCAAACGCAAACGGCATCAAATACGTCCCTGTGGCTGAAACCTATAACTGACTCACCGAAAGATAGTATTATTTCTGATGATAAGATTAACCCTAATTTAGCAAGCGGAATTTCTAGAGGTCTTTTTCTTAACAATTTGTATCGGCGACATAACAAAAAAATAGTGATCTAGGGATTCTGTTTCTTGGCAGTATCGACAAAGGTAGAGGCGATAACGTCAGAAGGACCTGTGTTAATATAGGGTTAAAGGGAAGAACGGAAGCCTAATCTGGTGATTGCTACTTCTTATTGTCTTGACGGACGCCACTGGATATTCCGCGGAAATTTTAGGTGCTGAAATTGATTTAATGACATCTCTGCGAATTGAATATTTTCGATATCTAATTGATGTTACGTGCGCTACTAGTGGAAGAAACGGCATTATAGGTCCACTCAGGCATGCTCGCGCCAATGAGTCTTCCATTTCATTTAAATGTAATCCACAGTGACCTGGTACCCATAATAGTTTTAGAAAATTCAATTGTAAAGGAACTAATGCTACAAACGTCCTTAGAGTTGGCGAATTGGATGAAGTTGTAAGCGAAGTACACACAGAAAGGGAATCTGTTATAATAACCGCACTTATTGCTTTCAAAGGGAGTTTCCGGAGTGGCGGACAAAAGTTCAGTTCTTTTTTTTGTTGTTTTTTTTTTACTTCGGGAGAATTCGTGGCAAACGGCAGCGAGAAAAGAGAAAGAGATAAAAGAAAGTGGAATAGATGCGCGCCCCTCTACATCGTCAAAGGGGGTTAGACGAACCGCGACGTCCACACAACGTCGCCAGCTGTTCCAAGGTAAACAGAAAGGAACTGACTATAGTGACGGGGCTTTCACTAGACCCATAGCACTATATTGACAGGTAACAGCAGCCGATCCAGAATCTTTGTAATAGCGAACTTTTCCGTCTGGTTTCATGGCGCTGCGGAAAAGCGTCTGGCTCTTAACTGTGAGGTCGAGGGTTGAAACCTCGTTGTGTAAATTATATTTCAATTTGTTGCATTATTTCTTTCTCGTTTGACATCTGTTATACTTGTTTTGTCCCATGCATTACCTCCAGTCACACGCCCCTCCCCCCCCCCTTTCCCTCGTCCGCTGACAAGCAAACCTCTGCGCACAAAACATGCGACGAAATAAAAAGGGGTTCCCTCAGTTTAGCAGTGAGGGGGCCCAGCAGAATAGGGTGTATGCTATTATGATGGGCCCTTTCATTGTAGTGAGTGCCACAGAAAAGTTATAGGTTAGGTTCGTTAGAATTTAAACACTGTCTTAAAAAAGCAAGGAAGTAACGACTAAGCACCGTGAATACGCCTGTAATAAGAAGGGTGTACCTTCTGAACACTGCTCGCTGCTAGTTATTGAAATGCAGCCCATATCCTGAAGTGCATTTTCTCTTCTGTTTCTTTTTTAAATTCTGATGACCCAGTTACGATGGTGCATTATGGTGAACTTTAACCAATGACCAAATCGGCAATGTCGAAAATCGCTGGCTATGTGCAGCATCGCCTCTGGAAATATTTGTTCCATCACCCAACTGTTTGTTAGCGCCACCACTACAACGATAAAGGCAGCGCGATCAACTAAATATAACAAGAAGCAGGATGAGAAGGCGGGTACGGAGGGCTCAAGTGCCTGTGAGCAAACATCTTTAACAGTCGACATTTTACTTCACATATACAAGTCACTAATTTCCTTTCAGTTTATTTTCATCTAAATAAATGATAACAATAAAAATCTTTCCACTGCTCGATTCATCGTTGATCCCCCAAAGTGGCTTACGCCATTCCACTAGGGAACAACAACATACTGCAGGTGCACCGTTCTTTGCGTTCTAGTTGGCTTGTTGGAAACAATTAGTTTTGCCATTTTCTGCGCAGGCGCACATCGTGAATTCACATTCGCGTTCCGTACGGACGACTGCTTTTATTCAGTCTTAAGTTAAAGGCGACAACCAACATTTGCGAAGCCTGTGTGTTCTGAAATGTTCTTTCGTGTGCTTAGTAATCCACGAATGTTTCCCAATGCTGGCTTTTTCTTACCCTAAATGTGAATTTTGAATGCAAGCTTGGCGAAGATACCAAGTAGCTGTTGTTATTCCCACGCAACTTTAAGATCATCCTACCCTGTCGAAGCAAGTATACGAACGCTGCTATTACAATTGAAGGCATAGGCTGAGGTTACATAGGCTGAGGTTACAAATGTTACGCCAATGGAGCTGGACAGCGATCACGACCTTGAGAACATAATAACGCCGCCGATGCAAAAAAATATTCTCATTCGGTACGAGGAGTTGCAGGGCCCAGGTAAAGCGCTTTACCTGCGTTTGACATGATTGCAAGTATTCAGTTTTATGGAACCAACTGCCGGTACTCGCATTATCAAACGTACTTCGCGCACAGCGATCAACGATTTCGAGTCTACGACGGCTTGCGGTTAGTCGCGCAACCGCAGGCTCCAAAGAGATGCACAAGATATCACGGTACTTACGCTACCATGCTTAAATAAACTATTAACACGAAAGGTAAAGCTTTCGGCACTTTTTTATTATTGCCGTAGCAGTGGTATAGCCACTCCTGGAGCATTTCTGCCAACGCTGTCGCCGTCACCGTGGTGTTCCGTATAAAGTCCAAGCACGGTAACATCGCCACCGCGCGCCGTATGCTGTACGTGTGAGTGAAGCTTGCGAGGGTCACCCGACGGTCGCGACTCATTTTCGCGCGCGCAAGGGAGGAAAGCGGGGAGGAAGCGTGCCGTCTTCTGTGGACGCGATGTGGAGAAAATGTGCCGTCACGCGGGCCTCATCTTCGAAGCTTCCTGCGATGTGGACAAAGTGCACCTGGTGCTGGTTGCTTCGTATACGTTTCGCTTTCGACGCTTAATTCGAGTTGAAGCGAGAGGAAGCCCGAAGGTCAATTCACTCGCTACTGCTGCTGCCGCACTTCCTTACTCCAACATTTTAACAGCGAGTTTCCGCGGTCATTTAGTGAGATGTGTCCATATTTGTCTATGCGCGGGTGACACCGTGCTCGTTAATTTAGCTAGTCAGCGAACGCTTACAAGTTTATACGGTCGATAAAACTAGTATCCTTATTTCACATAGATGTCTACTATTTCGCTATCGCAATCGATGCTACGCCTTTCGGGCGAAACTGCGACTTTTTCTATACCTATTGCCTGCCTTCCGTCGGTGGAGTATAGGTAACACTAAGCAAAAGCGGAATCACAGACACTGGTAAAGGCGTGGATCGAAGGACGCGACTGTTGTGGACGCCTGAATCCACCCGTGCGAGTAGGCCTAGAGAGCAATGATGGAAGACGCTGGCGGGCGCGCGCGGCCATGACGGCCACGAGCGCTAAATGCGTTAGTCGCTATTAATCATCGTGGAGAAGGATCGCCTTGACACAACTTCGCTGCTAAAGCGAGCTGTCAGCGGGGCGCCGGAAGCTGTGCCAATTTTTCAAGTGATGCCTATATAGGTTCTTTAAGCAAGGGTGTCACTTGAAACTTCAACAGTTGAGGAGATACTGCGTACGCGAATGAAATTTTAGAGAACAGGTAGCTTTAGTTGGGGCGTCCGCAACCACCCACGTACGCAGCGTGCAAGCTCGTGTGTACTTAGCAGGCGCGCATGAAACGGCTATAGTTGGCCGGACGCAAAAGTTGAGAAGCGGATTGCTGACTTGTACGCGCAGGAGCCGGTAGCGTGCTAATCAGCGCCGCCGTGCGCCAGCTTCTGAAACTGTGTAGCCAATATCAGCCGCCACGAAGTCAAATCACAAGCCGAAGTCACATCTTCGACAAGTGACATATCGCAAAATGCGCTCTCGTGGACGCGTGAGAACACGCGAGAGCGTCCCGCAGAGCTCGCAGAGCCCGCAGCGAACGCTACGCAGCTTTAGAAAAGCTGCGGGCGCACGCAAGAGACCGTGCGTGCTCCTGCTTACTGCGCATGCGCGCTGTCGTCTACGCGGGTTTCCTATACGTACGCTGTCGCGGACGCCCAACTAAAAATGTCTAATAAGAAGGCGACGCGAGCTTAGAAAAGCGGGCGTAGGAGTTGCGTCTAGAGACGGCAAGAAACCACGTTTCCGTAACACTGCTTTCGTAACAGACAGCCGAGATCGGCATGTGGACCGATTTTGTGCAGTGGTCTCGGCGGGCACTTTTTAAGCGGAGTGCTGGCTACGTTACATTGGTACTCGACGCATGCAAAAAAGAAGCCATCGAAAATAAGAAACGGCGTTTGCGCATTTTACACGCTAATTAAGGCTTGACTAGGCACAGAAGCATCTTTTTTCATGACTTACCGACAAGTTTCAAGTTTGACAGTTCCGACAAGATCTATATTTGCAGGCAAAACCAAAGCGACAGAGAGGTTTCAACTTTACGCTGGGGCTACTCGCATGATGATATAGAACGATACGCGAAGGTGCCGTGGCGCTACGCAACATGCTTGACAGCTGCTGCTGCTGCTGCGCAGACTCCCTGGAAGCTCGTCACAACGCGGGCGCTGTGATGTACACCGGTAGTGTGGTGCGGTCCGCACCGGCGACGAGGACTAGTTATCTTTTCTTCCACGTTTATTTCCATTTTCGTCATAAATTTCTACATTTCAATTTCAACCACGGCTAAATACCGCTGCGCTTTCCTTTGGTTCAGTGCCTGTTGGCTTTAAGCTTTATAAGGTCGCGATATATATATATATATATATATATATATATATATATATATATATATATATATATATATATATATATATATCTTAGTAACACATAAATGCCCAATAAAGGGGATGGGGCAACGGCGCCGCGGTAGCTCAATTGGTTAGAGCATCGCACGCGTAATGCGCTGACGTGGGATCGTTGCCCACCTGCGGCAAGTTGCTTTTTCATCCACTTTATTTCCATTAATTTATCATTTCCTTAATTCGATTATTAGGTTCAACTAATTTGCCCTATTGCCCTATGTTGTCCTTGGTGTCCTTGTTGGCTTCTCATGATATATATATATATATATATATATATATATATATATATATATATATATATATATATATGTACTTTGACCTTCTTTCTCTGTTCTAATAATCGACCTATAGTACTGTGAAATCAAAAAAGCAAGGTCTTGAAATACTACTTTATCAGTTTAAACTGATCCAGCTTTTGTTGTACTTACTGTCCTTCTAAGCGAAAAATAAAAATCCATGCTTCGCGTCTTTCATCCAGACAACTCCCTCGGCTCTGTCACCTTTTCCTCCTCCGTTCCTTATACGTATGGCGCAAGAAAAGAAGTGTTGGAACGCCACGGTATGGGCGCAGTTGAATAAATCACTCAAGGCGAACAGGCCGGTGCGAGGACCCGATTATTACACCCGACCAGCACGCAGGAGCGACCGTCTTCTCAGAGGCTGTGGCTCTTCCGACTGCTTGACCGAGAAGACAGCTCCTGCCACATACAGGCGCCATGGGCAGCGATGTTAAGCATGGCGGGGTAAATGACCCTTCGGAGGGGAAAGAACGTTTTCTTTATTGTTTTTTTCCTTGATAGCCTGTCTTTGTGTGTAAACATGCACGCTACCTCGGGGCGCGTGCTTCTGCTTACGTGCAAGTATCCCGTGTGCTTGGCGTCACTTCAGCAGATGCGCCAGAGCGGTAGCATCGCGGGTGCATGTTAATGGCCGCGATTAAGCGGTTCATTCAGGTAGCCATGTTGATTCGTGGGGTTCTTGCATAGTTAGTTTGGTCTCCTTTTTCTTTTCTTTTTTTTCGCTCGTTGCTTTCAAACACCTTCCTCTCATCGGTTTCGTTCTGAGCACCGGTTTTCTGGTGTTACCGTTGTCTGCTGTAGGCAGCACCGCCATCTTGGTAACGAAAGATGCGTATGGCTGCTTTAGATTCCTTCAGTGGCGACCGACTAAGCTTGCACTCTAAAATTGTCGACACCTTTGGAAATACAGGCTTAATTGTCTCGTATTGTAGCGCACCTACTCTTGAGGTTACAGACAAATTGCTCGCGCGCGACGTCTATTTCGAAACACAACTGCGATTCAGCGACGCTGTTCTTGAAAGCTGTGTAATAATTGTTGTCTCCTGGTGCGTGCTGGAGTATCTGACACGAAAGCGCGAAAGTGATAGCTATGAAAGTGTACTTCGTGCAGCTTTCATTTTGTCTGTCTCAGCTGTCGACGTGTGTACTCCACAGCAGAAAAAGTCGCCAGGTAAGATAACCTAAGTTCTCCCCATCAAAAGAATCGACCTTAACCCTTAACCACTATAACCGTGATATTCGCCACAAAAGCCACCGTGAGAGGGTGCGTGCTGTTTCAAGCGAATATTAAAGAACGAACCGCACCTGGGAATTAATTGGAGTTTTGAGTAGATTGCGCTTAGGAATGGGCCTCTGAAATATATAGCGTTCGCAAGTGTGCACGAATAAGTCAAACAGACGCTTGTTATATGAGAGCGATCTCCACCTGAGGTACAAATAAACAATATGCTTTTCACCTGTTCTTTAGTTCGACGAAGTGATTTCTTTTTCAAACTCCAAAAGAGCATTTCGATTCTTGCGCGAAACGGAGTCGTCCGGTAACATATCATTGGAACAGACCACTGTAGTAAACCTCGATAAACGCAGATAAGCAACATCGCTTGAGCAAAGCTGTAGTACTATGAAAACAACGCTATACGGATAGAGAACGTGCCTTCATGAAAAAACACCAGCCTTAGTATAGGTATATTACTTTTCAGTTTCTTCAAGTTGATAACGTCCGTAATTAAATTGTACCTTCTAAGTTTCGGCATCTCGCAATCAGTACCGCCATGTTTCGGAACTTCCGAGTCAATGCCAAGCAGTCTGCCAAGCAACGCATGCGATGGCAAAATGGCACCGCGGAAACTCGATATGAGCATCGCGCGCGTAATGCGAGAACGTGAGTTCGTATCCTACCTACGGCCAGTTGTGTTTATCGTCGACTGTCATTTCCATTTATTCATCATTTCTTCAATTCAATTCAGAACTGCAGAAAACTTCGCCTATGCTGTCCTTGGTTTCATTGTATTTTGACTTCTTATATGATATGACTATTTGTACAAATGCATCATCTGCTGCACTTCTGTTGCACATGATTATTGGAAAAATTATTCGCTCAGAACATGTACATGAAAGTGAGAAACTTATATTAACTGCAACACTAAATAACCATTTTCTTTATATCTACGTTCTGTACAGACGATATCTCCAAACTGGGTAATTTAATGGACAAAATAGGCTGCATATAATATGAACGTGGAAACGAAAGTTAGGAAAAAAAGTTACACAGCGTTTAAAAAAATATATATTCGAAGCAAGCAAGAAAATAGGCATGCCTTATATACTGAGTGGAAACAGGTTGCAAAATCTCACATCAAACAGCCACGCGCTGTAGTACCGACGATCGAAAGAAAGCGATGTTGGAGAAAAAAGGCAGCGCTGCAGCAGAGATAATCGAGTATCGATTGCTGCTGCGGTCCTATATAAGCTTTTCGCTTAAATGAAATCAACCAAGTAAAACAGAAAGAAGAGATTTGTGCCTATAGAGGGTATCTGTCTATAAAGAAGCACACAACTATACGGTGACCTGTATATGTACCACATCCGCAAGAACGTAAGAAGCAAAAGAAGCAAAAAAAAAAAGAAAACGAAATCACAGTCAAGTATGCGCGTGGTCCACCTTTCGCGCGACCTTTCGAAACGCCACCTCTCGGCGGCGTTTCCAATCAATTTATGGAGTAACAGGTGGTGCGCTGGGTAGTGCAGAGAAGCATCAATAAAGCTACCATTACTTGCATCGAAACTACTTAAGTCTTAGCCTTATTGTTCAGTTAATCAAGAGGTACGCGGTAATGCTGATGGTTTAACGAGATTTCTTTTAATGTCGTTCAGAATCACGATACACAGGCCACACGAGAAAGTGATGGATAAACAAGAGCGCTGATTGGACGAAGTTATGAGACGTTGTTTACTGAGAGATAGGGTGGGTATTTCCTCGGCAAATTCCATGCTCTTATACAAGTTGAGTATTCATCGTCGTCACCTAAAGCTCGCTGGAGGCACATCAGAAGTTAGATGTGACAGCTGGGCATACGATAGCGTGTGCCTGTGAAAAAGCTTTGAGAATACTTGTTGACAAGTAAATAGCGACGCCTCCGGGGGGGGGGGGGGGGGGAGGCAAGGCACAAATGTGTTGTGATATACACAAGTGCCAATGAGCTTAATTGTTGTCACATGAAGAAGTGAGGTGGTGTGTGAGCCACAAGTAAACTTTGTTATATATATATATATATATATATATATATATATATATATATATATATATATATATATATTCAATCATGGTTGAAATTTTGAAGTGCCCTACACTCGAAGGAATTAGATACCAAATCATCACAATATCAATTTCACTAATGATATGATTTGACTTTCATTGCGTGGAATGAGTGACCGCTTTGGGCGCAGCTTGAGAGTACCGAGAGAATATGCTAATGGTTAAATCGGAAAGAAAAATAAACATCAGTCGCGGTGTAGCGGCAATCTCGAGAGAAATGCGCTAGAAATACGTCGCACCTCTTTGAGGTGCCGTATTAAAGATTTATACCGTCTTCGCCACAATCCAACGCGTTGTGCAGGATCCCACTCGACACATGTCCTGCCTCTCCGCGATATATGTATATATATATATATATATATATATATATTGACAGTAAAAAATTGACAGTTACAAGCGCCTATATTAGCCAAGCTTTATGACCAGCTGGCTAAAACTATATTTTTACTTTCAAGTAAACAATGATAATTTCTGCCGCCACTCTGGTAAACCGAGAAGGGCAAACCGAGGGACTCGGCTTTTGGTAATCGTGGCCACATAAAGCCCACAGACAATGAAGCCAAGAAAAGCATCGGGAAAAATGGCTGTGGGTGAAACCGAAACGTAGAAAATAATAAAGAAAAGGGAAATAAAAAGGGACGAAAAGAACTTGGCGCCGCTGGGAGCCGAACCCACAACCTCCGCGTTAAGCGATTGCTTTATATGGCCACGATTACCAAAAGCCGAGTCCCTCGGTTTTCCCTTCTCGGTTTACCAGAGTGGCGGCAGAAATTATCATTGTTTATTTGAAAGTAGAAATATAGCTTTAGCCAGCTGGTTATAAAGCTTGGCTAATATAGACGCTTGTAGCTGTCAATTTTTTTATTCGAGAGAAGGGGGTCTTATAGGCGTCCCTTTGTACAAGCGCGCGTTCATGTTAACCATACTCCACAAGCCATTTTAGCCATAGGGCAATTGCTTTTAGCCATAATACGAACTAACACTCCCGAATCATTTGTTCTGAACAGAACCGGATATTTGTTTTGAAATATTCTATCGTTCTTCGTTAAAACAAACAACTCTGAAATGTCGTAGAAAGTAATTGATGTGTGTGGCGATTGAACTACACAAATATAGCGACATTGAGCAGAATTTCCTCGACTGTCTGCTGCATTCGGCGACAAATTAAATAAATTATGGGGTTTTACTTGCCAAAACCACTTTATGATTATGAGGCACGCCGTATAGTAAACGACTCCGCAGATTTCGACCGCCTGGGGATCTTTAACGTGCACCTAAATCTAAGTACACGGGTATTATCTCATTTCGCTCCCATCGAAATGCGGCCGCCGTTTCCAGGATTCGATCCCGCGACCGCGTGCTCAGCAGCCCAACACCATAACCACTGAGCAACCACGGCGGGTTCGGCGACGAATGTGAGTGTATACTTGTTTTGCAGGACTGGCCGGCACAGCTGCCTATACTCGGCAAAATGAGTGGTAAACTAAACATCGGAAGCTTCCTACTATCGGCAAGATAAGTGATAAAAATCTCAACACGTAGTATTTATGTTCTACAGCTGCTTTACAACGCAATCTGCCAATGTAAATCAGCCACTGGCTATAAGCTAAGACGTGTCATTTAGGCGAAAGAAGAAAAATTAACAGGTAGTCCTGGGAGGTCATACAAGATGTGTGTCATGCAGAGAAATTTGAATTTATAAGTGAAGTGCCGATCACGAATGTACTGCAAACATAAAGTATACGTTATCAAATACACAATTTAACAATATTGCTACACGCGTGTGGTATTTGAATGTTTAAACGAGGCGCGTGGGCGCCATCACTCGAGAAAAGAGGAGGAAAAACGAACTGGGCTCGCGCTGTGAATCTATCCGGTCGGCGTTGCAACCGCTGTTGTAAATATAACCTGTAAATAGTTGTTCGTCTTACTGACTTGTCCTTCGCGTAACAATATCTAAACTTGAGAAGGCTAAAGGCAAGGCGCAACGTAAAGAACGAACTATTAAATTCTACCACACATGCGGTTGGACAGAACAGAGAAAAATAAATTTATGGGTCGACCAAATGTCGACACTAAAGAATAAGTCGACACGCATAATGGTGCAATTGATTCAATAATCATACCTTAATCATATATACTCTATTTTGGCTCATTCTCGCTCTTTTCATGCTGGCCATTCACTCATTTTTAATCTTATTCGTATCCTATTTCACGCGCAATTGCGCCCACGTTGTCCTGTTTAGCGTGGATACTTGGTTGACCCTTTCTCTTTTTGCCTAAGGGGCCAGGTTGGTCGATCCCGGAGATAGTAACGTCTATGGTGCAATGGGGTTAGGTTTAGAATATCTTGGCGCTAATTACGCCCGTACCGCTAACTATACTTACTCTGCACCTAACTCTCGCTTCTAGTCTCGTTGCGTCCTACATTTTGATAACTTTTGGGATTCGATACGACACTCTGGAGGCGCGAAAGGAGAGTCATTTTTTTTCTTCCGGTGTCGCGTTTACAAGATACCCACATCCCGCATACGCCAAACCCGTGTGAAGTCAGTAAATAAAAACCCTGTCTTAAAGAAAAGAAAAAAAGGAATCAATAAAAACCACGCGAAGCTTTCGGCAACAGCGTAGCAAAACAAGCTTTGCCAAACTTCCGAGCGTATGCGAAGCGAGGGTGGGGACACACTTTCCCGCGCCAGGAGACGCGTCGTGCGCGTACGCTACAAGAGAGCCGACGAATTCGCGCGAGCGGCGCACGGAATATGAAGATTTACGTCACGGTTACCTCCGAACGGCGCCAGAGTCCCTTGAAGTGTGCTGAGTGCACGCCTCCTCCTGGTATTTTTCGAGTGCCGGACGTCTGTCTACTCGTGCGGATGTCGTTGTCGCGTCTCCTTTCTTGTATTCTTTTTTTTTTTTCACTCCGTTCGTGGACCGTTCTCTGTTCGTCGCACTTGCTTCGAGATGTGTGCAAACGATGGAGCGCCGTAAACAGCACGAGGACCCTTGAGGAAATCGCGCGCCGCTGGGAGTGCGGAATCACTGCAACAGCCGGAAACTTCTCTTTTTCTTTTTCTGTTGTAAATATAAAGTAAAAAAAAGAAGGACGGTGTCATATGGCAGTATGCTATTTCCGTTCATCGTCCATGTTTCCCCAGAAGGAATAGTTGAATTCGCGCAGCATAGCCGCCTGCATACACTATGATCCAGTGCTCACTGTATTCATCGTTGTTTAGGTTTGCCCGGGAAACTCTAGCTTAACATATAAAATCTCACTTCCCTGCCTTATTTGTAGTTCTGCCGCAGTTCAAGGTTTAGCGAGAGAAGTTGAGTGGTTGCAGAGACCAACATTCTGCCAACTATCTCTTTTTCCACGTCCATATTTGTTTTCATTGGACAAACCATCCTGAGAAACTCCGGTCCCCGCATCAGTTTAAGACGTACACTTCAATTCTTCATTGAGCACGAAACGCAGATTACAGAAGCAATGATTATTTTTTTTTTGTTTTTTAATGAACAACACAAGCTTTTCTTGCTATTTTTTTAACTTTGTTATTGTAGTTTCTTCATGTGGCTAAATTTGAATAGCAGTGCGATAACCTGCTACCAATTCTTCCCCAACCACTAATTCAAAATGTTTCCTTCTATATTGCACTAACGTACTCAAGCCAAACGAATGACAATCGCTAGAGGTAATAATAATTAATTGACAGACTTGAAAGGGAGTAGTCGTGATAGTTCGCACGTTGAAGTGGGCGCGTAATAGAAAGGAATAAGAGCCGTCACATGGTGCATACACCACAGTGCAAAGGGTGAAACAATGCAACGACCAGACGGACACTTTGTATATGCCGCCAACTTAGTCACCCTATAGCCGCCGTGCATTCGTACTTTTTGAGCATAGTTGTAGCGACGAAGTTAGTTATACAGTTATAACGACAAGCCAACACCAAGAAACCGACTATCATAATTTGGGAAGATAGACACATGCAGCCAGGCTGGCCAAGTCAACAGCAGATATATCAGCTGCCCCGCGGGAATCATCTGGTTGCCAGGCGCACCGCACCTATTTTATTCTTTACGAAACGAGCTCTGAACACTCTACAGTCCATTAGGGTAGCCTGAATGGTAAAGGACGTCTGCGAAGGATGGTCATACAAATAACGCGAGAAGAAAGCGCCAGACGAAGCACGCAAGCGAATGTAAATACGCGTGCTCATAGAAGCGCTCATCTTACCCCTACTTACGCAACTTTTATCCCACAGTGTGTTCCCATCTGTTGGTCCCCATCTTGGCTTCGGAGCACTAGTACTACTACTACTACTACTACTTCTACTACTATTACTACTACTACTATTACTACTACCACTAACTGCAGTAGTAGTAGTAGTAGTAGTAGTAGTAGTAGTAGTAGTAGTAGTAGTGACCCATGTATTAAGAAATACAGCTTAACTTGAAGCCCATACTTGACTTGATCTAAATGACGCCTGTCGCGAACGCGCTGAAGAAAGTGCGTTGAAAGTCTTGGGCACGTTCACGGCCAGGTGTAATCTAAATTAAGTCAAGCAGGGGCTTCAAGTTAAAGTACATTTCTGAATAAGTCAACTTCTTATTAATCGCACAAACCCACTGCGGAGGTTTTGTCGAGAGTCCGATAGTACAATATGAAGTCATGTATACGAAAGTGAAGCAGTAAGGAAGTATAACCTATGTAGGCTGCTTACGAAACAACAGAAATAGGGTACATTTAGGCAAGTGCGCTTCCCCACATATTTGGTTTGAACCACACGAAATGGCGGACGTTGTTTTAGAACTGGAAACAAAGCAGGGGCGCACGAGCTGGCGCAGCTACCTTTGCGATCCATTACCCTTGCCACCATATGTTCCTTTCTATATCCTCGCTGTTTGTAAGCCACCCTCGATGGAAAGGTTGCCGTATATAAAAGGTCGGCCATCTTGTGAGGGGCAACATGACAGTCTGGAAAAGCCTAGTTTCAGTATTTTTCACGCTGCCTGTTGGAGTATGTAGAATAAATAAACTAATAATAATAGAACCCGGATGGGCCCCAACAAGTCACCGCCTTTTGATTACGCACTCTCCCGGATAGGCCAAGTTTGCTGGATCAGGCAGCCAGCTGTACACGGAACGTGAGCGTCTTAAAAGGAAAAAAAAAAGAAATTGCTTTGAAGACACAGAGAAATAAAAAGAAAAAAGAAAGAAACTGAATTTTTTGAATGGCTGAGTAAAAGGTCTTGTTACTCTATCCAAAAGAGAAGGCAAAATTCATCTTGACGTCGATATTCCGCCGTATGTGTTTTCGAGGCATGGAAAACTTAGCATAACTGAGTGCCTTATCGTTTTGTGCTATTTGCTTAAACATGCTCTAAGGGGACCAATACTTTATCAACCATTATCATCAAAAAATAAACAAGGAAAAGCGCGTCGCAGTTCCATATTACGTGAATATGATCGCACACAAACTTTCTTGTTTTATGTTTTAAGTTTTCCTGTTATTATTTCGGCGTGTAGCGCATTGCGACTGATATTTCGTCGTCGCGAGAAAGATGCTGGAGATTTGAATGCACTTGTACACGGGAAGCGCATGCCGTGCTTGACACGTATTAAGTACAATGTCTGACTAAATGGAAACATTACAAGAAAGCGAGGAGGTGACACAAGGAAAGCAGCCAAATCCATAATGCCCATTTGCTTCCGTAAAGTGATCATCTCATTCATATATTTTACCAGCCATAAGCGAAGGTAACCTTTTCTTTTTTTTCGGGGTGATTTCGCAGCGCAGCATCTTCAACGCAAAAGAGCAGATTTGCTTGAAAGCAGCGGAGGCAACATAGCATTGTACTTTATTTTTCGCAGCGCTTTAGTGTCGCAAGCAACAGTAAATACGGTAATTGATTATAAACTAAACAAGTATCGATTGCTCATTGAGTCTGTATTGAGTTTGTAGAACACGTAATGCAATCACAAAATGGAAAGCGGTCATTGCGCAAAGCATGTTCACTTAGATTCCTCAACCTAAGCATCATCTTTAATATGTTGCTCTCCAATCACCTAGAAGATGTGCAGACATTCAACCTATAATTTTTCCGCGACACCTTCTTAGTGTGCCAAATTACAGAACTAAGCAGAGCAGGTATGCATTTATTGAAAGATCTTTGATAACTTGAAAATGTCAATGTGGTCTCGGCATGTCTACTAGCGGGCATGTACCCAACGCTGACCCATTGTAATTTCACAATTGCAGCATGTATGGTGAAAGAACCTTCTAGACGTTTCTATGTTGAAGATTTGAAGGTCAATCAGCTAATCAGTGGCAAAGACACATCTTCTGACGTCCGCCGCCAAAAATAATGCACTGCCTAATAACATGCCCCGTCTTCCTTACACTGCTTTAAAGAAAGCCGGGTCTTCTTCCTGTATATGGCGCCTGCGCACATAACACGTCGTCCGCATCCTTCTACGCCGTGTTTCAATTTGTGCGGACTGCCTTCTTTGTGTCGCAAAGAAATCAAAGTTAGGGGCATTCGCTTTCCTGCGACGCTTTGCAGGCGCACAATGGCTGGACGAGCCCAGCGTTCAGGTTACGACCTCGAGCCCAGGTATAGTACGTGCGGGCAGTTACGTGCAAGGGGCCGCGTTAACAATGTCCTTGGAACGAGCTAACGCGTTAGCGCCGCAACATTAAAGGGCGGCGAGGCAGGACTCGTTAACCACACGTGGGCGGCTGTTTAAACGTTGAGTGCCGGAAGCGGCTGAGCTAGACGCGACGCGAAGCACAGAATGTTAAAAGCCACGTGGTGAAGTTTGTCTTCCCTCATAAACATGGAGTCATTTTTTACTGTGAATTTAGGTCTTGCAGATTTCCGAGGTGTGGTTAACGTCAGCATTTGAAAACATAAGATTACACCATCTGTTGCTGCATTGAAACGATTTCATGTGTCGCATTGTAGGGAATCCCTTCTGATCACCTGTGTACACAACTGAAGAAGAAAGAAAGAAAGAAAGAAAGAAAGAAAGAAAGAAAGAAAGAAAGAGAAATCTTGGTTCAGGGACTGAAATCCGAGACGTCATGTGGCTTCTGTTGAGGGCTTTGACGTGCCCCAATGACATCTCAGACTCGGGAATCTGTAGGAGATTGACGCTGCAATCATCGCGCCGCAGAGAGTGTTTACGTTCGGTTATGAGCGAAAAGTCATCAGTTTCAGTATAAAGGCATCATTAAGATTTTAAGGCTTCTAACCTGGACCAAATCAGCCTCATTGCGTAGAATTTTGCAACTTGCCTTGTTTCCTTCGATCTACAACAACAGTTTCTTTAGACCCGCCGTGGTTGCTCAGTGGCTATGGTGTTGGGCTGCTGAGCACGAGGTCGCGGGATCGAATCCCGGCCACGGCGGCCGCATTTCGATGGGGGCGAAATGCGAAAACACCCGTGTACTTAGATTTAGGTGCACGTTAAAGAACCCCAGGTGGTCGAAATTTCCGGAGTTCTCCACTACGGCGTGCCTCATAATCAGAAAGTGGTTTTGGCACGTAAAACCCCATAATTTAATTTTAACAGTTTGTTTACATTTACAGTGCGTAGATTTATTAAAGTTGGATAGATAGCTTTGCATGCTGTGGCCGCACAGACTACTCATGATTGCAAGGAGAGGATCAAAACAACACGCTTACCGTGAATAGAAGCCTTCCCGTATATTTCTTACTTTATGTAGCCTACTTCCATTTAGAAGCTGTTTGTTCGTTGTTTTTTTCTTTAGCATGTAAATTCGGCGTCTATACACGCTATGATTTATGCCACCTCGCCACGATGCCGGCGTGTGGTTATGCGCTGGTACTCAATGCAACATGTTATCTGTTCCCTCAATCACGCTTTCGTGAAAAGAACAATAGTTTGTCTATTGCCCCAGCTTGAATCGTACGCCGAAAGCTATGAGAGTTTCACAATCTAATGCTTCCGCAATGCTTCGTCTATGGCACACGTTCTTCTCAACAAGCGCAAGGCCTACACAAAGCGCGCACTGTATGGTGCAAGTTCAGGCGTCATATTTGTAGCTGTTGCAGAATATAAATGGATGGTAAGTGTGTGGTTGGGATACATAGAACAATGCATTTGACCTGACTTTATTCTCAAGCTTCGCAGCAACAAGGGAATTACGTCATTTCGGAAAGAAGCTAACAGAAATTGCACTGCGCCAAAGACGCAACACAACGAACTTCCTTGCGTTAAACCGGCTTCCGTAAGACACACTTGAATGTTAAGATCTAACTATGAATCAAAAACCTCGGATAAGAGAAAACTTAAAAGAAAGCCCGATGAGCATTTCCTGGTTTTTAAATACGGAGAAAAGAGTTGTATGAACGGAGACATGGCCGTCGTGATCGCTTTATCATAATCGCGTCGACTAACCGCGTCATTTAATTTAACGATGAGCTTGAAAATAATTCAATTCAGTTGGAGTTTTAATTCATATTTTGATATTTCGTTGGACTACAACGAGCTTCAATTCTCAGTATTTCAATGTTGTGAGCTTAAGCTCTGGATGCTCTGGCTCCGAACGAGCATTGCCTCTGCTGACCTCCATCCTTCCTGCTCAGCTTTCGGTTCATTCATTCCTTTCCTTATATTTGTTCCACTAATGCAAACAGCAAGACAACGAACACAAGCGTTGATGAAAAGCCAAAGCTGGTCAGAAATTTCGTGTGGTTAGGTGCTGGGGTCCTACCGTCGGTGTTTGCTCTTTCGAACGAGCGCGCAGTGGCAGTGACAATGAGATTAAGGGATGACACAAGATAAAGACTCCGTCTTTGTAGATCTACCGCTATCTCCCTTTTCTACCTGCGCGCGTGCTCCTTTCATCCGCTGCAATTTTTCTTCTTAGGGATAAGCCAGCAGGACTCGACCAACACATCGGCTACCTTTCCTTTGTAGATGTTTGCTCCAACACCGAATACTAGGGATTTTCATTGCGATTTGTTTGCTTTGATCAATATTTACTGAGCATGTAATTTTGTGTAAAGCAAAACAGGAAGGGGAAAGGTTTCGGGAAGAAATAATTCAGAGGAACCCCATGAGGCTGTATAGACGTAATAAAGTTTAGAAAACACGATATTTAGGAAATAAATTTTGGATCGCACAAAGTAGGGGCCATGCCTCCCCTTTGTCCCTTGAACGAATAGAAAGACAGCAATCAGTAATTTAATGGTGTTTTGAGCCAGGATAATTAGCTCCAGCGAAGTGGGTATTCGTGGTTACCGTAAAAGAGAACAACTAATAGACGTGAAATAAGCATGATACATAACAAGCTGAAAGTGCTCGAGGGCTGCTTAATTAGTGCTTGGGCGCCTCACTATGAGAACGCCGTTGAAATGCATAAAGGACGTTTACAGACACTTCCTACCTGGAACTGTATAAATGAGGTTGCGCTTTCAGCAGACTATTTTCATTATTTGCGGTCTCGCAAACGTGTTCTTCCTTATTTTCGAGAAACTGTAGGTTCGAACTCTGGCCTGAACTACAACGGAACAGCGAGGGCTCAGCGCTGTGGCTAAAACAGCAGCGCAGGTAATTGAGGCCGTGGAGACAGTGCTGGCTGCTTTAAGTTTCACTATAGCACTGTTACCGTGTTAGTGTGAAATCATGCATTTGCCTCCTCATCATCAGTATCCATTACCATCATCTACCTCTTCTATCCCTATATGTGTCATTTTCCCCTTCCTTCGAGTGAAGTAGCAAAGAAGGAGCATGTCCTTCAAGCTGGCTTCCTCACCTTTTCAAATTTAAAGGTCTGTCTCTCTCTCTTTCTCATTACGGACACTTCGAACATCACAAAGCAAATATACAGGGGGTTATGTCGATTGAGCCATTCACGTGGTTCATCTGTAGATAGGCTCAGGGTTACTTGTACTATAAAAATGAAGTAATAAAGAGGTTGTGACACAGCCAAGTACTGTGAGAAATTAAAACCGGCTGGTTTCTCAAACCAAACATTTAGTGGCTCACTAAAGCGTGCTTGGGCGATTTTGCTTGTGCGTGCGTGCGTGTGCGTGTGTGCGTGTGCGTGTGCGCGTGTGCGTGTGCGTGTGCGTGTGCGTGAGTATGTGCGTGTGTTCATTAATCTGCTGTATTCCTCCGAATTGCACCAAAGTGAACGCTGCTGCTGAGCAGCAGGCTCGACGAAGCCCAAAAGGTACCTTCTACTCGCATCTATCCTCAGAAAGTTTACGAAGCCATCCACCATTCGCACCTACTGCCGAAAGGTACTCAGTCATATTTCACTTCAATGTGAGATCGCGCATGGTGGCCAGACAGCGGTGGGAACTAATCAAGTCACTGGAGGCGAAAGACACTTCGCATCTCCCGTTTTCACGTCTCTCGCTTCGTCCACTTCCTGGACCACGTTCACGCGACGCAACCGCAAGAGTGCTGTCACGAACTCTCAACGCCATTGAGGCTTCATTTATCATCTGATATGTGTCCCTGTGCAATAACCAGAACGACAACAGCTCTACCGGACTAAGACGAGAGGTTCTCGCAGGGTCTGGAAAAGCATTCATTTTGATTATCACAGTGCTTGCTTGCGCTGCGCCCTTTTCATCCCTTTGCCCTGGCGTTTTCGAGCTCAAAAGGTCAAGACACCAGCTGCGCAAGACGAATTCGCAAAAAGACAGACCTGGAACACGTATAAGTCATTCCACTGCTTCGCGTGGGCGCGGCAGGCACTGATCTCGTAAGGACAAGCGTCATTTCGCACTTACTCTTCTGTCTAGAAAGTCACACTGTTCGTAATGGTTAACCAAGAGGCCCTCCTGCGCTGCTTCGTCCCACTCGTCATGTTTCTGCTGGAACGTCGCGCACCCACGCATGACACCTCGCCACCACGAACACGCACGCGCTGTACTAGTCCCCTCCTTACCCTAGCCGAAGTGCAGTGGGGAGATGTAACCGCTGATTCAACGCACAGTGCGTGCTGTCGTGCTAATTACTCGTACTTTGCGACACACGGCTCAACCCAAACGCATAACAATGCCCAACTCTCACTCGTTTATTTTTCGTTCCTTGCAATGACTTCTTAGATTAATAATGGGGTTTATCCAAGCAACACTATAGAGGTTTGTGAGACGCCGTAGCGAAGGGCTCTTTATTAATTTTGATTGCTTGGGGTTCTTCAAGGCGCACGTAATCCTAACAACCTAAGCGTTTATTTATTTGTTGTCTTTTATTCAATCCGCCGCGCCGAAACGCGGTTGCCGCCGCCGGGATTCGAATCCGCTACTTCATGATTAGTAGGAGAACACCGTCGTAACGGGTAAATATAATTGCTGCCGGCTACTCCTTTTCGCATAAAAGGAATAAAAAATGAAGTAATACTAGCACTATCAGCCAGCGATAAATTTGAAAGGCCCCTTCTTCCGTTTACGACGTTCGTGCAAACTTGCTTTCTTTGATTATGCAATATGTTTCACCAGAGTCGTAAGTTCGTTGTTTATTTACGCAGGATCCCCCCCCCCCCCTACTTAGACTTACCGACTAGCTTAGATTGAGCCATTATTTTCACTACGGATCAATTCCCCCGCTACCTCGCTGAGCTCACTATGTTTGAGACGGATGCACCTTAGTGCATCCTTAAGAGAGAGAGAGGGAAAATGTGGCCTGAAAAGTCACAAGTTTAAACATTGCAGAGAGCATATACCACGATAGCCGTAGGTGCTATGGCAGAGGGCCTGCAGTTCACCAACTCCGGTAGAGAAAGACGGCCAGCTGGGCAAAGCAAGGAATACCACCGACCGCTTGCAAGAACTTTTCCCATAAAAGTCTGCAGCCACCGCAACACCTGCTGGTGCTGCCGTTCTTGCTAAGTGTGCCACATGTGGTCATTCGCCACGCTCCTTCCACATTTCAGCTCTATAATTCTCTATTCGTTGTCCCTGCAGTCACCTCGCATATTCTCGTGTTCAACAAAGATGCTATGTAACAGGAGCTGTTACTTCTACGTTAGTTAATGTGCTGTATTGCAGAGGAATCAGAATGACAAGGAAATAATATAAATAATCTAGAGTCGAGCACGAACATAGACAATACTTCAGGTTGCGTTATGTGTGGAAGCTAATTCAATTTCTACCTCCGGTTAGTTGCACCAAGGATACATAGCGAGTTCCTGCAATTCTGGGATCTTACGTGCCAAAACAACGATAATTATTATGAGACACGCCATAGTGGGGGACTCTGGATCAATTTTGCAAACCTGGGGCTCTTTAACATGCGCCCAATGCACGGTACACGATAATTTTCGCATTTCGCCCCCACCGACATGCGGGTCACTTTAAGGGCTTCGTTAGAGTGGGTTGGTGAGGATTACGCAAAGGGCTCGGTTGAAGAGGGTTAGCGAAGTTTCCGAAAGAACGCCCGTCTCAGCGATTCACCTTGTCCTATTTGAGTCTCGTTGTCGTCTGCTTCTGTTAGCTGTTTGCTAGCACATTTGCAACACGCAAAGCTTAGAAGGCAATAACGGATGTAGTTGCCTAAACGGACGCAAAAGCTCGAGAGCATTGTAGAAAAATACAAATGAAGGGTCATTTTGTAGAGTCGCAAGACCTTCTGTTCATGTATAAGCAATTCTCGTCAAGGTATTATTCTCTGCGGCCTAGAGCACTTTACCCGATTAGTTCTGCCAAGTGCCGAAGAACTATGAGCAAGGGAGCAACTTGAGTAGATATGAACATAAATATAGATATTGGAGACGCTCCTGCGAACAGAACAATTCAGATGTCTGATATCACAGAATGTAACCGACTTGCATCACAACGTTTATCACATTATTATTCTATGAGCACAGAAAATTCATACGGTTGGACATATCTATGATGAATGAGTTTATTCAAATGGGTTGTCTTCCAGCTACAAAATTAAATACATGCTCCAGCTACGGGGCTGGGCTTGTGCATTTGGGTTTAGGTTTTCTGCTCACATGATTCAGCAAGCGATGTGCATATACTTCACATAAAGTTCTCAAAGTGACAGCCGTAGTGCCAAAGATACAGAAAACTTGCAGTAGAACATTGCGCATACGATTGTGTTTCACAACAGGTTTGTTATTATGGTATTAGTAAGAGAGCAAAAAAGTTACGTTACTCATGAAACTCGTATGCCCTTTCATTCCATTCACTTCTTGTCCTTACTTGCGTGACTTCTTGCTGTTTACTGCTTTTCCTTTTACTGAAGTCATTACAGCTTCCACAATGCATGCTTACGAATCAAGCTAAACGCGAAGAACCATATACATAAGCACCGCTTTAAAGAGACCTTCCCGGTAGGATTCCCGAGTTTCGTCAGCCTAGCCTCGCAAGCATTGTCAACGGTCCTTCTTAGCAGCGCACAGACATGCGCAGAGACGCCCACAGGGGTTTCCTCTAAACGCCTTGGTTTTTTTTTTCCTCTTCGTAGAAGCATCGCTTTCATACGCTCGTCGACCGGTGGCGTGGCACTCGGCGCACAGCTATAAGGGTAGCACTTTCACTGGAACCCGTTAATTAGAGGCCTTACGACAAGTAAGAACACAGGTTGAACTCTTCGTCTACTACAGTTCTATTCACGCGTGGTGAGAAGACAATGCTAGACCTTAGTGGATGGTATTGAGTTCGGAGGGCGTGTACATTAGGGTTCGGGACCCCTGTTACCACGTATAATGAGACCGCGCAGCTGTGTGGCATCCGTAAGGTGAAAGCTACGTGCAAGGGCGTCATGCCTTTCAGCTTTTTAAGATGTTTTTTGCATCACGTACCTTTACCGGCCGAATATTGAACCAACGCATTAGGAAAGAGACAGAGAGAGAAAGAGAAGGGGGAAAGGCAGGGAGGTTAAACAAATGCGAGTTTCCAGTTCGCTACCCTGCACTGGAGTGGGAATAACAGCGGTTGGAAAGAGGTCAAGTGAGGTTTTCTTGCCTAGGAAGACAGTTGCAAGCACACAACAAAGTTGGCATGGTTGTCTCATGACTTAATTGTTTCGCTATAACACCAGTGTTTGCGCTGTTCGTCATGCTTAATGAACTGACCAGCACAACGCCCGTTTGCTCTGCTTCTATATTTGATGGTGTCCCTGCACTTATGATCAATCTATTTTTTTCACGGACCCGCTATGCCACCTCAACCACAAACGCCTCGTATTCAGGGGTGCAGCCCTCTAAAATAAAAGTGGGAGTCGGTTTACGTTTCTCCAAATTACATTTACTATACGACACCGATTTCCTCCATTTGCAAGGTAACTTTCAATTAATTTTCGAGGCTCTGCTAGAAAGGGGAATGACAATTGGTCAACTGGTTCTTAACGTTGAATACTTAACACCTGCACGTGATGGAGCATTTGTGTATGGACGAATGAATGTGACGTTAGTTTAAGCGCCTACTGTTGCCGAAAATATATTTTTGCGGGTTTGTTATTGCGATAGCTATAACATTCCAGGCGCATTTCTGCCATCGGCATCGCCCTGAGAGAGGGAGGGAGAGAGAGAGAGAGAGCAAGGACAGGAAAGGCAGGGAGGTCAAACAGACGAGCACCCGGTTTGCTACCATACACTGGGGAGCATCGCCGTCAAGTTTCTTATGAAATCCAAGGGCCATAAAATCGTCGCCGCGCACCGTATGCCGTAAGTACGAGTGAAAGCGTGCAAGAGTGATACCGGCGAACGCGGCTGAATCTCGTGTGCGCAAGCTAGGAAGGCGGGACAGGAGCGCGCATCCTTCTGTCCCGCGCGAGGCACGGGTGTGAGGTGAGGGAGGGGGGGGGGGGGGGCGTTCTTCTCCAGTGGCTGCTGCTTACGGCGCGGCCGTAAGCAGCCTTTTACAGCCGCGTAATGTCGGTGCGCGTAATGCCGATGCCGACGGTGCCGATGCGCGTAATGCCGGTGCTTGTGCTGTGCTTTAGTTCGCGTTGAAGCAAGATATGCAGGGAAGTCATTTCGCTCGCTGCTTCTGCCGCGATTCCTCACTCCAGCGTTTTCACAGCAAGTTTCCGCAGTTATGGAGCGAGATGTGTTCATGTTTAGCCGTGCGTGCGTGACGCCGTGCTTGTTAACTTAGTAAGCGAATGTTTACATGTTTATACGGCCGATAAAGCTACTATCCTTACTTCGAATAGATATCGACTAATTTGTTATCGTAATTGATGCTTCGCCTTTCAGGTGAAACTGCGACTTTTTGTCTGATATATCTTCATGTATACTACCTTCTTAGCATAAATCTTCTTGTATTTACTGCCCACAACTTTCTGCAAAATATGAGGCATTGAACGAAAAGCTGAAGCTAGCGGTCACATAAAAATATTTGCTTAGGCAATTTATTTCCGTCAATTTCTTTTCTTTTTCGTGAAAAACAGATATCTTTATTACGTGCAACCAAAGTAAAAACTAAATAGTGTGAATATCATTCCTTGCAAACTAATGATAATGTACAAATATTTTTTTTTCAATTAAAATTTTTTCTGGTAAGTTTTGTGGGCGGAATGTACTTACAAACGGCCACTGACAAAAAAATTGTATGCCGTTTAATCGTACTTAATTAAAGTACAAATATTTATGTCTTGGGCAAAGGATCATAACCATTCCACCTTGCGGCCGCCAGTGAAAACATATTCATTTCGACGGTGCACCGGTGCATGTCCTGCCGAAGATAAACAAACACATATGCATGGGCATGGAAAATAACACAGTACCCGGCGGGACGAAGCGGGATTAGAAGTCTTCATGGTGCACTGCAATCATCCATGCTGGTATGTTGTCGCAAGCTCTCGGAGTGCTTTGAAAAACAAACACGCTGTGACGCGAGGTTGCGTATCGATAGTGCGTGCGAGCATGGAACTCGGGGGATCGGATCGACTTTGCTCTTTACGGTTCGCGTGCGATCCCTGACGTGTTGTTTATGAACAGAATGAGGCAGTCGGGAAAACTTTAGCAGCTCGAGGCGATGCGAGAGAGCGAATACATCGTCTCACTGCCTAAAGACTCGATGGCGTTCTGGTGTTTTGGAAACACCATCTGAGACTTTGGCTGCACGTCTGTTTGCGCACGTTATAAATTCCGTGCTATTGATAGCACCCTGCGAATTTTCCCATGACGTGCGGCCGTCCTGAGTCGCAATAAACGTGTCTTGCTGCGACAGGAAGGTGTTCCTCCTTGACTCTTTCTTTCTACCAATGAGAAAGAGTGTTATCTTAAATTGTACTCATCGTTTGTTGTTTATTTCAGTGCCTACCAACAGCTGTAGGGCCTTGCCGACAGGTCACTAGTACATACAAAAGCACGAACCTAATAAAATATATAAACAGAACACCGTTTCCACCAATATCACATGCTAAAGTACGTAGAAGGCGGGAATCTGTATAACAAATTTAAAAGGATGTGCTTGCTGAACTCATTTACGTCAAGCATCCGATGCGCCAGCTTTATACCCAGACACTCAATTGAAAACATCCATGTCAGATGAACTGCCATTGTACACGTCTGGCCGAAATGTCATGGGGCAAGTTAGAAAAAGAGATTAGGGTAAAACACGTCAGCATCTGTTGGTTTTCAGTGACGGAACCCAAAACTGTAGCAATGCTAGTAACACATGACAATCAATCACTCCACACGCCGCTTGTCGCAAGAACTTTAGCTCACGCACGAGTCTCCTTCTCCGCAAAGAAAGGATGCTTGAGTCAACTAACAGGATTGAGTGGTCATAGCTTCGGCGTCGACGACTATATTTGTCGTAGGAAGTGTGATCGAATCGGCGCTGCACGGCTTCTATTAAGTTACTTGGACGGGTGTTAATAGAATTCCACACAGTAGAAGCAAACTCTAATCGCGGTCTGACTAGTGCGCAGAACAAAGTTTTGAAACATTGAGAATGACAAAACTTCTTTGTAAGTCTACATATTAAGCCTAAATGCCTCTGGTATGAATGACAATACAGGATACACGAAGGTGAAAATTCGTCATTGAATCTACTTAAACACGAAGGTCACGGATATCAAGCACACGACGAATAATATCACCCGACAAAGCTTAATTGAAGTTCGTCTGCGCACGCCTTCTGGTAAAAGACACCACACACTTATGTTCTTACAGATGCGTAGTCTAGGCAGACAATTGTAATCCAGTATACATGACTTATCCATTAATAATAATTAATGTTGACAAACCATGGCAAGATAATTGCCACAGTCAAGCGGCACCTAGCGGAGACACTGCTATGACGCGTGAGAGGCCTGTTACGTGTCATTGTTTTCAGAATGGCCCCGCATTAGGATCCAAATTAACACCCCTGTGAGAAGGCATATACCGTACAGCACTTCATCAAGATTGGCCCTAAAATAACTACCTGTGATTAGATGTCTCGCGAGTTGGCTAGCTTTGATCAACACGTTTCTGAATTTACCACGTTTACTAGGCCAGACAAGGTGGCGGAAGCAGCTGAACAAAACCTCATTAAAATAGACGAATCAGCTTTGCTTTCCTGGAGCATTTAGAGAAAGCAGGGAGAAACAAAAATGGTGACGCGTCCATCCTTTTGAGATGATTGGCGACGTCGATGCGATTAGCAACCTATCTTATGTAATCGTAGATTATATGTTTCGTATGTTATCATGATTACTATCAACAGTGGCACATACGCAGCAGTAAATACCCTGTTGCACATAACCAGTTACACATATCCAGCAAGTCAGCGACACAATCTCAGTGGCGCATAGCCAGTGACCGATGGTGGCGTGAAGAGAAACCGGTTAGATCCGAGCGCGGGTACCGGAAAGTGCGTGAAAGTATTTTAGGAGTGCTCATCGCATCAAAACATGCGTTCGCACTGCCGTTCGGTATAGGAAACAAGAACTTAATTATTTTGAGACGCTTACATATTGCACAAGGTCTCAGTAATCGTGTGAATAACCTCGAGCACCTTGAAAAACTTTCTCGCATGCGTACAATCGTATGAGAACCTTGGGAGATAGTAGACCTACTGGAACCCACATCGTTCCATCTAAGCTTGAAAGCGAGACAGTGTAAGATTATTGTTGTCGTGCCGTCTTTTTTGTTTTTTCGATAAAACTCATACAATTTCGTGTACTGATGTAGGAAGGGGAAGAAGAATTTACGAGAACTAAGGAGAGAACAAAATGTTTCATCCAAATTTAAAGCACTTAAGGGTCATAAAGTTGAAGACTACATCCGTCAATTAGAATGCGAAAGCATAATGCCTATAATCGGAGATCACCGACAACAATTCATCGACAAAGCGCAAAATCAGTAAGCAATGCACAAGAGTACGATGTACAATGTACAATGTACAGTACAAAAGCCCAATCCACAAAACAGCGTGATATCTTCGACAAAAGAAGGTCGGTTTTCTCTCATCGAAAGTGTAATAGCCTAATAGAGTGTGTTAATCTTGGCATGTGTTCCTTTTGCTTAGTCTTATTGATACAAACACGACGTCTTGCTTCATTTCCTTCTTGATATTTGCCCAATGGGAGCATTTCAGCGTTCAACCTATATTTGTAAACAGGAAAGGTAAGAGGGAGAGGGGAGGGGGCAAGGAGAAGGTTGAAGTGATTGATCACAATTGCTGTGAAGAAAAACACGAAGCGTGCTGAACACGGGAAATGAGGTCACCTTTGCCCATTTGTATACCTGCAGCTGCTGGTGACGTGAAGAATCATTACAACGAAGCATTCATAACGCCAATGTACTCGCCCAGGCGAGATGCCAAGCCTCATGAAACACTACTTTAGGAAGCTAAATCTTATTTCACTTGCCTAAACGTTTTCACATACGTTTCGAAGTTATGTTTTGGTCGACCTTTTAAGAAACAATGATTAAAAAGAAAGCCGAAACGTGGTATGTCACTGACGGCTGCGTGGCCCAAGCCTATTGTCACGTAATTCTGACATTTACTAACTGCCGCCTTCTTCGTGAGAGAAATGCACGAAAAATTATCCGGTTCATGACGTCGAGGGTTATTATAGCTTCATTATCCTAACGTTCACTGGTGTTGTTTTACTGTATTGATGTTTAAACCCAATTTTATTTCTCGCTGTCGTTTCGGCAAACTAAGAGAATGACAAATAGCTTCGCCTCCACACTGGAACCCACAACGAGTACGCCAGTTTTGAGCTCTTGCCCGTTTTTTGTTTGGTTTCCCGCTTTACGGCCTGCGCTCGTAATGTTTTTAAGCGATTATTTAGATAGAATGTGAAGTGCAGCAATAAATCAATATTTCCTGCGCTGGCAATCCAGCATAATATTCTCGCTTGCCGCACTTGAGCGTATATCATACGGCATCGTATGCAGTGTGTTCAAAATGAAAAGTTGCGTGTGGAGTTCAAGGAATGACTGTGTCGATTCTTCTTATGTTCTCTTCTTTTATTGCGACTTCGCTTTTCACGCGTGGCAATAACGGCGTGGTAATTTTTTCCGCTGACACCCACAATTTAAGGCATGTATTACAGTATTGCCCCTATGTACCGAGCAGATGAATGGAGCTGCAGAATAGAGCCTTCGTGGCTTTTAAGAGGTTCGCGGGAAATACAAAAAAAATATCAGGCTCGCATTAAATACTCCGGAATGACGCCGCTGTTATATTATGTTTGATACCATAGACCGTATGTGGGTAGCTGACGTTTGTGTACTTGTAACGCACGTCTCATTCTGTTAAGCAATGCTTGCGTCTTATTATGTAGTACATGTCGGTTAGTCAGCCGCCCCATCTGCAAGAATGCCAAATTGCGTGAGTCCTTTCAAACGTTATTTTGTTTACGAAACTCTGTGTCTCCTAGTGTGCTTTTACACACTTCTGTGACTTCCTTTATTCTTGTGCTGAACTTCGTAAACGTTTGTTTGACTCTCTCAGTTTTTTGTGCTTTTAGTTCTCTCTGCCCTGCGAAGCCGAGTAGCCGGCGCCAATAAAGGCAACAACCTCTACTTCATTTACATACGAATAACTGGAAAATAAGCCGCACCAAGTATTTCACTCCAGGCACCACATTTTGTCACCTCACTGACCAGGGTATGAGTGGCTTGCCCATATTCTTACTAAAGTACCAATATTGCGGTCGACTAATGAATATAGCTTTGAATAAGAATGGGAAGACTGATCTACTGTACTGTGGATCAGTTCTAGAGATCTTTGGCAGTAATGAAAAAAATGGTGAGTAATAATTGAAAGTTAGAGAGTTTCGGACTTAACAGGCAACAGTTACCTTCACGCCCTTCAGACACGACACACTCAGCGTGTGTCGAGTGTGTACCAATATCATGCACTTGGTATTGAATATCACGAACACGAGAAACAGGAGTTGAGTAAACTGCTTCACAATTAAAACTGGCTTTCTCTTGCAATTCTTTTTTATTCTCCTGATTTGTTCTTTCTCCATGATTCCAACAACAACGCCGTTTAAGTAGCATGAGACAATCTTCTTTTTCATAGACCGGGTGTCCCACGTAACTTCAGGCAAAAATTAAAAACATCCAAATGCCACGTAACTGGGCAGAACCAAGGTAATGTAGTTTGCCGTAGCTTGGTGATACTCAGATTACTTTCTGCATTCCGCCTAGTTAGATCATCAGTCTTAATTAATAACTCAAATTATGAAACATTATATGATAATAATTAGATGAAAATGTGGAAAAACACTTTTATACATAAAAGCAACAGAAAACTGTATCGGGAGTTTTTCCTGTTGCTCTACAATTTTCACATTGACGCTTTTCATATAGTTATAAAATTTGAGGAGACGATTAATTAAGGTGGAATGCAAAAATAACCTGAGTAACTCCAAGTGACTGCAAAAAACATTAGCTTGGTTCTGTCCAGCGACGTGGTATTTGCATATTTTTTAAAGTTTGGCTGAAGTAACGCGGGACACCCTCTGTAGGTACATTTATCTCACTTATCCTCGAAGCAAGAAACAGGAGCCGGTAGCAGCAAAAACAGAAAACATAAAAGTGAACCTTTTTGTAAAATATACGAAGAGGGTTGGCGAACGATGTGTCAGCTCGAAATTAAACTTGGGCTGATCCTATAGGAAGGAATGTAATGAGAAAAAGCGAAAATTCAAGTACTTTGAATACAGTCGTGCTTAAGAGCATGTGCAAATGCACTCTAGTTTTTTAGCTGCGGAACTTGTCAAATTTCTCACCTACGCTACAACACTTATTCCCGTGTACTGACGGAAAATACAGCGGGAAATATTCGTAGCGAAAACCAAAACTTCAACTTTTCTTTTTTCTTTTTTGGCACCCTGGTGTGACATGGCGTCAGCAACTCTGCTGATTATAAAAATTCCGTTAGTCGCACCTGACGCCCTGCAGAAGCAACATAGTTCATATTGTCGAGGAGGCAATACCCGCATTATATCGTGACGTATATGGTATGCTATTCTGATCACAAAGCCAGCACTAGCATGGCGACACGAAGCTTGGTTCCCGCGACAAGGCGTCAGCCTTAAGACAATTTTCAATCATAAATACTTTAGCACTCATATGTTCAAACGTTAGTCGGTAGTGCTGTTCGCAGCCTCGTATACCAACCCAGTATTTTTAATTCTGACCGCTTATAAGCGAGGAAAGGCGCCTTTGAGTTTAGTTAGCTGCAAGATTTTGAAGGAAAGGAGGGAATGTTCGAGTACCCTATGATCGATTATTCGCTGCGCCAATGGAGACATCTATTATTTTGCTGCACCAACGGAGCCACGGGAGAGACTTCTTTCATTCTTTTTTTTTTTTTTTTTTTTTTTTTGTACCATGGAGCAGTCGAAGATGATCCTTCGTGGTGAGACTCCTAAGGCACGGCGGGCGATCATCCACCGGGCCAAGTCCTTCGCCGAAGACGTCATAGGGGTCCTGGACTAAAGGCTCCTGCCCTATTCCGCCTTCACCAAAGTTAAATAAAGTTTGCACCATCATCTTCATGGCCTAGCTGTTTCGAGGTATATCGGCGGAAAGAAAGAGAAACCGATAAAAGTAACATTATTGTCAGCAACGTTCCTCAGTTTTCGAACTCTACACGATGTTACTTTTTTAGCTTCCAGAACAAGAAAATTCGAAACACCCGTTTTCTCTGGAGCTACGAGAGTCTTCAAAGCCCGTGATCTGGTTATGCTACCCGGTACCGAAGGGTTTCAGCAGCCCCTGCTTGTTGCCACAGAGCAGACATTGTGTTTTTTTTTTCTTGCCAAGAGCCACGGGGATAGAATACGCACCCGGGCACTGCGGTGCCTACCACCTTCGAAGATTTCTCGAAACATCAAGGTTACTAACATTTCAACAAATCGGTGACCCCGCTCAAGCATTCATCTCGGATAAGCGCAGCCTGCGTGCAACACCGTAGCGAGCGAGCAAATGTGCAAAAAGAAAAGAGAGGAATAAAAAAAATTAGCAAGAAGCGTGACAGTGAATGAAAGCTCAAAAAAAAGAGTTTCCAGAGGGACGTATTCTTAATGCATGCCCTAAGCATCTCAGTACGCGACATATATGCGATGTTTGTCATATAGACAAGAGAGCTTCTTAGTTTTGTTTTGTTTTTCTTTTTCTACGACATGCACTTTTGTTTCCTTACGCCTTCTTTAAAAGTTTACACAAATTTTGAGAGTACACGTTTTCTCGTCTATCTTGTTTTAGCAGTAATTACACCCGCACGCCTCAGCACTCTCTTTAGCAGCTACATGGCGTCAGATGCGATCGCGTTTCTTGCTAGGAGGCTGCCGCAGGATTTTTACTGAAGGCAAAGCAGAAGAGCAGGAAAGCTGTCATGAATTATGAATCATTTGCCCTTCAAAGGGAAATCTCGCCAGCAGACCATTTTGAAGTGCATAGACATGCCTCTTGCGAGATAACGTGTGGGTGTTGCAACCTGCTTCTTTAACAGTATTTTCATGTCCGCAGATGTTCATCCGCCTTTGAAGACACAAATACAAGCGCTATGTGGCCCAACTATGTTCGGCACGGCATACGATAACATGGTAACTATTGCACTTTGTTTTTGCTTTCGCTTTTTGTTTTGTTTCTTAATGGCGGACTGGCAGCGACATCTATGCTAAACTTCACTCAGACATCTCCAAGTCTGCTGGCTTAAAATGGACACAATGAATAATGGAAAATTTCAGTCCTATACAGACGCGGCTATACGAGCTGTTAGTCAGAGAAAATTTCTTTCCGAGGTTCGTCATATTTGCGACGTCTGGCACAAGGCACCTTGTGTAGGATTCATCAGACGCCTACATGGACATTGTCAAGCAACAGTCACTGCAATTCGCGACTCCAAGTAAATGCTTGCCACCTAGCGGCCGCGCCGAGAAAAAGCCGATCCAGGTTCATGCTTGTAGCGAAAGAGGGTGTCCTATCACGACATGCACCGCGTAGTCCTCATATCGTCGTGATGCGACCGCGCACAAGGCCGAAAATAAAAAAGAAAGGCGAATGTCGAAAGACATTTGTTGTATGCTGTTATGCGTCTCATCGCGGTGGAAAGACAATGATGTATGATTTCATCGTTTCTAGAAAGAAGCACACGACGCGTGTCGGAGAGCGACTTGGATAAGAAACTTCCGCATAGGGAAAAGGTGACTGATATTATAGCGGTTTATTCCGAGCACTTCGCTCGAGTCGACTTCTTTATTCCCGTCGAGTAGACCACTGCTTTCTTTTTGTTTATTTTAGATATCTTGCTGGCGTTTACAAATCGCGGAGTGTACTTTGTTCAGGCAGGTAGGTGCTTTGATAAATTACAGGGACGTACAGTCAACCAAAAAAGTTTAGGGACTGCGCGATCTCAGAAAAAGTTCAATTCCCGAGCAGCCTGTAGCAGTAGCCAGTAAAACTGCACACGACAATGTTGTTAGCATATTCTAGTGGAGGCGCGAAGTGCAAATACTAGGCTGCGTTGTGAGGCTGCGGAGATATTCAGCTTTTTCTAAGACTTCATGGTGCGCAATATATATTTCTTTTGGTTGGTGGAACGCTTAAGCTTCATGTGGTTTTTGTTCGTTTATAGTTTTCAGCCCCAGCGTTAGTTCCACTAATGCTTTAAGCCGCAGCAATATTCCCGCTAATGTGCTTTTGTATGCAGGCACGGTAGCAGTAACGATAACTGCCTCGGGAGGTCTGAAGTAGATCATGACTCACGTTATACCGCGAAGCCACATATCGTTTTCACAGCATGTTTTAGTTTGGCCGTGCAAGGAGAAGATGCTGTTTTCTCATTCAACGCGACCAGTTGTCGGTTTATTCCCTCGCAAGAAATTTAGAAGAAACTGCAAACACCGCTCGTTCAAGCTTTAGAGCGTTCGCTTTTTTTTTTTAGTTTGATTTCCGGCACTGTGCACGCCGCTAAATTCCATTACAACTGGTTCAATTCGTTTCCAAGTCATGCATTTACACTAACACAGCTGACTTTGCCAAAGGAAAACCGTCGCTAAATTTTGGAATCCGGTTGGAACAAAGTCCCAACTTGGTCCGATTGGTTGTTATTCAATTTTCACGTTTCGCCGGGTTTGAGGATCTCTACGGGCGGCAAGTGTCTGCTGTGTTCCCAAGCCGAGGCCCTACCTCGAACACCTGCGTACTGCTAGCACGTATACGTGCTCGCAGTGCCAGTTATCGGACGCAGACAGCCTTATCACGCGTATCAGCTAACCGCAAAAAGAAGGTGCCCCCGAGTGACAAACGGAACTTTCGTTTGTTTTTATTCGAAGAAACACTGACCAGATAACTTTACAGTTTTACCCTCGTTCTATCAGCGCAGAATATCCGTATACAGCTTCTGAAAGCACGATAAACGTTGCTGCCTATATTATGTGACATGTTATACGAGATGTACTGCAACGCGAGTCGCGGTGTGGAGTTGCCTATGAAGGTCGAAAGCAGTTAAGTATCGTACCTGCAGTAGTGGAGCAACCCCGCGAACAAGTGCTTGCATCTTTCAGAGGCAATTTACAGATAAACACCTTTTTTTAACATCGTGCTGGCTTGAAAAGCTCTCTGTCTTTAAAAAAATCTCATGGGGCTAGTTGGGCAGGCCGGACATTTGCACGCACAGCGCAACTACTTCAGCGATTTCGTCGCTCAAATCCTTGACACCGATCAAAATAAGGTGATCGGCAGCAAGGACTAATTCGGCTTCCGCGAAAAACCTCGATTCGATGCCACAAGAGAGAAAGAAACGTGGCCACAGCAGCAAGCGAAAGAGCCGCCGTCAACCTGGATGTCGTAGCCATCTTTGTTTATTTAGACAGTGTTGCCAGCACAAGTAATGGATTCTGGAGTTGCCAATCCATCTAGGAAATCGACCACGCCACGGAGAACGGATGATGACATCGTGTAAACTGCAGATGGCTCTGTACGTCGCAGATGGCTGGCGTCTCATCATGATCATTATAGGGGCGCTTCCACGCCATGACTTCCTGTTAATAATAAGTGTAGTCGACGTATGTGCACGTATATTCTTTATTTTCATGTATATATGGGTATCTACTACACGTTGAAGATGTAGTCAGTGTGGTAACGGTTTTTCAGTGTGTTTGTTACTTTATCTCAGGCGATCGCATAATGTATATTACCGGAAAATTTCTGCTTTTAGCAAGAGCTAGTTTACTCTTCATCGACATTCCTTAAAGTGCAGTTGGAAGTTGTGCCGGGGATATGCGGACAGAGCAGCTTGTGCCTTGTTTCGAAACAGAAAGGAAGAGAGGAGTTTGAAAAGTTTGAAAGTACGGTGGCGAGGCATGCATGTAGGTTCTTGAGGAACAATTTGCAAGAAGTGTCTTGCGTGAAAGTGAAATGACGGTGTTATGACGTACAGTATGATATACTCTGTCGTGCGTTAGAACTAGGCCACAAGTAATGCCATTGGAGACAGAATAACGCAACTGAATAACATTCCAGATAAATTTGACGACACTAGTTTTCACATATTCGAGACTACTAAAAAATCTACTTGACGATATCATTTGCATCGGAACATATGTTTAATTTCGCCCTAAAAGTGACGAAGAGTTTTACTGGACTGGGTCAGAGGTATAAGGGCCGAGAACTGGGTTAAGGGCATAAGGACACCGCTTTCTTATTTGCTTTAGTTATAGCAATAGTTAGTTGACCAAGTCAGTGTGCCATAATGAAAAAAAAACTAAAAGCATATGGATAAAAAAAATCGCGTTTGTTTTTAGAAATGAAACGTTCAGCCAAGGATTTCTTCATCTTTCTACAGAACCCACTGCGCATATATGGGGTGTTCTGGGTATTGTTAGCCAAACTGTTCAACGAAAAAGAATATTGCTAAAATATACGGCGGAATAGAATATTTTAAGACGTACGGCGGTTCAGTCTTCAAAACACCGTAATTCTTAAAATTGTGTCTTGCACAGTGTTCTTTTCATTTCTTATTTCTTTTTTCAGTCGTAAAGCTTGGCTAACATTAGCTGGGACACACTGTAAGTACTTTACGGGAAATTATAAGCAGCCCACGATGCTGACGGCCACATAATCTTTTTATACCCGCACTCAGAAGGGAAAAAAGAGAACGTAATAACTGAACACAAGCACGATTTGATTATCCGCACCAACCCTTAGTACGTGGCTCTGAGAGTTCCAGAATAAAGTAGTACTCGAGATCATGCTGACGTAAAGAAAACACGCGATACAATCAAGACCACGATTTATTCAAAACAGGGCGAAAATACAAACATGCACAGAATGCTCCCTAAAGCAAGTATACCCTAGAGCACACCAAAAGGTGACCAGAGAAAGTTTCGTTCTGCGGGCGTAACGTTAAGAGACATGAAAAGAGCGGTGTGGATCAGAGAACAAACGGCGATAGCCGATATTGTAGCTGACAGTACGGGAAAAAGAAATGGAGCTGGACTAGGCCATGTAATGCACAGGGTGTATACAACCGGTAGACCATTAGTCTAACAGAATGGGTTCCAAGAAGACGGAAGCGCAGTAGAGGACGGCGGCAAACTAAACGTGGTGATGAAATCAGGAAACTTGCAGGCGCAAGTTGGAATCAGCTAGCGCAACAATTGGAGATCACTGGGAGACACCTTCGTCCTGCCCAGCGGCAATAAATATAGGATATTATTATTATTATTATTATTATTATTATTATTATTATTATTATTATTATTATTATAAAAACTAAAAAAAACTTAAGTAATCTTTAACAGTCTCGGAAGAGAACAGCAATTTACAATAGGTAGCGAGGCACTGGAAATGGTAAGGGAATACATCTACTTAGGGTAGGTAGTAGCGGCGGATCCGGATCATGACACGGAAATAATCAGAAGAATAAGAATGGGCTGGGGTGCGTTTGGCAGGCATTCTCAGATCATGAACAGCAGGTTGCCATTATCCCTCAAGAGAAAAGTCTATAATAGCTGTGTCTTACCAGTACTCACCTACGGGGCAGAAACCTGGAGGCTTACGAAAAGGGTTCTACTTAAATTGAGGACGACGCAACGAGCTATGGAAAGAAGAATGATTGGTGTAACGTTAAGGGATAAGAAAAGAGCAGATTGGGTGAGGGAACAAACGAGAGTTAATGACATCTTAGTTGAAATCAAGAAAAAGAAATGGGCATGGGCAGGACATGTAATGAGGAAGGAAGATAACGGATGGTCATTAAGGGTTACGGACTGCATTCCAAGGGAAGAGAAGCGTAGCAGGGGGCGGCAGAAAGTTAGGTGGGCGGATGAGATTAAGAAGTTTGCATGGACGACATGACCACAATTAGTACATGACCGGGGTTATTGGAGAAGTATGGGAGAGGCCTTTGCCCTGCAGTGGGCGTAACCAGGCTGATGAGATTATTATTATTATTATTATTATTACTATTATAATTATTATTATTGCCTGCTCATTCAATGCAAACCGAAACTTTCAGTTCTTGTCGGTTCAGTAATCAACCAGCAAAGGTTATCTTTCCTCCCCGTAAGAGCGAGAATCGCAGCAGTTATTAATACGACAGGCTGGCGGTTTTCTTTCAGTGCGCATACTTCTCAGGAATAAGATTACGAAGTTTCCGGTGCCGCAGGAACGAAGGAAGAAAATGGTAATAATGCGCTATCTCACAGCGTAATCTGGCTCCTACATCTGATACACTGAGCGCGTTACCTCTGCATTAGGAGATGTGGCTCTCCAAATGAGCCATAGCTTTTACGGCCATCTCTCGTATCCACACGTGGCGTTCCGTTAATGGCAGCAGATAGCATTACCTCATCATGCGTCTGAGTGTACGTAGTTCCCACGCAATTTGACGACGAGGCCATTTTCTTTCGTTCGTGCTCTGCAAACCTTCATTTCGAGCAATCCGCTGCTCTTGCCATCTTATGCGCGCCCTGCATGAGCAAAAATTGGTTCTCACCGAAGCTCCTCCGACGGCGCGAAATGTGAGGAGCGCTGATGACAGCGAGGTATAAAAAGGCGAAGGCGGCCGTTTCGACAAGCCAGCTTCTCGGAATTTAATAAAGGTATATTCACCGTAATGCTCTGGTAAAATTACCTACGGTCGAGTGCCGCAGTGTGTCGAAATATTCATTTTCGTTGGTCTTCACAGGGATCTTCATATCAACAGTCAGAAAAGAAAAAGAAGACAAGGAATGGAAAGTGAAAATAAAAAAGAAAGCAAGTAGTCTTCAAACAGACATCTGGCCACGAAATAACGATTGATTACACTTGTGGTCGGTTTCACTCAGCCTCATTCAATTGGCACAGCTGTTTGGCATGGCTGTAACATGGGTAACGCGTTAACGAAACCTACGCTGTTATGGCATTGGTAACGCTGGTAGGGCGGATAAGGTGAAGAGTGAAGTTTAAGGCGCAGTACTGTCAATACGCTGTGCCTTCAGTGTCACAGCTAGAGCCATAATTAGCACACCTAACAGAAATTAAAAAGAAAAAAAAAGGAAGAGGACGCTTTTTGCGAAGCCCTACGACCCGCTTTACCATAAAACCACGAAGGCCGAGAGTCCGTTCCTCTTTTAGACTGATTAGTGTGACGAGCATACGCCTGCCGCAGAGGTGGCTCAGATACTGTACAACAGTGTAACTGATTTGTAATGAAAAATAAAAAAAGAAGAAACGACACGGATTCTTTGTTAAAGCAATAAACCCTTTTTTTTTATTTCTGTCTTGCCCAACATTTTATTTCCGTTCTCGTTGGCTTTTCTTTCTTCAGTAATCTCTACTCTTTTATTTGCCTAACTTCTTGCATGTCTAAGCACTTGCACATCTACGGGTTGGATGAAAAATTTTGTCTGAAACAAAGTCCTTCGCAGCCGCAACTTCGAAACGGCCTGTACCGATAAAACCTACTGCCTATATACCAAAGCCAGTTGAGAAATCCGTTAGAATTTATTACCTAAGTTGATGGCTGGTGGAGCACGTTACCTGTGAGTGTCCCTCCTGCAATGTGCGAAGGATCGCGCTCTCCGCCACGCTTGACACAGACGACAACCATTCCCCTCACGCAGAATAGAATTCTAGGACTCCGGTCCTATTCCACGGCTGACGAAGCGTAGAGCACTGACCACTCGGAACAGAGGTGGCAACCATGGTCACCGGCTATTTAGGCTGCGCGCTATACGGGAGCACTGTTACGTTCACAAGTCCTCTAGTACTCACTTTTGGAAATTGACAGACTGCTCCTCTAAGCAGTAGTCCTTGGTGTCCCGTTTTAAAGTAGAATAGACAGTCATCGCTGACTCCCAGGAGTCCACTTGAAGTCAGCCTCCCTCAGCGGCTGAGACCTAATGGCCTCACGAGTTTGGCCTTTTAGAGGCGTCTTGGGTGCCTTTAGGACGGAAGATTTGCGGTGGGCAGCGCGGAAAGGGGGCTGTGTAGGTTTGCTGCCTTCGTTCAGCTAACACTCAGGTGCTTCGTTTTCCGTGCATCCGTTCTGTTTATTTCTCACAAGCTAGCGCTATGGCCGGGTACACGGCTTTACCACCTTCGGTCGGGGCGTGGTCTCTTGTTAAGAATTTAATAAGAACGCATGTATGCATTTACGCACGTATACGAAAACATGAATTTTCGTGCGTGCATGCGAGCATGTGTGCCTTTGCCCGTGCACCCGCGTATCCCATCTATGAGTACGTACCTTTATAGCTGAAGCCGTATCTGCGGCGCTTCCTGGACCAAAGTGGCCATACAACTACAACAGGACAAAAGATCCTTAGTGTATACTACCGCGCATACCTAATTAAATGTTGTCCATACATCTCGTATATCATATAAACCCTATGCGAAATAAGCCAGCTTTTCAATTTCAGCGTTACTATGAGAATGAGAAAGTAAAAACGGCATTGAAATGGAAGCGATCATGGCCCTTCCTATTAACAACAAGTATTTTATTGCACTTCGTCTGATTATAACATTTATTAAAGGATGGTGTGCACCATTATTTGAGAGGCAAGTGAGGATGATAGGGCCAGAGCGGAAGGCTCGCGAGTGACCCGACACAGTAAAAACACGTGAATTAACCGTGTGATAACTTAGCATCGAACTCATCAACGAAGATGTAACAAAAAAAAAAATCCGCCTCCATACCACCCTGTGAGAGTGGACGTACAGCGAAGCGGTTTCCGACGTTAGACAACCACGATCGACGTTAGACGGCGTTAGGCAAACACCACCGCCACAAGTGACGTACGTGTGCGGAAGTGCGGCATACATGCTCATCCCCTTAGGCCCACCGCCAAACGCAAGTGCCTCATTGAATTAAATGTTTCAACGTAAACTGCGACACCGAATTCGTAAAGTATGACTTAAACACAAGCTGCAGACGTGATAACGTCGGATTGTAATTCAAATATACGATAATAATGGCATCGTCACGTGACCATATCGTCTGATGACGTAAACTGATCACATCATCACGTCAAACATGACGTCACGTGATGATGGCTTCGTCGAGTAATGATGTCACCGGATGACGTCTTCTGGTGCCTCTTGGAGAAGCAGCTTCTGTGCGAAAGCCACAACCCCCTCTCTCCTGCACTTACAGCGTGACACTTATGTCAACCCGTCGTCTGCACAACGACACGGCAGTAACGCGTGCGTTCTCGAGCCCGGTAGCCTGACAACTGTCCGGACCCAACCTGTGGCACTTACGACAGCGGTGGTCCAGCCACAGCCATTTCCTCGTCTATGTACGCAGCGCAACATCTTCCTTGCTTCGGAAGTCCGAGGGGTCGGGTTGGCCACTCCTGGAAATCTACCCAACACCCTGCAAACGCTTTTCTGCATAGGGTAAAATTTATTCACTGTACCAGTGTCTTTTGAAGCACTGCATTTCCTATACACTTCAATATTTTCGACGCATGTTTCTGTATGTAGCACCAGATCTATACCCACGCTGGCGTCCGGCTGCGCTTTCCGACAGCCATGTGATTAGGGCATCGTGGGGCTCCGATCAACGCAGGCCGCGTCGATGGTTGTTCTCTGACTTACACTGGATGTCGACCACGTATTGCGTGTGTTGTTAAGAGGAAGCTTTAGCTCGGGTGCTCCTATCTAAATACATGTAAAAGGAGAATTCGTTTTTCTCGGCAACCACTGCACCAAATTTGACGGGGTTTGCTGTATTTAAAAGAAAAACTTAAAATCTAGTGACTGTTGGTTTCGAATTTTCCATTTAGGTTGTCATATCTTTATAAAAAATTGGCAAAAATCTCAAATTTTCAGAAAACGAAACTATCAAGTTTACAACTCCGTAACCCAGCAAGAAAAAATGATATCGCAATTCTGTGAATTGTAGCTCATAGAACATCTAAAGCGGACAAAATTGATATGTTACACTGAACCTCAAAAAATGTGTCAATGTGTTATTACAACTTTTGCAAAACTCTCGTAAATAACGTAACAAATTCAAGTAAGATGTAAAATGACATATCAAATTTGTCCGCTTTGAATGGTCTAATGGATGCCATTTACAGAATTGCGATATCTGTTTTTGATGCAGAGCTATTAGTTTGTAAACTTCGTGCTTCTATTTTTTTCAATCTTCTGAATTTTTGAAAATCTTTTTAACAAAATTCAAGCCCTAAATCAAAATTCCGCTTCCAACAGTCACTAGAATTTAACTTTCTCTCTCAAACGCAACAAATTTCATTAAAATCGGTCCAGGGGTTATCTCAGAAAAACGTTTTTGCGTTTTTACATGTATTTCAATAGGCCGCGTCGGAGTTGGGCCCGAGCTAAAGCTTCCTCTTAATAATAAATCGGAATACACGTCGCCTACTTCTTTGCCAAGTATAAAGTGTGTAAATTTCGGGAACGGAACCACAAAGCCGCCTGTCCTTATAGCGGTACCCCATGGCGCATGCCTCGTTCCACCCACAGTTTATGGCTTCACCTTCACAGTGTCAGATGGCGGCACTGTACTGTTACAGCAAATTCTACACGTTCTGCTATAGGCACTGCAGTAAGCGGTCGCCTACAGGCAAACCATCCACTCTAATGCGGTATTAGAATGTGTCCACAACGATATGTGAGCACTAACGAGCCGGCGATTTAGCCAGAAGAGGAATGCATACTTAGCGTTCCACCCGTGCCACTGGTTCGATGTCGTGCCACTGGTTCGTGAATTGGCCGCCGAGCTGGAGACAACTGCGTGTGAACTTGGAGGCTCCCGGTCACTAGGTGCGAAGTTGGAGCATTCTGGGGAACGTTATACCACGTTATTAAAATCGTTATTATGTTCGTTATTAAATGTTCGTGCAAGCCGCCTCTGGTGGACGAGAGCTGATTTTCGTCAGTGCTCTCGCAGCCATATCTAGAGACCCTACAGGGCTTCCTGCTTTGAGTGCTGAAATAGCCCACTAAATTTAGAGACCATGCATGAAGGACAGTAGGGCGCCATTGCGGAACCATGCATAGTCGACGAATTCGCCCTCCCTCCGCCATCTGCTAGCCTCATGGATAGCCAAGATTGTACAGCGACCATCCCAGAAAGACATTGGTTCTGGGTTTAAATTCCACGCCACGACGAAGTTTTCTTCAACTGCAAAGCTCCCTCACTGAGAAACCCGTACGTATTTCCTTGGTAGCTTCGTGCTACATGTTAAGTGGATGACAATTTTCCCTTTCGTGAGCCTTCCTCCACCCTGCGGGCTTCCGCATCATCGATTTGCTATAATGGATCCGTGTACTGATACTTCAGAAAATGCAGGAGTTATGCGTTGTGAACATTGTACCTTGAGGAATATCGTTCAGAAAAAGAACTTAAAAAAAAGGAATGTTTTGCTGGTCTTGCGCACGAACTTTTGTTCCAAGGTGCGGGCATGTGTGATGTCTACTTGACATGCCACAAAACACTGAGCAATATTATTAAGGTAAATGATTCTCAGCTTGCGACAGCGTCTCAGTTTCACGTGGCATTTCCACTAGACTCATTTATTTTAATGAGAACTGTGCGGATGGTCACGTGGGAAGTCTACAGACTCCGTTTCACCGAAAGAAACTAAAGTCCACCTCTTATTCCACTTCCACAGTGTTAACAGACTCAGTCATCGCCTAAATAGGGGCAAAAAAGGGGGTGGGGGGTACAAGAAAAAACCCATCTAGAAGTTCTTCTCCAGTAGGATCAACTGGCATCCCCGCTTTCTCATGAGAACACTTTTAATGCGTTAAGCTGATCCAAAGCCAAGCTCGAAGACTCGTTTAACTGATGAGGCCCCGGAGAAACGGCCTCTCCGCAGGTGGTTCGGGATATTAAGACTGGCTTGTTGCCCCTCACATCGCATGTGCACATCACAGTACACTTCGTGTTCCACAGTCGCACAAAATAAATTTTGAGGCGGAGAGAGAGGGTAACTGTTACAAATTAGCTGGCACGATTTCTATTAGGAAGCACGGCGAAAGTAGGCGCAACTTCAGGTTAATTTTATTCTCCGCTTCACCTCGCCTTTATGTTAGATGTACAGGATTGGTATTTTTCCCCTTTTGTCGAGGAAGAATCTTCGGCACAACGGCAGCGGAGCAAGCAGGGCGTCGCCTTTGTTTTTAATTACCTTTTCCGTCACTCTTATCCGGGCATGCCATGCGCGGAAAGCAGCTCTCTCTCGAAATATTATTAAGCACTGAAAAGACATTGTCAGGAATGCACCACCAGGATGAGGAAAAAACAGAATAATTGCTTTTTTTAGTTTTGTCTTCGTGCTCCCTTTCACTTTCACTTCCCGGTTTTGGTTCGAGCATGCGTTGACTCTTTCTTTTATACAACCATAGCGCGCTTTGAGCATCGATTGTTCCTCCAAATGTACCGTGAGAACATTCCCACTGTGAATCGCGTATTGCAGTGCCTTTTTTTATCCCGCAGAAGACGAGGGGGGAAAGTTTACCGAACAATTTGTTGTTCTGTGAACAGTTGTTACTTTGTGCGTTGTTTGAGTACATTTGAGTCATACATATACGGACATGGCTGTTCACTTTTTTCAGCATGGTAGTGACCACCGCTTCAAGATTATATATATATATATATATATATATATATATATATATATATATATATATATATATATATATATATATATATATATATATATATATATATATATATATATATAGAGAGAGAGAGAGAGAGAGAGAGAGAGAGAGAGAAGATGTCAGACTCTGCGTTTTTAGCAGGCCCTCTATTTCTGTTATACATGTGAAGTTTTTCTATCGCTTTTTTTTTTTACCGACAGGCCAGGTGGACTGATCTCGGAAACAGTGCAGTCGATGGCGCAATGTGGTAAACCTTTTTGACTATGTCGCCGACAATTACGACTCTACCATAATTTTACTAATTCACGCTCCTCGTCTTGTTGGGACCTACATTTCGAGCCATTTTGCTACTCGCTACACAGTCCAAAGTTACAAAATTACCCCTTTTTATTCAGAGGTTTCATACATTAAGTCAGCAGTGAAGAGCTTGTATTCAAAAACCTGAGAAGTCTGGAGGTGGAGTCAAACCTCAGTCGCCCAGGACTTCAGCCCGATGCTTTAACCATTGGGTCACAATCGCACTTTCTTTTTCCTTTGTTAGCTGCTTGGCTTGAGCAAAGCACATACATAAATAGCATCACTCTACAGTCACATGACATCGCGTGCATGCATCGCATGCTAACGCCAGCTAGCTCTTCGACGCGATATGCGCATGCGTCCTTCTGAGCCGTGCTCATTAAAGGGTTGCAGAAAGTAGCGCCTCTTTCTCATCACAATCTCTCTTTCTCTCTCTCTCATAACACGAGCGAGAGTAGAAGAATACGCGCAGGTTTCCGTTAGCCCACAGACAAAGAAATGAAACGCGCGCACAGAGTCTATTTTGCCAACAATTTTCGCCAACAGTCGCCTTGCTACTGTCGTCACAGACACTCGCGTCACAAATAAAATTGCTCGTCATAATTATCTGTCAAGAAGACTCCTACCTTCGCCGCACTCCTCGCTGTGCAGGGCCCAGGCAGTCACTCTAAGGCTTCTGCAAACAAGCACTTACCCGAGCCCCGCGGCGCTGCACACAATGTACCCCGAACGTTTCCCAAGCCCGGACTGCCCTCTGTGTGGTGATTATGCGGACTTCGAACATGTCTTGTGGGGCTGCGCCTCTACCGGTCCCCCTTTCACTCAAGAGGAAATGATGAAGCTAATTAAGGCCCAGGATCAGACCTCTCAAATCCTGGCAGTCCAGAGGGCTCGCGAGAGGGCCGTCAGGTTTCACCTGATGGTTCCCGAGTGGGCCTAGCCAGGTGACATGGAGCTTGCTTACGTCTATAGTGGACCGAATAAAGTTGTTTCTCTCTCTCTCTCTCTCTCTCTCGTCGTAGAAAAAGATTTCGGTCCATCTGACAGTGCTTTGCGGAACCCAAACGACGTTGCATAGCGAGCTACCTGCCAAAGATTTAGCACAACACCGATGCGTTAAACGTGCATATTCGGTGTCGGTATCTTTCTTTCTAATCTCTATCGACTCGCCGCAAACGCCCCGCGAAAGGTGCGTGTCCGATAATATAGGAGAACGCGCCCTCTTCTAGCTGACAATTAAAAAAAAATTACGTCTGGAAAAGGACGTCAACGCAATCGCGCCGCAGTTTATCTGCAGCCAGTTATGCTGAACCACAATTCTACAGTTCCGGTGAGAGGAAACAGCTGCGGTTGGGAACTTGAAAAGGGGGGGTATACCAGGGGAACACAAAGGACGCGCGGACAAGGAAAAGGCGTTAGACACGGACGGACTTGTCTTCAAGGTGTTTTCAAGTTCGTCGCGCACCAACTGGCCCAAGAGCTTCCGCTAATGTGGTTGGAAGGCTGCGTTTAGTGGAGCTTTCTTTGTGGCATCCGAAGGTGCAGACGCTGTGGTATATGGTGGCATTGTGGTAAGTGGGTGTATGCGATTAGCATTTTAGCCGACTTCCCCCCGATTACAGACGGTAAATAAAGCTGTCTTCAGCAACACGGTGTGCCGCTATATTGCTTGAATACTAATCGCATTGACGTCGACCGTCATCCTGAGATGGGTTCTGCCAGAAGTTTATATTATATATATATATATATATATATATATATATATATATATATATATATATATATATATATATATAAGCGCATCTCCCAGAGACGCGAGTGACGAGAAGTCAGCTAGCTTTCGAAACAAAAAAGAATCAAGCGAACACATCTTCAGGAACCTGCTCGTCAGTGGAGCGAGGGCAGAATTTTGCCTTCCGCTGTCGGGGTTGTGTGCAAGAGCAGCAGAGTTCACGCTTACTTGCTGTGTGCAAATTGTAAGGATGCATTATGCAAAAAAAAGGTGAGGCGTGCAGACGGGACACAAGAGTAGAGAAGTGGACAACACGAACGCCGTCTATCAACTGGAGGGAGCACTGAAGCGAAAAAGGAAAGAAGACACAGAACTCATCTGCGCAAGCTCTGGAATGGTAACACCACGTGTCATTCGGGTACATGTGCCGGTCTACGTGCGAGATAACTGTTAAGGCACTTAATCTCTTCCTTATGTAAAGTAATCGAAGGCTGATTCACGCTCGCACTTCCACCATTATAGATATGCCATGCCTCTACCATAAGACACGTATCTTCATTCTTATGCCTGTACAATATCGCGCATTCATCTAACTCTGGCGTGCAGTTACAATCTTGGCAATGTAAAGAAAGATTAGAAGGCGATCCACCGGTTAACGGCCTTTTATGTTCCATTAGCCTCTGATTGATACACCGCCCCATTTGCCCTACGTAGAACTGGCCACAGCTCAGCGGTCATTTGATAGTCGACGTTCATGTTGTCCACTTCTCTACTCTTGTGTCCTGTCTGCATGCCTCACCTCTTTTTTGCATAATGAATCCTTACCAACTAGCTCAGCTTTCTGTCGTTGTAAAGATGCACTGGTCTTATCCAAGTCGACTGTGAGCGACAATCTAAATTACTCTAGTGCCAGAAATAACCACTTTAACTCTACACACATTATATATATATATATATATATATATATATATATATATATATATATATATATATATATATATATATATATATATATATATATATATATATATATATATATATATATATATATTTCTTCTTTTCTTTCTTTTAAATTCAGATCCTTTAAATCCAAGCTTCCTTGGTACGCTAAGCTACACCAACGTTTAGTGATTGGCTGGAACTAGCTTAGGCGGTCTGCTGCACGTGGTAGCGCTCCTCTAAATGCTCCAGGGTCACTATTCTACAGCGGCTGAGCACAGCAGGACAGTGCGTTCGTTCTCCTGTCGCTCTTGTTGTGGTCCGTGTTATCGCCCTTCAACCACACGTAGTTAAGCATAAACCAGCCTAAGTACATAACATGCTTATCTCAGTCGCTTGCCCCGCGTCAACTTGTCCGCACCTTCTTATCGACGCGTACGCACTGCTCATCCTTTGTCCGCGAGTGTAGTTCTGAAGTAGTTTTTCTTAGAAGTTCTCGACGTGACACCAGCAAACTTTGCCAAGTGACTCAACAACATCGTTTTTTGCAAGTTCACCGAATTTTTCCTCGGTTTCTCGCCATGATGCCAAGTTCGAAACAAATTAAATGCAGATATTAGAAAATCAAGATTTGAATACTACATAACAAAGTTTGCAGACATTACGGGTAACTCACGGCTAATGTGGCAAACCGTGAGGGAGGTACTCTCGAAAAATTTCCAGCACAAAAAGGTTCCGTATCAAAACGATGCTATGACTGACAACGAAGTCGCAAATTTATTTAATGACCATTTCATTGCAGTCGGATCATGCGATGGGAATTCAGTTGATTCACCGTGCGAGCAGTTCATTGCATCAAACGCCGCAAACACATTGTTTTTAGCACCCACTGACGAACGTGAAGTGCTAGATATTATTCTGACACTAAAAAATGGCTGTGCTCCAGGAGCAGATGAAATTAAACCGAAACCTCTAAAGGCTGTAGGTGAAATAATCAGTTGTCCGCTCTCTCACATTTGCAACATTATTTTATCTACAGGAGTTTTTCCGCAGAAAATGAAACTGGCCAAAGTGACTGTTGTGCACAAGGGTGGCCCAGCGAACGAACTAACAAATTATAGGCCTATATCAGTACTACCAGTATTTGCAAAGGTAGCCGAACAGGTTATAAACAAAAGATTCGTCCGTTTTCTCACCGCGCAAAATATTATAGCCGATGAGCAATTTGGCTTTAGGAAAGATAGATCAGCCGAAACCGCACTCCTTGGGATAAAGGAAAAAATTCTAAACAACATTGAAGAAAAGGCACACACCCTGGGAATTTTCCTCGACTTCAGAAAGGCATTCGACTGTGTTCAGCACGATGTTCTAATAAGAAAGCTTCCACTTTACGGATTCCGTGGCGTGTCGTTGACCTTAATTGAGAGCTATTTAACGTCAAGAGAGCAGTTTACTGTCATAAATGCTGCAGCCTCACACGTAAAAACAATAAAATATGGTGTGCCTCAGGGATCTATTCTCGGACCTGTACTCTTTATTTTATACCTGAATGATATTGTGAATATACCAGGCAGCGAAAACCTAGTGTTGTACGCTGATGACACTAATGTCTTTTTCTCAGGTATTGACCCCTATGCGCTCGAAAGAAAGGCTAACTATTGGTTGACCGGCTTGAGTACATGGTTAAAACTAAACAAGATGCAATTAAATACTAGTAAGACCAAATACATTCTCTTCAGAGCAAAAGGTGTAAAAGCTCCTGACAACCTAAACTTAAACTTTGAAAACACTCAGCTGAAACAGTGCTCGCAAATTCGTTTTCTAGGTGTTCTGTTTCAAGAAAATCTCTCATGGAATTCGCATGTTGATCAGCTTCGAAGTGATCTTTGTCGGGCGGTTGGCATTTTAAACAAATTGAGATATCTCCCGGCGTCCATAAAACGGCAAATATACTATTCATTAATACATTCCCGTTTAAGCTACTGTTCCCTTGTATGGTTAACGACGACAAAAACAAATCGAGATTCCCTCTTTGCAATTCAAAAGCGGGCGTTACGAGCTATTGGGAAAATACAGTTATTGCGCAGCTGCTGGCCCTTGTTTAGGTCTTATGGAATACTAGAAATAAGTAAACTGCACACATACAAATTATGTCTGGAAATATTACGCCAGTACAAACTAGACAAAATAACCTTCGAAACCACCTATCACACTAAGCTTAGCACATACGAACTTAGGAAACAATGTATGGAAACACCTCGTGTACGCACTAATTACGGTTTTCAGAGGTTAGGATGGCAAATTCCTGACTTAATTAATCAATACCCTATTATTCTGGATACTGTACGCAACACTCCCTCTATACGTAAATACAAAATGTTAATTAAAGCAATGCTCATAAATGAACCTTAAAGGTGAAAACTGAACGTATACCTATCACTAGTGTGTTTTGTAAATACTGCTATGGTCGAATTGTGTTTTGAAGTATGCTGTTTGTTTTTCCGCCGAAAGCCTGTGTTTTGTAAGGATGTCTTATGTATTGTGTAAAAAATATTGAATGTGTGTTCTATTATGTAATGCTCTTTCTTGATTTTTGTAGCCTGTGGTGCCGCCTGTCATCCGGGTGGCGTGGCCTCGTCAGGCAAAGTATGCCTTTTGCCACGTCACCCTGGACAACCTTTTCGTTGTCTTAAATAAATTCTGAATGAATGAATGGATGCCTTCGTTGTACAGGGTATATAATCACTACAGCATGTACTACGGCGCATAGCTAGATTATATGTAGTTATTTGTGCAGTAATAATAATAATAATAATAATAATAATAATAATAATAATAATAATAATAACAATAATAATAATAATAATAATAATAATAATAATAATAATAATAATAATGATGATAATAATAATAATAATAATAATACATGTTACGCACTGTGGTGCTTCTTGTTTGTTATGTAACCGTGCGGTTAATCTACAGGCAATTTCAGTAGAAGATTAAGAACCACGTGATATACGTCGTTACACTGCTTCGCGGCAACGCGCTATTTAACGCTGTCGCTGTCATGAAGTGTGGAGATCGTACTTGTCTTAACACGAAAGTGTTCAAATATTGTAACAAGTTGTAGAGAAACACGTTATAAATACCTGCCTACATTACTAAATCATCATATTAAAGATACGTGGCGAAACAGATTTTCCCTGCAGTCTCCCATGCATTGCGCAGCATGCATGCGTCCTGTCAATCGTCACCGCGATTTCTTCAAATGGTCGCTAGACGGCAAATGAAAAAGAACAACTCTGCCAAAGAGCTTTGTAATCTGCTTCTTGTCTATACGGAGGCGAAAGGCAGGTTTCTTTCCTCTTTCTTTCTCGCTTTCTTTTTTTTCTTCCATTCCTTCCTTCTTTTCCTTTCTTTTCTCTCTCTTACTCTTTTTTTTTTCGCGCATTGTACGTTTATTTTTTCCTCTGTGGCGTCTACAAAGTGCAGATGCGGGCGCAATATCAGGGGAGCGAGGTGCGCGTCAAATTCCAGCCTGTCACCGACATTGACGAATTCTTCCTGCGGTGGCACTGCCAGCGATTTTATCGCCCCCCTCCCACCACCTCCCCTTCCCCCCGCGGGTACCACGTCCCCGATGGACTTCTTGCCAGCGTAACATAAAGGCTACGAGTTTTCCAGCCAACGCTATAAGTATAAAAAAACTGCCCTAGTGTCACCCTCGGGGCGAGCGGCGAGGAGCTCGGGTCTGTTCTGTCTCTTCATTGGCGCGGACCCCGACATTGACGGTGCGTGGGTTCTGGTACATAAGTGGTCGGGCAGTAATTGCGCACGCAAACGCAACGGCGCGGCTGGTGACAGTGATGGAAAGGCACGCAGTGGCCTCAGTAAGTGTGGCAACCTATATGCTTGACGGTAACGGTTGTAAACTATTCAAACAAGTGTTGGTTCTCCTTTTGTCCGTCGATTTTCAGCTTTGAATTGCTTCGGTTGGCACAAGCGAATAGAGCTTCTAAAAATGAACATTACGGTGGGTCAGACTTTAATGGATAAGCAAGAATAAATGTTTGTATTGTCGTTGTCCTACCCTTTTTGTGTATGTGTGAGGGTGTGTGTGTGTGTGTGTGTGTGTGTGTGCTTTTTAGGCGTTATGAGGATCCACATTATATTCCAGACAATCCTGAGCTATACGTCGATGAAGAATCGAACCATGGTGATGAAGGTATCTGGAGATGGCGAAAACGAAATTCTAATATTTCGCCCGCATTATTTCTTTTACCCTTGCACCAACAAAAAAAGAAAAAACATAATGCTGGCTTTCCAGTAACCGAGAGTAGATGCAAGCATGAAATGGATACCGACAAAGCAGACTGGTTGGAGTAATTACGCCTAACACTCACAACCTTTTCGCAAGCATCAGCGGCACGCCGGACGACGCCGGTCTTGATGAATGGGTAGATGGATAGATGAACGGGGTGGTAGGTTGAGCCACCTAGCTCTTGTTATTATGTTGGTGGGCTAGTTGGTTAGAATCCATGGTAGAGTGTAGAAGCGCGACTGAATGAGAACGTAGAAAGAAGCGCTGTGTCTGTGTATCTGTTTTCTTTCTACGTACGTCCTCGTTCAGTCGCGCCTCTACATTCTACCATGGCTTGTTGTTATATTGCCAATGTACTACCTATGTTAACAAACAAAAAAAGGGAAAGGAAAAAAGATCACGATGAATTGCCATAACCAAACTTTCTGAGCCTCTATTGTGAACTTTGTTTTTGCACGCCTCCGTTGTTTGCCGCCTCCCTAGTTCCACCAATCTCCCAATCGCCGCTTACTAGTCTATACTGCGGACATGTTTACTTTTCGCGTGCTTTCGCTTAACCCAAGGGCTTCAAGGAGGCCAGAGATGCCTAAATCGACCGCTGGGCAGATACTTTCACATTCTAATAAAACATACTCCATCGTTTCTCTAGCTTTACCGCAGCGAGCACATGCTTCTTCTTCCTTCTTATATCTTGCTATATAATTGCGTGTTCTAAGGCATTCTGATTTCGCTTCGAAAAGTAATGAGGTTCCCTTTGAGTTATCATACATTGTTTCTTTCCTGATTTCGTTTTCTCCTGCTAAGTAGTTACTCATAGGGGGTTTCTTTTCCATTGCCGCCACCCACGAGATTATCTCAGCCTCGCTGACTTTCCGCTTGATGTTCTTTGTTGCCATGCTGCTCACCACACAGGTCGAATATTTGCTGGTAAGCTTCCTAGTTATTTTCGTCCATTGTGACTCAACGTTATTCCTGTAGAAATACGTGAAACCTCTCCCAGCCTATTTAGTTTCTTCCCTATTCCCCAGTCGCCCTTCATAATCAAATTTCCTGTGAGCCTCTCACTTCAAAGCTTGTCCAGCCCATATCACCCTGCACAGCTTTATTTGTAGTCTTCTCGTGAGCGCCCAATGCGAGGCGTCCCACTGACCTTTGGTTGCCATCGAGTCCTGATTGTACCCCTCATTTCAAGCAAACAACCGCATTTACAAATGTAAGTCTTGGAACCAATTCACCTTTCCACGTACCCTAAAGCACCTCGTACCTATTGTATCCCCATAGTGTTCTGTGTTTAATTATGGCCGCATTTCTCTTCCCCTTTGCTGTTATTGTTTTTTTCCTGTTTCCAGATATCTATCGCCTTCGTTGATCCATACACCAAGGTATTTATATTCTTTTACCCGAGGTATTTCCTGGCCCTCAATTGACACTGTCTCTTCACTGTTTTCATTGAATACCATAACACATGATTTTATAACGGTAAATTTCAGCTCCAAATTATCGCCTTCCTGTCCACAGATATTAACCAGACGTTGCATATGACTTTGCTTGTTAGCTAGCACCATAATGTCATCCGCGTAAAATAAACCTGGGAGTTGCTACTCTACTACTGTACCCGACTGTTTGTATGAGAGATTAAACCCGATATTACTTTCCTCTAACGCCCTTTCCGTCCCCACCTTGTACATCATAAACAGCAGTGGGCATAAAGGACACCCCGACCTCAGTCCTTTGTTGTTATCAACTTTCTTCTCACTCCTCATCCCTTCCCATTCAACGCAAACGGCATTTTCTAGATAAATCTCTCTCAGAAGCTGTATACAATCGTTGCCCAAGCCTTCCCCTTCCAGAATATGTCACAAAATGTTGCGGTCTACGTTTTCACACGCTCCAGAAATGTCCAAAAAGGTTGCATATAACCGTCTCCTTTCTACTCTCGATATTTCAATAGACTGAGTGAGGACAAGTTAGTTATCATGAAGACGCCTGCCTATTCTGAAGCCATTCTGAATTTCTCCCAAAATGCCATTTGCAGCTTTGATTTAATTGTCTGCATAGCTAACCTATATATTACCGATATAATTGTGAATGGTCTATATGAGTGAATTCTATCTTTCTCCTCCTTACCTTTATGAATTAAACTCAATCTACTTTGTCGCCAACTGTCTGGTATCCTCCTATCCTTTAAACTTTTTCTACTGCTTTCAACAGAGCTTCCTTACCTTTTGTACATAGTTCATTTATCAGCCTAATGGGAACCTTGTCTAGCCCTGTGGCTGTGCACTTAGGAACTTTCTCTTCGGCTTTCTTCCAGTTGAAATTTGTCAGCGCCAGCTCCTTTTCCATCTGGTTCTCTTTCATACATTCTTTTTCCTCAAATAAAACGTCGTCATTGCCTGAGAAAGATTCGGCTGTTATTTTTCTGATGTAATTTAAGGCCGCGTCCCCTTCCAGCTTGTTTCCATCTTCCTCTAGGATATGTTGTATTGTTCCAGACTTCCTGCCTAATAAGTTTATGTGGTTCCAAAATATTCTAGATGCGGCCTTCTTTTTCTCACGTATTTCTGACAACCAACTCCACTCTCACCTTTTATCTTTGCTTGAACCAGTATTTGAACCATAGATTTTTTCTCCCGGCATATTTCCCATTTTCTGGCTACTTCATCCTGCGGCAACTGCGCTTTCTTTTTTGCCTGCCGGTGCTCTCTGGAGTCCTTTTTGTCGTTCGGCTATCACTCCTCATATCTCCGTGTTCCACCAGCTTTTCGGTTTCTTTTTTTTTTTCTTTTCCAACGAGCATGTCATTTCTCTTTCTGTATTTCTGCTGTTATTACACTTAGAAGCTCACCATATTCCCACTCTTTGCTTGGCCGTTTGACAAGTTCTTCCTCGACTCTTGTCACTATATTTGTTATTTGCTCAGCCTTAAAATTTGGACTGGTATTGTGGTCCTTGCTCTCTTTCGCAACTACATATTCAATTTTCAAAATGATGCGTTTATGATCACTCTCTATGCTACTATACCCTTCCTCGTCAATGACCATTTCTCTCAACGGATCATGAATTCATTCTGTCATCAGACAGTAATCAATGGTCGATTGTCGATTTCCCACTTCCCACATAGTCTAACCGCAACACTTAGGCCCTGTATTCACGATAACGAGGTTATGTTGCTCATAAAGATCTAGCGTTGACTTCCCGTTGCTGTCAGTATAGCCATCTAGATCCTGTATGCGGGCATTCATGTCACCTAATAGGATAATTTCGGCACCATTCCCCGAAACCCTTAATATCGGTACTTAGAAATTTCACTAACTCTTCCTTCTATCTGTAATTATTTCCGGTTCACAAATACATTACGCCCATCCAAGTTTTCTTTCCACTCATTGTACATGATAACCAAAGGTGCACTTCATATTTTGAATTTACTCTTTTCTATTTGGTTCCCTGATGGATGACTCTTCCGACTGCCCCTCCCTTTCTTTCCGATTTAGTTCTGTTGCACCCTTCCCAAACATAATTCTCAATCAGTGGCGGCTCTTCCGAGTCTCTAAGGTGTGTTTCCGTAACCACCTGATCACGCCGCATGGCGCCATCTATCAGAGCAGGAATCGCAAATCTCACGCAACAGAACTCACGGGCCGTGGGCGTGTAAAAAAGCACAGGCAACCCTGTGTCAGCGCCAAAAGATAACAATCAAGTGTATGGTGCACTGTATATGCCTTTTGGACGCCGCTATTGGAATTGACAAATTAAACTTCAGCGTACAAGAGGTTACAGCTTGAGTGATATTGTGAACAAACATTAGGAAGAAATGGGAAGCAATATATCTTTTTGTAACTTGTTTGGGCAGTAACAAGTGTATGTAACACGGTCCTGTAGAAGGAGTTGGGGACCAGAGACCACATTTTCTTAAGTTTTGACTGGCTGCCCGGATGATCTCGTTTCGCTCTCGCAACGACGCCCGGATGTTCTCGTATCGTTCTCGCTCCATTCTCGCCCCATTATAGTCTTGAGTGCCCAGGAAACGGCTCTGGATTTTGGCTCTAGATCTTTTGAAGGTCGCCGACAACAGGAGCTAAAAGCATTTCATGCTTAAAAGACACGTCGAGGGCATCGTAACTGACCCGAGAAGCCCATGCAGGCCACACGTAAACCAGCGTATTCAAATCTGTAAATATAATAGGTAAAAAGAATAAACACCCGAATACTTGAGTGCAAGTATCCCTGATTTTATAAGGCCTCAGAATGAACCTGCCACGGCTTTACGTTTATTTATTGTGAACGAACATAGAAGCAACCCACTTCTACTTCGTTCAATTTAAGGAAATCTATAAGGTAAGTACGAGAGCGAGAGAGAGGCTTTTTATCAGCAAAATAGATTTTTTGCTTCATAGGTAAATACCAATACGTACAGCGGCCATTGGAGAAGACATATATGTGATAATACGGTATCTTGCATGTTGACTCAATTTTTACGCAATGTGGACACACGCAAACTGTAAGAGCAGCTCCAACCAATATTGTTTTCATGTGCGCATATTTCTCGAAACTGGTGCAAAGCACGGACACATCTAAAAAGGTCATGTTCTGATTACTGGCTGACCTGAATTCTACAATAATAACATGCCCTTGTGAAATCGTTAACTCATAAGTTATACAGTGACCTTTTCTTAAAGAGTAACTGTATTTTTGATTATCGCTGAAATTCTAAACTCAAGAGCTGCTATGAAGTTTGGTCAACAAAAGAAGATTTTCTCTCAATTCCCTTAGAGAATTATCGAAAGAACTCTTGCTCATACTATATTATATATATATGTATATATAATCATACGTATATTTTGCTCATACTGCATTGAAGTGGTACCTGCGGTCAATGAAGCGATGATATTTCACAGTGCGATGCCAATGAAAACGGTTACGCCCTCAAAGCCGAGAGAAGAACAGCCTGATTTGAAGAACAACGTTCTTAACCAAACTTAGGCACTCCACTATCATCACTGGGGCATACTAGTTCTTTCTGCGAAGACGTATTAAATAACTTTTATAATATCACGCGTGACAGATAGCACAATTCTAATCCTTGGGGTCTATTGCAAAAATATGTGGACAACATTTGCGCGAGAAATGAAAATGCATAATCGAATAAATAACTAAATTTTAGTAATTTTAACCAATCAGCTTATGGCACTTATTGCAATCTACAAATTGTAAACAGAGAGATGACAAGGCGTATTCAAGTGAACCCAGTTCTCAGGACAACACCTGTTTCGATATATTAATTCCCGTACTCGGCTAATAAAAGCATTACCGGTCCAGTTTGTTTCGCGGTTCAATGGATAAAATTGTGTTTCGTTAGAATGAGTAAGTGGAACGACAGCGCATGTCTACTGCAAGTTGGATGGCACAGATCCCCAAAAAGATGTCATCCACAGGATTCTTTTCGAGTGGATATTCCTTGCAGGTTCACCGGCTGCAATTAATGAATTGCATTATGCACTGGGAGGTAATAAGTTATAAGCATAATTAGTGAATTTTCGTTAATTACAAAATTCGTTTGTTAATTATTTTTCCCTACGTAGAGCGCTGCTCTCCAAACGCGCGTCACCGGTGTCTCCGAAGTATTAGATATAAACGGGACCACATGCTTTCAAAGCCACAGCGCCTGAACGTCATTTGAAAGTCTTGAGGCCTTGCGCGAATACCAAAGTATCTACCGCTCGAAGGGGGGGGGGGGGGGGGGGGGGAGGGGGGGCTCAGCGGTTTGCTTCGAACGCAACTTCGCGTCGCATGCTCAGGAGTTGGTGAAGGAGAGACAAGGCTCCCTGCTCCGCACCGGCGATCAGTCACGCCTGGCTGCCCTCCCCCCCCCCCCTAAAAGCGCCGCCCCACCACGCATTTCTACTTGTCAGGATCGGCGACAGGCCTGGGTATCCCGTAATGCGAGCATACGTGCGTGTAGCACGTGCGCGTTTTTATTGTCAGTGTGTGTGTGTGTGTGTGTGTGTGTGTGTGTGTGATTGTCTTTTGTCATTGCAAAGCTTCACTCCTTCCGCCAATCGATGTTGCTTTAGTTTTCCTTTGCGTCCCGTTGCCTGATGTGTGTGATGCGGGGCGTACACGTATTCAACAAAATAGCCTTTCGGGTGGCGATTAAGCATGCCAACTATGAGCCCCCCTCACCGCCCCCCCCCCCCCCCCCCACCTCGTTGCCCATATGCCGCTTTTCTGGGGTTCTCTTTTTGTTTCGCCGCTCCAGTGAAGGATATATTTGTTGTCTCAAGTATACTTAGAACACTGTGCGCGCTAAATGCCACGCATGCTGCGCCGAATATATTCCATGTAACATTCGCTTCATTATATTTCCGAAAAGGTGTGCTAAAGGAAAATGCTAAGCCGAGTAAGATCGGTAGACTTCTTTTTTTGGTCTAGAAGTCTATCATTGTTTCCTGTGTGGCAATATAATACTTTGTTCCCTAGAAACTGCATGCTGGGGTCCTGCTGCTAGTCCTCGATTTGAATCACCCGCGCCAAAGCAGACGAGTTGACGTAATCTCCACGTGACCCACTCTCCACCTCTCTCCGTAAGTCTTCCCATGCTGACATGCCGGGAGAGGTACCATAGTCCAAAATATGTGGCGCCTCTCCGCTTTTTCATTTTCGTCATTTTCTCGCTTATAAAAGCTCTGTTGTCGTTACGAATTATGAATTCGTTATTACAGGCAGCCAATCTTTCACTCTAGCTCGAGGTAATGTTTTCCTTTAGTATCTTTTTAACACACAGATACCTACATATTGTTACAGATACCTACAGATTGTACACTCATGTAGGCTCGAAGCTTAAGTGTACAATGGAACTCCAAAACAATCTTTACAATATACAATCTTAATGAGTGCGAGAACGGGAAATAGATTAAGGGAACACATGACACCAAAGCCCGTGTCATGCACAGCAGCTGGCAAACTAACAAAGAAATTTCGGGAAGCAGGGGCACGTGCTCGGTGTACCCTCTCCCTTCCTCCTTGCTGCGCCACTCGCCCCAAGTGGTGCATTTGCAAAGCGTAGTAACCATGGCTCAGTACTCTGAAGGCCTCCGTAGCCAATGAAAATCAGCGATTAAAGTAACACATATACAGAGCTAACTTACACTTTGTCTTAGTCGTTTGAAAAGAGCAACTGACCCCAGCGTAAAGACTAAAGCACAACATAGGCGACATGTGCATGGCGCCTATATAGGAAACATATGCACGTTTACGTCGCGCCAACGTCAACTTACATTTTTCTTTGTTGGTTGCCTGTTTCTTTCTGTGCTGGCTCTGGAATTCTGACTGTTCGCCAAGGGAGCTGCAAATAAGAGAGTAAAAAAAGAAAAGAAAAATAGAGTGAAGAAGTGGAAGTCTAGACACATGAAAACTGAGTCGCCGTCAGAAAGACGGGGCCTCGGTGCTGCTCTTGCACTCATGCGAAAACCACCACCGCACTTGTAACATACCAAGCTCTTTTTCTCTTTCTTTCTTGGTCTCTTTTCCTGAAAGCTGGAGACAGCGTACGAGGACCGAGACAGTAATTGCAATAACGAGACACATAACAGCGCTGTTCTAATCGTAGAGGTTTTGTTAACAATACCAAATATTAATTTGAAACCTACAAAAAAAGTAAAAGAAGAAAGAGCTTGAACTTTGACGACTTTGGAGACGAGGCAATTTCGTCACAGCTTGGCAAGAATGCTAATTAACTCTGTAAGCGCTCTAGTTACTTTTCTCGGAGGACTCGGTCACAAAAAGGCAATTAAATTGCGTCGGATAAACTGAGTTGACTGAAGAAAGCAAATGAGACAAAGCGAAATGGAAAAGGAAATGACAGGATAAAGCTGCCTGGTTGCAAGCGGATGAATGTAAACGAAATGTCAAACAAACGCGTATCCTTTGATATAATCTTTACGCTCTCGTAATTGTACAATAAATTAATAACTCCTAGAGCAGGAGTATGTATAGAGAACGGTCAATAACGCATGGATCATTAAGTGCAAGGCGCTCTTCGCACGAGGCATCTTCCTCAAGCATCACCCGCTCGCGATCAACTCAGAGTTATCAAAGGTGAACATAACCGTAACGATACGAGGGACTTTGATAATGACAATGTGAATATAAATGGTGGAGGCCGTATACAGAGATTACGGTGGCCTGACCTTAATCTCAACTACAGCACGTAAAAGTCCACGGAATGGAGTACCACGCTTGCTGTATCCATTGGGGATCTCTCCACAAAGAAACGAAAAAAAAATAAAAAGCTGTTATGGAGAAAAGGCCTACAACCCAATGTTGCAAATCATTCCTAAACAGCCGACGTTATTGTCATGATCATGAATACGGAAAATACAAGCACTAGACATGCTCTGTATACTTTAGCGGGGCACGACCACCATAATCGAATAACTCGGAAGAAAGGTTCTAAAAATGTGGCTCACTACATTTAACACATCTGGATGTCTGTTTCTCGTTAGGCACGCAAAAAAAATGACATTTTCCTTTTCCGTCGAACCTCGCTTCTAAGATGCGTCTCCAGCGAGTGCACTAACTTCCATACTATATACAAAACCAATTTTCCTTGAGCTGTAAGCCACGTGCTCACCCTTATTCCGTATCCTCATGGTTTTCCAACCTTTACGTATTTCAATTGATTTTTTTTTCTTCTTTTGTACAGCAGTCGAAGCACGTGACAACAAGAAACGTGAGCAGTGGAGCTATACAAGTACAAAAAAATGACAGTTTCCAGACAGGCGCGAATAACTATCCTCGTGTATTTAAAGGTGCCTAATTGCATCCTATCCTACCTAATGTACCTAAATAATGCAAGAACGTCAAATTACCTAATGTACTAAACGAAGGACGGTAAGAACCGACATGAGACGACAAAAGTTTCAAAGTTATGTTGCCTTTACTTCTGCAACATTGAACGGACTAACGTTTTGAAAACACACACACACACACACACACACACACACACACATATTATATATATATATATATATATATATATATATATATATATATATATATATATATATATATATATATATATAGTTCTTGTTTTTACTTTCAGGTTAGAAAAGTGCGAGGCCTAACTTAACGCCGAAACAACTGAACCGCTCAGCTTCTCTTCCTCAGCCCTAGAGTGAATGTTTTAAATTATTGAATTAGATATAAATACGAGGGAATACGAGCTTGTGCACAGGGAACATGCAAACAAAGTGTGTTGAAAATACTTATCTGCATTCCTGATTAACATCTCACCCCGCATGCTTTTTTCTTTCTTGCGTGTCATGTTACTGAAATTTGCAAGTAAGCTCAGACGTTCACGACCGCCGTAGCCAGCTACATCTCTTGTATATTTCGTACTGGATAGTCTCTCAAGCTTTATTACAGCTTTTTTTATTTTTTGAAGGCAAAAGCCTTAAGTGGATCGTTGCAATGGCTCATACCCTGCCCCCCCCAAAAAAAAAAGCGGCGTCTAGTCCGGTGATGCAAAAAATATCATCATTAGGAATGGCTCATACCCCGTTAACATGAAAGTCACTGACACCAGGCGTGACATACTTCGAGAGTGTCAGCGATGCTGAAGCATGTTTCCCGACTAACATTGTCTCTTCCGAATAGCTCCCAACGTTCAACTTCCATTTAGGGTTTTCCATATACGACATACTCGCCGCATAAGTTCTGCGGACAGAAATGTGCCATTAGAAGTGTGCTAATTTTCAGTGTTATGTTCTAAAAATTTTTTTCAAGTCGTGGTTGTCGGAACGTATACCACGATACAGAATGGGATATTCTCATCGCTTGTATCTAGCATGTATGTCAAGCAGTATTAACTCCTTAGATAGTTTTTGAGAATTCTTATGTGGAACTTCAAAGAAGCACCTCAAGGAGCACGAATGAAAGTAATAATTAGCTATTTTTAGTATAAACTCTGGGAGTAAACAAAAATCCGAAATATACGAAAGATGCAACTGGCTCCTCGTTCCCAACTTTTGTAAGTCACATCACGCAAAAAATCACGCAAAATATGAAGATTAGCTAAATCAATCCTGGACATAATGATGTGGATGCTACGCGGGAAAGCAGTAGCTTCGCGAATGTGAAAACCGGTAAGTTCCTGTTGTACCGGGAGCATTTGTTTTTGTTCATTGCAGTAGGAATTTCTAACCTTCTCCTGAGTCTTCCGATCCTGACCAGCCCTCTGTTCTGCATCGCGGTCACGCGCGGGACCGAATGGTCGCGTTCAGAGAAATCCTCCTCCACAAACGCAGAGAGCGGTTACGCTACCCCCAGCACACAAAACACTGAATAAATCTCAATCCACCACTTGGCGACTACTCCAGACGCGAACTTTCCCGAACCCCGTACTATACAACCGCATTTACCCGGATGCATACTCGCCACTCTGCAAAGCGTGAGAGGCCCGCGCTGACCTCGATCACATTATCTGGCAATGTCCCGAAGGCCTCACCCACCAACACCTACCGCACCAACACTACACGCATCATAACTACGGCCGAGCAGTGTGAGACTTTGCTGCTCAGCTTGGACCCAGAAGAGCAGCTCTGGGTCGTCCGGATGGCCGAAGACGCCGCCAGAAAGGAAGGACTGGCCGCCGTCTGAGGAAGGGGAGGACTGGGGGTCAGTCTCCCAACCCCCACCACCTCTGGACCCCATCAAGGACACAATAAAGCTTTATCTCTCTCTCTTTCTCTCTTTTTTTCTCCCTCTCTCTCTCTCTCTAGGCACGCAAAGCAATGGTTGTCGAGTCAAGGAGCATGCAGAAGCCTTCTCATCGTTGATTATAGCGTTTGATCAGATTTTCTGTGCAAGGAAGTAGTCTAGTGTGCGTTCAACTGGAGTTGGTGGAGCCTCCACGGGCTTTGTTCAGTTCCGTTACAGTTCCGTTACAGAGATGCACAATAATGTGGAGTGTTGCACGATATGGAACAGTAATGAATAAAGACTCTTGCGCAGGCGGTGTTCAATATGTAAGAGATTAGACTGCTAGTCAGGCATTGGTCGAAGGTCGGCCTGAAGTTGACTGCGTGCTCTTGTGTGAGTGAAAACCCCACACGACGTGAAGGATCGCTTGCAATAATTGCTACGTAAAAGGAAGACATCTGGACACCGACCAAAATTGTTTAAAGATACATTTACGTTTAGCTTCCCACCACCCCCCGGGAGTCTTGTTCACATTGCAAGTGAAAAGGTGAACATCGCAGGTGGGCATCACAGGTGAACAAGGCTCACGCGGGAGAGCCGAAAGGTAAATGTATTTCTAAACCATTTTGGTCGGTGTCGAGATCTCTTACTTTTAAGTATGCATCATCCAGACCAGACGGGCTTCCGTCATATTCTAATAGATTGAAACAACCCACGGTGGGGAAGATAAAGTTGCATTCGATGTAAGTCGAACGCAATTATCAAAATAACACGCACTCGCAATCATCCACCGTTGTTTGAGACGTCGTTAAAACAGCCTAGACGTCGGATCCCAATATCACAAACGAGTTCTTTCTTAGCCAATTTGTCGTCAATGCTTGCGTATCTCGAGATATCCAGTAAATATTTATGTGTTTAATCACTGCGGAAGCTGGACTATAGTATCGATTTAGGTGTATGCGAGCCACGTCAGTTCACTTATGAGCATTAAAATAACATTCTCAGAAAAGTAGTCGCAAGAAGCTGAATAAATAAAATAAAATAAAACGTTCACAACTTACACAAAAATTGATACTTGCATGTGATGTGACGTGATATGAATGTGACATCCCTCTAAATCGAAAATAATTCCTGTCTTCCATTCTTATTTTTTTTTCAGGCCTTAATTACAGTTCATTAAAGGACACCGTTGCTTAGGGCGTACCGCTGCACACAGGAAAAACTAGAACCAGAACAGGCACCCAAAATTATTTCCAAACTAGTGTTACGTGAATGAAGAATCACCGATCGATGCGAGCCTTTCGCGCTCGAGAGCGCCGGCCCAAACTTTTCTTCGGCGGCTAGCGCGCTGCCTACACGGTGTCTGCGGGAGCAACAACCGACTCTCGATTAAACAGGTACAGCAAAGTTCAAACGCTTAGGCATACTTGGTTCCACGCTGTATCGTTTCGCGCTTGTGTTTATCTATTCGCAGGTCGAACGGATGCGGCAAAGTATCTGCCCCATGGTACAGGAGTTTCCACTCAAGCGATCAATGCAAGAGTTCCTGACAACGCTAGAAGACTAAACCGGAAGTTAGAGGCACGGAATACCTGGAAGTTGTTGCATTTTGGTGGTTCTATATTTTTCTTTGAACATGGTGTTCGTTTTCGCGAAGACTTAGACAGAAATCAATTTGGCTAGTTGCAACCGCCGGGGGGACATATGGCATGTAGGTTTTTTTTTATTCTGTCTCTCCCCTATCGCCTCCCCTCGCCCCTCCCCCAGTACAGGGTAGCCAACCGGAGCTAATCTCTGGTTAAACTCCCTGTCTTTCCTTTGCCTCTCTCTCTCTCTCTCTCTCTCAGACAGGATGCTTGAGCAAAAACTGAGTACAAGATGCTTGGTTTTTATCTGCTTGCCGTCGCGCCTTAGCATAATTCTTCTAACATTGTTCACGTTTTGGTCACTCAAGCCTTCCAACAGTTCAGCTTCTGTTAGCTCCATCAGGTCATCGTCAGAAACAACACCACAGTTCGTGTTCATAGCTCGGTCTGGCGTTATTGTGACTGGATTTCCCCGAATGACACAACTTTAGGAAGATTTTCAAGCTGTTTTGGATCACGGAGTTCCAAAAGGAGATCGCCACTTGCCATTTTCGATGCTTTATAGCCTGCGCCAAGAGCTTCAGTGAGACATTTAGACCTAGGAAAGGAGAAATCATTCCCATGGCCTTTTCAGTTTTGTACGAATGAATGACATGGAACCGGGGAAATTTGGCGATTTGTTTCCAAGATATTAAAAAAACATTTTCGGTGCACCCTCATGTCTGAGGGCGATCAGGGAGTCGGGGGAAAGAGGTGGCCATTAGTAGTATGGAGTTTTCGGCAGGGATGGCCGCCGCCGACCATGGAGCCCAATCAGGGGACGACACAGGGCGGAAAGTGTTCAGTTCTCCGCACGCCAGCGGTACAACCCTGCTATAACCGAATACATATACCCCAGGCTAGATATAATGCACAAGGTTAACCCTTGCTGCCCGCGAAGTCGGAAGTAAAAGGAAAATAAAGAAAGGACAGGAAAGATTGAAAGTGAGAGAAAGACGAAGGGTGGCATCCCCGGGAGGGTCAGGCCGGGGGTGCCGTCTACGTGTAGCCGAGGCCAAAGGAGTGTGTTGCCGCTGCCGAGGGGCCGTAAAGGTCCAAGCACCAGGAATTCGCTTAAGCCCCAGGATCACCTTTTCCCCGGACACGGCTAAGCTGCGCACGGTTGAACGCGGGAGGGTACAACCCTCGTGTGCTCAGGTACGTGGTGTCCCAACACACCAAACACCAGCGCCAGCCATTCGATGATACAAATGACCCGACATACCATGACCGCGGCCCTTCTGCGTCCCTGAGACGCTCGAGCCGTTCGCCATCGCCGCGCGATCGTCAGTCCCGCGAGCCCCATCTAGGCCACATCTAGGCCCCACCGGCGCACACATCTAGGCCATGAGCTCTGTGGGGCTCATGGCCTAGATGTGTGCGCCGGTGTCGACCAGGGCAGTGACAGGTAGGGCATCAAATTCCACGGCGATTAGGTTTTGATCTGTCGGCAAGGTAAGGAGAGGATTCGCAGGTCGAGAGACCAATGCAGCGTCACCTCTGGGAGCTGCATCCGTCAGTTTTCCGGGGATGAGCGTACAGAAGGGTGAGGCGATGAAAGAGGACGGGGCCGGGGCTCGCGGGACCGACGATCGCGCGGCGACGGCGAACGGCTCGAGCGTCTCAGGGACGCAGAAGGGCCACGGTCATGGTATGTCGGGTCATTTGTATCGTCGAATGGCTGGCGCTGGTTGTCATTGTGGCTGTAGGAGAACGCGGAGCGGAAAAATGAACGCTGCCGATAACGGCAATAGCGAGAAATGTGCCCCACACCGCTGCAATGGAAGCATATGGGCTTCTCGCCAGGTGTTCGCCATTGGTCGGATGAGAGCGTGGAAACGTCGGTGGAGGTCGATGAAGAGGGACAGAGCTAACCGGAGGGCGTGTGATGGAGCCCATAGATTGAATTCCTGCGTTGGCCAGTTCTCCGCGGACAACTGCCGGCGCTCTGTCGCGGATACTCGATATGGTCTTTGTCGCAGTGGCGCACTGGTACCCGTGTCGATGCGATGACAAACAGTTGACGTGTGGCCCAAGGGAACATGTTGGCAGTCGCAAGACCAACAGAACTTGTCGAGAAGGCGTAGTAGCTGGGCGCGTTGAGAAACAGTCGTGTCGACGATGGAGCTATGTAAAACATCGGACGAAGTTGGCTCCTGCGCGGGGTTACGGGTCGCTCCGGCGGCCTCATGAGTGGAAATGGGACCAGTAGGCATGTCAATGATGGCAGCAGGGTCGACACACTGGGCAGGGCCAGCGCACTTCACATGAAGCAAAGTGAGAGGACAGGACAATCGGTTGGCGACGAGCAGTCTGCTGACGCCGGCATGAATGTCCAGAAAAGCGAAAAGCAGCGGGGAACATTTGCGACGTAAAAGATGGCGTAAAAGTGCGCTGGCATCAGCAACAATGCTGCATGACACTGTGGCCACCCAATTCCACCACACTCATCTGCCCTTACATGAGTGTGGTGGAATTGTAACGTCTTCGGCAACAAATAGTTTATCTTCAGGCTCCCGAGCATCATGGAGTGGGGCATGATAAAGCGTTTGAAATTCCACTTCAGCACGAGAACAGTCGATGACGGCCTTATTAGCGGAAAGGATGTCCCAGCCCAAAATAAAATCGTGGGAACAAAAACACAGCACCAAAAATTCACCGATGTATAGGAGGCCGTTGAGCACAACGCGAGCAGTACACGCAGCTGCAGGCGTGATGCGGTCTGCGCTGGCAGTACGAATGAGACGTTTGACAGTGGCGTCGTAACTTTTCTGAGCGAACGGCAAAGTTTGGCACTGATAACTGAAACTGCGGCACCAGTGTCAATGAGGGCGAGTGCAGCGACGCCGTCCACATATACATCAATAAAATTAGTCGGAGAAGGGAGAGGCCTCGGTCTATTCGTGGGTGACGCAGTTCCTGCCTCTTGAACTGCGACGATTAGTTCACCCGTTTCGGAGTAGAAGGACGATGACGCATCGGCGAGAGCGAGTGGCGTCGAGGCGACGGCGAACGGCGGTCAACAAGAGAGTGGTGGTCCGAGGAGGAAGACATCTGGCTAGGGTTCTGAGACGCGGATGATGACGGGTATGGGGAAACGTATGGTTCGGTGTCGAAGCTATGGCGGTAGGATGTTGCACGGCAACGACAAAATTGTGCAACGTGGCCAGGTAAACCACACGCAAAACGTATTGCCCGGTTGTCAGGAGTGCACCATTGTCCACTGCTGTGTGGGTACCGCAGCTGAACGAAGAGTGGAGCTGGACGCAGTGGCACGACTGATGGGAATGGCGCAAAAGTCGGAGGGGTTGGCCGCGCGAGAGCCTCGGCATAGCTGAGAGGTGCAGTCACCTCGGTAAAAGCAATGGGAGTCGGCACCGGTGGAGTCTCGCGCGCAGAAGGGAGAGCTGCGCAAACTTGCTCCTGGATCACCTGGCGAAGGTTGGCCGGCAAAGGTGAAGGTGGTGGCGCAGGCTGAGGACAGCAGCGAAAGCTGACGAGTGACCTCAGCACGGACGAACTCTTTTATCTGGAAAAGCAGGGAGTCCATCTCAGGAGCCGTGGTCATGCTCGCGAGGGTTTCGTCGGTCGCAGGGGGGCGCCGCCTGAGAAGACGCTGTCTGCAGAGCTCGTCGAAACTCTGGCAAAGTTCAATGACCTGAGAAACAGTGCCTGGGTTTTTGGACAGCAGCATGTGAAAGGCATCGTCGGAAATGCCCTTCATAATGTGACGTACCTTGTCCACCTCCGTCATTGTCGAGTTGAAACACCGGCAGAGGTCGACGATGTCCTCTATGTAGCTGGTGAACGTTTCCCCAGTTTACTGGGATCGGCTTCGTAGGCGTTGTTCAGCGTGAAGTTTGCGCACGCCAGGGCAGTCGAAAACTTCTGTGATGCTGGTTTTGAGGCTAGCCCACGTGCAGAGATTGGCTTCGTGGTTTTTGAACCACCGCTTGGCGAAACCGATAAATAGAAGATCACGTTGCCGAGCTTGAGGGGATAGACCCATTTGTTGGTGTTGCTGGCGCGTTCATACGACTCCAGCCAATTTTCAACGTCTTTCTCGTCGGTGCCGCTGAAGATATCAGGATCCCTCTGACGCTGGGCACCGGCACATACGACGGCTGGAGTAACCGGCGAGGATGTCGGGCTGGGGTCGTCAGGCATGGCGGATGGCAGGGTTCGGGTGCGTAATTCCAGGTTGGGGGAAAACCGCAGCACTTCCACCAGAATCTAATATCAATACAGTGCAAGAGAGCAGCAGGCAGCGTGTCTCAACCAGAGCAGCTCAGGCAATCTCGAGCTCGCGCCTCCCGGACGACTGGCGATGTGGCTGCAGCGCCGGGCATTCCTCTTCACTACAAAATAAATAAATAAATAAATAAATAAATAAATACAGCTCTAAACTATGCAACACCTACCAGAAGCCACGTTCGAGATGGTGAAACACTCGGCAGGCTTGTGGGAGACATCAACCATGGAGGTAGTTGTCGCTGAGTTCGGCGGCCCAAGTTGATATATATCATATGGCACAAGCAATCGTCAGTAAGTGTACTTGCTTCACGATTGTCCGCGGTGTCAGTTGGGATGGACGCTAATTACATCAGTTGCCTCCTCGCCGACATATGGCTCAGGCGGTGGCGTTCTTGAAGCCATTGTTTCATGAAGCATGTTGTTTCGTGGGCAGCCAAAAAAATCGCCTGGAGCCACATGTGGTCATACGGACGGTCGCGTTGCGAAGGGGTCATATTGGTGTATGCAGTCCTCCTACTTCGGAACAACAGTTACAGAGATGACAGTGCTGGTGCGTCGGAATAGCGGCGAAGCGCAGGTATTATCGAAATAACCTTCCTTCTTAGAAGCTTGTCACCAGAACTGATCGCCAACTTGTCACTAATGTACTGGAGAAGAACAAGCAGCAGGCAATGCTTCTAGAAAGAGAACCACAACGAGTGGTTGGAAGCCTTGTGGCTGTTTTGTCGGAGATCAATTCAACTAGTCTTGACATTTGGTGGACGTACCCTTCACAAACCTGGAACTCCTCAGCGGGACGGTCCCTACCGTTTCTGCCATCAGCTGCTATTGTCATAAATACCAGTAAAAGATGCATAACAACAAATCATTTTGTAAAAAGGAATAACAACTTGAACACATGACAGGTTCACATGAGTACATGAGTACTCCATGAGATTACACATTCTGTTGCGAAAGCAAAAAGCACCGAACCAAATAGCGAACCAGTAAACCAGACCATTAGTGTGGCATTGTGTTATATTTGGAACTCCGGATTATTAAGTGTTCTAGGCACCTTCCAAAGCTTACGCATTCTCAATGTACGGGCATGCTCAAAATGATTTGCTCAAAAATGGTGCATGCTCTACGGGCATGCTCAAAGGCAAGATGTGGCGATATTTGCACAAAACCCCTACAGTTTCTGAAAGTTTATTTCATGTTTCAGTTACTTGGGGAAACATTTGGACACATGACGTGGACGGGCACATTTGGAAGGCCTTCCAGTCAACGGCCTTTGAAACTCCACAACTCTATCGACTCAAAGGAGTTGTCGCGCTGCTACACGGCCCTTTTGAAAGGCCGGTTCAGGCGTTTCTCGCAAAATTGTGTGACGCTGCGGATCTTTATTTTCGTATTCATGTCACGAAAACTTAAACAACATTAAAACCATATTTTATAAACCATTTATATGTTTAGTTTTAAGTCGAGTAGCAAAACTGCGGCAACGTTTGCGCCGCTCGATGCGGCTGCCGTTTTGGTCTGTGTTCGCACATGTCAAGTGGCAAAAGCACTTTATTGAATAATCAATAACACTCATATATAGTATTTTTAGAGCATTTGGTTTGATTTCTTCTTTCTAACCGTGAGTACGAGCACACTGGGAACGAGAGGGCATGTTCGCGCTGTTTCCGCTTCCGTTGCTCAAAGGCCATCGAGATTTCGATAGAGTTGTAGGATGCTCCGTTGACTCGATAGTCTATTGACTCGGCGGCCTTCGAAACCGCCCGCGTAGCAGCTCGAACTTGACCTTTGAGTCAACTAGCTATCGGTTGCAAGGCCTTTCAAACGCCCGTGTGACACGGGTATTAGCTTCGCGCGATATTGGTATATTTGATTACTCAATTTTTAGACTGCTGCTTATATTGACTGTTTTATGTTGAGGGCGAAATAAAACTGCTTTCGTCTTTACAGCATTTACCTTTAATGAGCTAGTGACACTCCAGCGTGAAGTTTATTTAATACCACGTTGCCTTTTTCTATGAGCCTAGACAGATCATGATAGATCATCACAGAGTCGGATCCTCATAGATCGCGTGAGTGCGCATACCAAATGGGATGAAAAAATTTTAACTGACTGACGTCATCTTCTATCTTTCTGGAGTCACTAATCTCTGGCTCCGCAATCATGAATCCAACCTTTCCGCCTGGACAGCATTTACCCATTGTTTCAAAAAAGTCTTCGGTCGCCCTGCTTCACCAGCTACACGTAGTTGACCTTTGCCGGCGCATTAATCCCGCCATTAATCCCGATACAGCGTTCGCTGGATGGGCGTCATCCGAATGAGCAGCACGTGCCCTTCCTTTCGTGGCAGGGCATCCCGGAGCACCGCATGGCCTCGCCTAGAGAGAGCAACCTGACAAACATCAGGATCTCCCTTGTTGCTTAGCTATTCATACCGGCAAGCAGCGACCTGCCGGTTGCCACACTGAGATGCCACACTGGAACTGTCGGCTTTAACCGACAGTTCCAGTGCTGCTCCCGCCCAGTATTCGTTCGCGAAGAAATCGCGCGCCAACTGTCACTGCTGCCTACCCAGTCGTCTCAGTCGTCTTTGTCGCCGAAACTCCGATGCGTCATACATGAACAAGTCACCGAAGCACTACCTCTCACTAATCAGCCACCTTCAGCGCCGGCTCCGCTCGCGTACGCTGTCGTCGTCGCCAGGCCAGGACCTTCGCCTGAAGTTGCGCACTACACGCCCACAAGTGGCTTCTACGCCTCGCCTTCTGCAGCTACGAACTACTTGCCCAGAAGCGGCTTCTGCGTGCCTCCGCAGCCGGACGATTTGCTTCGCGTAGGGCTTTGCTGGCCACGTGGCACGGTCCCGCCGCCGGCGGGGTTGGTATCCTTCCGATACTGCGAGACTTCAAGCCCGCTATTCGCCACTTGTGCACTTCGCTCGTTCACCTCCCGTTCCCCAAAGCTTCAACAATCGTCCGTCTCCTTCTCCCCGTCGACGTTTCCTGTCCGCCATCGTCCGTCGCCCTCCAGCTGTGGAGGAAAACTAAAAGGCGCAGTTCCGGAGGTGAGCACTGTGATCTCTTCGAACTGTTTCCCGTTTCCTGTGAAGCTTTCTACGATTCCACAGTTCTTTTCACGCCATCTCAGCTTGCTGCACGCCGTCATCCCTTCTTGCTTCCCTTTGCCCTCCTTCCCTTTCGCCAGGGCTCCAGCGCACTTTACGTTTCGAATCCGTTCTCGTGTCCATCCACCTTACATCACGGCGAGTTCCTCGGTTTTGCTGATGAATTCGACACGAACTCTCTACGATGTATCTGATGACTCGACTCCTCTTCACGCTGACGCCATGGCTCTCCCTGTCTCTGCCGCCTGCATGTGACCGAACGTTTGCCCCGTCTATTGATCCCAACCTCACTCCGAGTCAGCGCACGCAGATCGTCGGCCTCCTTAACTGATTTCGAACTTCTTTCGCCTTCCGAAATGTTTAGGACGTACTTCCACAGTCCACAGTAGTTCATTACATTGACACCGGCAGCCACGCCCCTCTACGCCAACGTCCATACCGTGTGTCCGCAACGGAGCGTCGTGTCATCGATGAGCACGTAGGAGACATCCTCCGATGTTTCACACAGTCCCTGAGCTTCTTCGGTAGTGCTGGTCAAATAGAAAAATGGGACAATTCGTTTTTTTTTTTTTTTTTGCGGACTGTCGACGACTCAACACGATAACCCGGACAGATGTATATCCTCTTCCCCGTATCGACGACGCACTGGACCGCCTCAAAGGCGTTGAATTCTTTTCGTCCTTAGACTTACGATCCGTTTATTGGCAGGTCCCGGTGACTAACGCAGACCGCCCAAGAACGGCATTTGTAACGCCTGACGGCTTATATGAATTTACCGTGATGCCCTTTGGCATCTGTAATTCGCCGGCAACGTATGAAAGAATGATGGATAACATCCTCCGGGGCCTCCAATGGCAGACATGCCTTTGTTATCTCGGTGACATTGTCATCTTTCCCCGGACTTTTCTTCTCACTTGATCCGACTAAAACGCGTGCTCACTTGCCTTGCCGATGCTGGACTCCAGCTCAACTTAAAGAAGTGTCGCTTTGCCACCCGGCAGCTAGTCATCCTTGGCCACGTTGTTTCGAAAGATGGTGTGCTCCCAGATACAACGAAACTCCAAGCCGTTGCCGACTTCTCACGATCAAAGACCACAAAAAAACTCCGCAGCTTCATCGGATTATGCTCCTATTTTCGTCGTTTCATCCGCAACTTCGCCACCACAATAGCGCCTTTGCCGCAGCTTCTAGTGGGTAACCACAACCTCTTGGCCTGACCGCCAGTTTGCGATGCGGCATTCACGACGCTGCGTCGTCTTCCAACCTCAAACCCCATACACCGACACTTTTACCCAAGCGCACAGACAGAAATACAGACGCGTGCCAGTGGCGTCGGCATTGGCGCTGTTCTTGCACAACGAAAGACTGGCTTCGATGAATACGTTGTTGCCTTCTCTAGCGGCGCGCTTACGAAAGCGGAAGCAAACTATTCCGTTACAGCATAAGTATGCCTGGCTATCATTTGGGCCATAACAAGTTTCGTCCTTACCTCTACGGCCGTCCGTTCGACGTCTTCACGGACCACCATGCGCTCTGCTTGCTGTCGTCCTTGAAAGATCCTTCAGGTCGCCTCGTTCGATGGGCGCTTCGCCTCCAAGAGTATGATATTCGAGTGATGTACCGCTCTGGCCGTGAACATTCGGACGCGTATGCCTTGTCTCACTCCCCAGTGTCAGGCCAGCCCAATTATTAAAAAGCACAAATATGCGAGTCCTCCCTCTCCGCCACGGATGTGCTTTCGGAGCAGCAGAAGGATCCATGGATTGTTGTTATGCTGGCTTTCGTGTCAGACCCATCAGCGCCCTCTAATGGCCGTGCATTCCGTCGCCAAGCACACCACTTCGCTTTTCGTGACGGGTTCCTATACCGCCGTAACTACCTCTCGGACGGGTGCAAATGCTTACTTGTGCTTCCTAAATAAAGTTTTACAATCCAAATCCAATCGTGGTTCCTCGGCATCTACGTTCGGACACATGTGCAGCGTTTCACGATGGCCCGCAATGCGCACATGCAAGAGTACTAAAAACATACGCGCGCCTGCGAATTCGTCCGTTACTGGCGCGGGATGTACCGATTCGTCCGCCAATATGTCCGCTCGTGCCTCCCTTGCCAACGCCGCAAGAATACCCCTCATGCCTTAGCTGCTCCACTGCAACCATTGCCTTGTCCAGGACGGGCCTGACCGGGTCGGAGTAATCCGAGTCGGAGTAATCGGAGTCGGAAAGACCGGGTCGGAATGATCGGAGGCTTCGCCTCTACCCAACGCATCTGCGCGGGAAGTTGCCTGGTGCCTGCTGCGTAAAATCATACTTCGCCATGGAGCCCCCAGAGACTTGCTGAGCGACAGAGGCCGCGTCTTTCTGTCTGATGTTACAGAAGCCCTGCTCAAGGAATGCAACGTAATTCACCGTACCACTACTGCATACTATCCGCAAGCTAATGGCATGACTGAGCGCTTTAACCGCACTCTTGGCTATATGTTAACCATGTACGTCGCATATGACCAAACCAATTGGGACCGAATTCTTCGTGACGTACGCTTATAATACCGCCACACAGGCCACTACAGCATTTTCCCCGTTCTTTCTTCTTTACGGACGCGAGCCTTCCTGCACAATGGACACCATCCTTCCGTATCACCCTGACACAACGGAGGCTACTACCCTGTTCGAAGCTGCCAAACACGCGGAAGAGCGCCGAAAGCTCGCCCGAACATTTACTTCGGAAAATCAGCAGCGATAGAAGCACCTTCGGGATATTCCCTCCTCTCCGGCACCCTATGCCCCTGACTCACTAGTCTGGCTTTGGCTTCAATCAATCAATAAATCAATCAATCAATCAATCAATCAATCAATCAATCAATCAATCAATCAATCAATCAATCAATCAATCAATTAATTAGTCAAAGCAAGTTTATTTCGCAACTTTACAAGGCGAAAAAGATGGCCGAAGAAAAAGCTGCTACACTGCAGCTTGACCGGGCTCCAGCCACCCATCAGCAATGGAGACGAAACACATTTAGGATTACTAAACCTTCATAAAAAGCACTGTACCAGACATACAATGAATCCAAGATTACATTTCAATCAAACGTGCCTCTCTAAGAACATGAAATAGAAAGGCTAAGTACTCATAATACACATACATAATACAACGGCTAGACACAACAAAACAAACAAACGAAATTATTGCGTGAAAAAACTTCTTATGTCTTTCTTCGCTAACGTTGTGACGTCAATATTTAGTGTGTCATAGTCATTTAATATCGTTGACAATGCATGGCGAATTCTCTGTCGGACGTACTGTGTGCGCGAAAAACGAACGTGCCATGGCGGGTGATACCGAAAAGGATATGTTGTCGGGGTGTGCTCAAGTTGTGCAATATCGAGAGAATCATCTGATTTGATTGGTCACGAGACTGAAGAAATGCCTGAAACATTTTATATTTGATTTTACTCATTTTCAGAAAGTGTCGAGTAACCCAAGGTTTCCTTGATTTTTTACGTTTACGAGAAACTTTCATTGGAAAAGAGGCATAATAGCACTGTTTGAAAAGATCAAGGAATTTGTCATAGGACGCATTTGCATCTGTAATCGCCAATACTTTGCTCCAGTCAACATGCCTGACGTTCTCTAGGAAATGTTCTAACGTGAATGTTGAAATATCGTGATACTCTATTTCTCAAGCTTCTCGTTTCTCAATTGGCTGCAGTCTCTCCACCATTAATACAATGGACAAATGATTACTCAAATCGGAGCTTAGCCCTTTGGAGATAAACTTTTCGGCCCGAGAGTTAGTGATAACTATGCCTAGTAGAGATGTGCATGAAGTCGTAATTCGTGTCGTAGAGGCTATTTCATTCCGAAAACCATTGCATTGTAAAATCAGCAGTAAATCTATAGCAGGTCCGGAGTCACTTAAGAAATCAATATTGAAATCGCCACCTAGTGTTAGCGTGCATCCATTTTCAATTGCACGTGAAAACGAATTGCTAAGGAAAATACGAAATGCTGGAATACTGCCATTTGGTGGTCTATACACAACGACAAACATGTTTTTACCGTTTCTAATTCACAAAATTTCATAGTCTAATGCAATCGTAGTAAAATTGTTCAATAATTGGAAACCTGGAAGTTTTATCTGCAATGACACACCACCGCCACGTCTGTCCCGTCAATTCAAGTAGAAATGGCCATAACCCTGGAGCACAAAATGCTCAGAATCCTCGGTTCCCACTACCAGCCCTGAACTTTCACCCAAGCTTGCTTCCAAGTACCAAGGTCCCCTACCATGTCGTCAGTGAAACGTTTCCTGTGATCTATTTGGTAGAACCCCTTGAGGCGCCTTCCGATAAGCGCCGCCGAGGGCGCGAAATCGTGCGCGTTCAGTGGCTCAAACCATACTTTGATACACCCGCACTATCTTTCCCGTAGGTGGCCGAGACGGCTCCTCTTCTCCGGGGAGGTAATGGTACTGGAGAAGAACGAGCAGCAGGCACTGCTTCGAGAAAGACGACGACAACGAGTGGTTGGAAGCCTTGTGCCTGTGTTGCCGGAGCTCTGTGTCCTCTCGCTGCGTTGCTCTGCTGTCTGAGCGTTTCATCAATTGAACTATAACGCCTCTTGATATTAAGTACAGAAAGTTGAAACATCGGACGCTGCAGAGGGTATACGGGCACTACGGGCACAGAAATTACGCACTCAAAACTCGGACACTAATGTGCCCAACAAGTGAATTTGTTCCACAAGTACGTTCATGGTAATAGGCTGTCTCCGCTACCTCTCGAAAGGCCTTTGCGCGTGTCTAAACGCCTCCATAACAATTTCAGTTACTCGTGCATCTTCGGTCACACACTAACCTTCAACAGCTCTGCGCTTCCATGTGCCATTTCTCTGTGGAATGATTTGCCCGATACTATCGCTTCCTTAACAAACCATGATTCCTTCCGCAACCAAATCAGCAGTCATCTTTCAATAACACCCTTTTAATCTGTTCCCCGACTTATTGCTTTTCATTGTTACTTCTCAGTTGCATTCTGGTTTGTACTGCGCATCAGTTACATTTTGAAAATATGCTGTATCTCTTGTGTTTGAATGCTTTGTATTAGAATTCAATCAGATTTAAATAAACTTTAATTGAATTGGATTGAATAGAAATGTATAAGTACCACTTGCAACATAATATGTTTACTAGCTCTTATAGTAGTTTCCGTTTATACCCCCCCCCCCTTCTTACGTCATGCTCCTACGGGGGCCTATGAGGTCCTTTCTAAATAAATAAATAAATAAATAAACGTGAACAAGTGAAGCTGCACCACATTTGCACAGCTGGCTCATCCTGATCTTTCTTGAATTTTTCTTGGCACTACATCCACTTGCCAAACCTGTAACAGAGACAACGCCACGATTACGTCTCTTGTGGTCGCCACAGAGCTTCAGCTTCCCAGGTTTTGGTCCAATATTTTCCAAGTTTGGTTTATGCAAGTGGAGGCCCGTTTTCAACTCCGGCACGTACATCACTTCACAGATAGCAGAAATCGTTTCCGGCTACCTTCGTACTTGCATGCGGGTACACCTTCAGCTACAACATACGACGACCTGAAAAGCAGTTATGCTGGCGCCACCCTCGCTTTCGCGAACAAGCAAGTTGCTGCACTCAGCCCTGTTCGTGGACATGTGACATGCCCGTACCTGCGGGCTCAACATGAGAAGATTGCTGAAGGGACACCCCTGGATCCGAGAAAGGTTTATCACATATCGCACAGGGAAGTGATCCGAGAGCACGCACTAACCACAAAATTCAGAATAATTTTCGACGCTTCTTCGCATGCGAAAGGGCGCTTCTCATTAAATGAATTCCTCGAAAAGGGTGAAAACCTGTACCAGGATCTGGTGAAGGTACTATTACGCTTCAGAACATACAATATAGCTTTGCTAGCCAACAGTGAGAAAGCATTCCTTCAAATCTCAATCGCGGAGAAGGATAGAGAAGCCTTTCGATTCCTCTGGTTTAGAGAAAGAAAAGCACTGCGTTTCTCCGAAGAGCAGATTCAATAGTGGAGGATGATGCGAGTGCCATTCGGAGCAACATGTAGCCCCTTCCTACTGACGGCAACTATATTCCTTCAAGCAAAGCCAGTACCGCGAAACTTCTCAGCGAGTCATTCTACGTAGATGATTTAGTGGTTGGAGCAGAGTCGAAGAAGTACTTCAAATCTGCCGCGAAGCCAAAGAGATTATGCAGGAGGCAGGAATGACGCTAAGGAAATGGACGACCAACTCAGAGGGTCTGATTAACGCATTGGAGCATGAGGAACAGTCGGCAACAGGTAAAGAACAGGTAAAGAAAAAGTAAATAACAGGAAAAGAACTAGCGGTCATCCACGAGACAAGCGTGAAGGTACTTGGAATCACATGGAATCCGTACATGGATACTTTCACTATTTCTTTGAGGAGCCTTCTCAAATTTATGGAAGAAAATATTATACCAAGCGGTTGGTTCTTAAAGCTGCTTCACGGATATTCGACCCAATGGGATTTGTGGCGCCGTTCACGATTGCCATCAAGATCTTCTTCCAGAAATTGTGGACACGTGGAATGGGCTGGGATGAGCAGCTACCTCAGGATCTGCAAGAATAATGGCATGAATGGGTGAGCCAACTGGGTGAGTCTTGCGTAATATTTCCATACCACGTTAACTTGGCCGCGGAACCAAATCGCCCCGAGTGCTACAGGCTCACGTATTTTGCGACGCAAGCCCTTCGGTATACGGCACAGCGCTCTACATCGTACCGAGCTGCTCAGCGAGGCCCGAGTTGTTGATCGCAAGAGCACGTGTGGCACCTATCAAGACAACGACACTGCCACTGCTGGAGCTTCTAGGGGCCATGATCGGAGCAAGGCTGTACTTAATTGCGTCTCAAGTGCCCTCACTGGCTTTGATATCCACCGTACAATGTAGTCGGATTCTACAATTACGTTGTCATGGATAAAAGGTGACGCAACGAAGTGGAAGCAATTTGTGTCGAACAGAGTGAGAGAGATCAGAGAAAAAAGCGATCCTTCTAAGTGGAAGTATTGTAAAGGACAGGCGAATCCTGCTGACCTACTGACACGTGGAGTTTCAATGGGTAAGTTATTGTATAACCGTACGTGGCTGCATGGACCAGACTGGCTAGGCGAGTCAGAAGATAGATGGCCACTAAAACCCCCAGGACCTTTCAGTACCGACGATAGGATAATCTGTAAAATGACTGCCATTCACGTTCCGATCTCCAGTGCGACAACGTCGACATCGATTCTGGACATTGACAGCTACAGCAAAATTGAAATGTAGCTCAGGGTCACGGCATGGATATTCAGATTCATCAAACACTGGCGATTCAAAAACAGAGTGTACACTGGTTTTCTAGTAGCCGAATGAAAGCAGAAAAATATTGGATCAGACATGTACAGCAGCAAGCCTTCAGCGAAGATATAAGTTCGATTTTGACAGGTACATCAGCACACAACCTCTCGCATCAAAGACCTCCACCCGTTCTTGGATGCCGACAGCATCCTCCGGGTGAGAGGGCGCCTGTTGCACCTTGACGTACCTGAGGAGGTAAAACACCCAGTAATCCTCCAGCACGATCATCCCTTTTTTACGTTACTAACAATGTGAGCACACTGCGAAATACTACACGGAAGCGTGAAAGACACCCTGTCACAGTTGCCAGAGCGCTACTGGATCTGCCGGGCACGAACGTTAGTGAAGAAAGTCATACACGGTTGCTATACGTGCAGACGTTTCAGAATTGGCCCTGGGGACACTCCAACTGCTTCTATAGCATGTCATTGTGTAAGGCCGACGAACTCATTCGAAGTCACTGGAGTTGACTTCGCAGGACCACTATTTGTTATGACTCAAGCCGGAGAAACATAATGTTACATAGCGCTCTTCGCATGTGCCACATCACGAGCATTGCGCCTGGAACTGGTTTCCAGCATGACTTCAGAAGCATTCCTCATGTCTTTATGGCGCTTTGTAGCGCGAAGGGATCTACCTGGCGTGATTTATTCAGACAACGCAAGAACATTTAGGAAGATGTCGAGAGATTAAGGGGCTACCTCAGGTAGCCCTACCTAGTTCAGGGAGGGGCTACCTGAACGGAAAAGAAAAAAGAAAGAATGCCTGATTCTTTGAACCTCGCTTCTTGTCAGTAAGCCGTACGCAATCTTAAACAGGGGTATTAGCCATTCCTAATGATGTTTCTTACATCGCTTTTTTCGGGTATCAGCCATTGCAACAATCCCACGTAAGGCTTTCGCCTTAAACAAATTAAAGAAGCTATAGTAAAGCCTGACAGACTATGCAGTACTAACTGCAAGCTTGGTTTTCTGCGCACATTACTGTGTAGCGATGAAGCTAAATTCAAACCTTATGTGGTGTTTATTTGCGCGCAGAGAGGTCATGCCAGCAACACTAGTCACTCGCTCGCTCCTGACAGAGGCAGGGGTCGCAAATAGCTTCCGAAGGAGTGTGAAGTGGGTGGGATATGCGGAAACGTTCACGATAGTGGACGTCTAAAAAGCAATATATTTTTAACCTTTGCTGTAAGGAGACGCCTCAGCATCGACAATGCCCACTCTCAGCGTTGTCCAATCTTCGTTTTTGTGTTTACAGTGGCCTACAGACACCTCGCTATCACGACGTCTGCTATCTTCTTCGGACGTCAGCGAGAGAAGGGGGGTGGGGGGGGGGGGGGGCTTTTCTCGCTTATTTTGGCGTTACGATGCACCAGGCTCTTGTCATCACGCCTGGCGTCACCGCAAATGGAAATGAGACGTCACTAGTGGCATCACTGTGGCACAGGCTCGTTTCCTCCCTGAAATGTGCTTTTCCGATCGCTTGGGCGAAACGGCTTTTCATAGACGTTAGCCGCGTTTAGAAAGTGTGTAAGACGTGGACACCGTCGGAAAGGCGGTTTAGTGGATGGCACAACTGTAAGTACGATCCGCAAGAAAGTAAGAAGCCGTTAGTCGGTGTGCCAGACGTAAAAGGCTAATCTTCCGCTGTGACGAGGATAGAGCAGCATGCGATTAGAGTGGTGGAAGCGACGCTCAGAGGTTACGGTGATTAATATATGCCACATGAACGGCGTTACAGGCGGCAAACAGTCAGAAAATGTGGGTCGAACGTCAAGGGCAATTTTGCCACGCTTGTTCATGTATTCACAAGTCTTGTTACAGGAACGAGTGCTGCATATAAAAAGTGTACCAGCCATAACTGTCATTCACATTCGTTCCCAAATAATTTTCTTACTAGAACGCTTTTACAATGGTTCAGTGGTCTTTATTGGAATGATAACGACAGGACATGAAGCACAAAGTTCCAAAGTGACGCAGCTACTATGAGAGACGTAGTAGCATATGACTAAAATTAATGTCGACCGTTTTCACTGGATTAAATTTTTACATCATAACTTTTCCCAAAGCTGACCGCCGTGGTTTGTAATCGAAACAGTGACTTGTGCAGCATAATACCAGCATTACTAAGTTTTCACAGCGTTTACTGTGCTGATGATAATGTGATGACGATGATGGTTATGCAGAAAGAGATTCCGTTCGGCTTCTACTGTGGAACTGCCTTTCAATAGGAGGGCTAGTCCGGAGAATTGTTAAATTTGCCATCTTGTCTTCTCTTACTGGCCGCCAGGGCTGCCACGGCCTCTGTGATTGGCTCAAAACACCAATATGGAGGAATATAGCAGTAAGGGTGGAATTTGACAGTGTTTGGGATAGCACCGCAGGTACGCATGCAAGGTCAGGAAATCAGAATTAGCGTTTCAAAGAATGAAACATGAATCGACGGCTCGGAGCAGACAAAAACGAATGCTCTCCCCCTTCTAATTGATTTTGTTTTTTACTTGCGCTGGCTGTTTTATTTGATGGGCGTCCACTAACACATACTCAACTCAATATCTCTAGCTGACTGCATATATATGAGATCGTTAGAAACGGCAATAGTGGATACAAAGAAGAGGCGCATCAATTTGTGGAACTGCGTTCGTCTGCGTGAACGGAATAAACAGAATCATGAAATCAACGTGCTTGTAACGCATAGGCACGACTTGTACGCTGTCGCTAGAGAAAGTTATTCGTAGTCATTTTCAGGATGTGAAACAGCAAGTAAACATACTAATACAATGCCCACCGGATCATCATCATCATCATCATTATCACCATCATCATCATATTTTATGTCCACTGCAGGACGAAGGTCTCTCCCTGCGATCTTTAATTACCCTTGTCCTACGCCAACCGATTCGAAATAGCACCCGCGAATTTCCTAATTTCATCGCACCACCTAGTCTTTTGCCTTCCTCTGCTGCGCTTTCCTTCTCCTGGTACCCATTCTGTAGCCCTAATGGTCCAACGGTCATCTAACCTGCGCATTACATGACCTGCCTAGTGCCATTTCTTGCTCTTAATGTGAATTAGAATATCAACTATACCTGTTTGCTCGCTGATCCAAACCGATCTCTTTCTGTCCCTCAAGGTTATGCCTAGCATACTTCGTTCCGTCGCTCTTGGCGAGGTCCTTAACTTGCTCTCAGGCTTCTTTGTCACTCTCCAGGTCACTGCCCCATATGTCAGCACCGGTAAAATGCACTGATTATACACCTTCCTCTTCAATGATAACGGTAAGCTTCCAGTCAGGAGCTGACAATATCTGCCGTATGCGATCCAACCCATTTTTATTCTTCTATGAATTTCCTTCTCATAATCATGGTTTCCTGTGATTAACTAAGCCATGTAAACGTACTCCTTGACAGACTCTAGAGGCTGACTGGCGATCTGGAACTCTTGTTCCCTTGCCCGGTTATTCATCATTATCTTTATCTTCTGCATATTAATATTCAACCCCACTCTTACACTCTCTCTGTTAAGGTCCTCAATCATTTGTTGTAACTCGTCTACAGTGTTGCTGAATAGAACAATGTAATCTGCAAACCGACGGTTGCTGAGGTATTCGCTGTCGATCCTTACTCCTAAGCCTTCCCAGTTTAATCGCGTGAACATTTGTTCCAAGCACGAAGTGAATAAATAGCATTGGAGAGATTGTGTCTCCTTATCTGACCCCCTTCTTTATAGGTTACTTCCTACTTTTCTTGTGGAGAATTAATGTAGCTCTGAAATCCCTGTAGATATTTTCTAGGATATTTACGCAGACGGTCTGTACTCCTTGATTACGTAATGCCACTATGACTGCTGGTATCCCTAATGAATCAATACGATCAGAATAATGGAAAACACAACAGTTCGCAACAGCCCGCATATTCTGGAACGACAAGCCTCCTTCTGAGAAAAATATGATAAGCGAATTATAAGCGAATAAACACTTTAAATTTAAAACCGATGCTTCCTCATTTGTACTGCCCTCGAATTCCTCTTTTGCGTTACATAAGAACAGTACTTAAAGATGATTAACGCATACACCGATAATGCTATTTCAGTCATCCGTCGCGATGCTAAATCAAACTAACGTTGGCCTATTTGGTGTCTTTTAGCTGGTATTTCATGGTATTTTTTCCCCGATTGAAATTGGTCATACGCCTATGTGCGACTATTAGAGAATCGTCTGCATCTGTTTGTGCAATTTTTCCAGTTACGACGCCCGGAGCTGTCCTCTCCGGACGACATTTTCCCGTCTGGACTCGAGACCGTTTTCAGAAACGAAGAGCCTTGGACCGTGGGGCTGTGCATGTCGCTGGTGCAGAAAGCAATGAGATATCACTGCTGCAGTTCATGGAGTGGACAGGTCTCCGCGACCATTTGTAGAGTCAACGTGAATCTTCACCAGTGCACGCAACTAGTGCTCTTTCTCTTCCTTTCTTTAATCTCTCGTTTCGACCCTAAATCTCCTTTTCTCATTGAAGGACATAATAATCAAAATAATGAGATGAAATTTATACTCCATTTAGCCAAAGTTAAATTTCGCTGCAGTTTGTACTTTTAAGGGGCATTCGCGGGTTTCTTGTGTGCTAGCTTCCATCTTCTAGTCAGGACTCGGCAAGAAGTGTGGTCTTTCAATGCTTAAGTAGAACACCACTTCTTTTCCGATCGCTCCGCAAATTACGGCTCGGGAAACAACGAAACAGCTTCACGGTCCAACTGCAGGAGCACGCCATTACCTAATTGGTGCCATTACTTGTTGAGTACCGCGTTGATATGGTAATATATGGTACCGCGTCGTTATGGTGTTATTCTGAAGGCTTCTTACTAATCACGCTGTTAATTATCTCTAAGTGAGGAGCTTTGCAAGGGACGCAGTTAGGACTCTATTAATGGCTCAGTTCTGTTCCCATACATGCTCAGGGCTTGTCGATACTACGTGCAACCCTGTGCATGTGAAAGTTAAGAGCAATGCAAGAGCGAACGCCGAACTGCAAAGATATTGGCGTAATGACATGGCTCTGTGCCGCTTGGAGCCTGCGATAAGTGGAGAGATTCGCTTAGTTTTCTTTTTTCCTTCATTTTCCTTTTCGTAATTGGCTCAAGCAAAACCACGCCTCCATTATAGGAGGGATCGGCAACTCGCCGGGACGAATGATACGAAACAAATAGAATCATGAGAAAGGAATCCTTCCAAAGTAAGACCCCTGCCCATTCTGTAATGAACATATCTTGATTCCAGTGTTATAATCGGGAACTTCATTTTCGCGTTTGTCACATTACGCCTGCAATATCGTGCCCGATAAAGACTGAGCACATAGATCCGTCAATATAATCAGTCCGTCATCTTGAGAATTCCGTCGTTTTTGCATCTTTATTGAATGTCAGTATACTTTCTTGCAGCAGGCAGCAAATGGATTCAAAGAAGAAAAAAAAAAAGCCAACGATTAACCTTACAGTTAAGTTTACGGAGAGCCTTACGCTTAAACATATACGTTACGTGGCATATTTGTTATGTAATGGTGAACATTATTGCACGGTGTAGCGTCATTAAAACGGTGCTAACGTGCCACATACATGGTGCCACATAATGTTCTACATACATGGCCGGCAATTTTTCACCGTTTTCATATAAAGCTTTACTTGCACAAAATTATTTCTGTCACTGCCGACACCACCATTGTTATCAATGTTTCTACAACGTAGCGCATCCGTAGAAGTTCTCGGCCCTTTATTGCTGTTCCCAGCTCTTTTCACGTCCCGTACTGCGTACAGCTCGAGTCACTGACTTCTAGCATCAGGCATTACGTTGCATCAGACACTAATTGAGGTCGATATTCCTTTCACTAAGGAGCAGTTGACGCAGTGTTAGGAGACAACAGAATACACGCTATCTTCCTTATTTCTTTTTTAAATTCCAGCCACTCAGTTGCATTAGCATCCCTCAGTAAAAGTCTGCCAGCGCGTTCAGCCACATCGGTTACAACACTTGTCTTTTGGCAGCGGTGTTAGCCTCTAGTTGGTCGGGATTCTTCGTGTCTACAGTGCGCAGTGCTCACACAAAAACGAACGGCAGCTGGAAGGCTTTCCGTTTGAGTTTGCGCCTAACAGAATTATGTTTTCCGTACATTCGAATTACATTCTGATGCTATCATGTCTGCAGGTTGTGTGTAAATCCCAGTTTACAAATTTTCTGACGCATTTTACTTTGAGAAATTCAATAAGTACAATAACGCACTTGCGCTAGGCGGAGGGCCTACAAGAATGATGACGTATGCTGTGGTAACGGTACGGCAACTTAACGGCCACTACCACTCAGACAGACCTCAAACGGTAGCTGAAACCGCAGCAGAACAGGGGCTGTGTATTTTTTTTTTTTTATTTTCCGCGTAACAGATTTATATTTTCGCGTATATTCGAATAACAAGCCGAAGCTATCACATTTGCAGCTTGTGTGCAAGTCGTACGTTATGCTTTTTTTTTTTTTGAGGCAATTTATTTTCATATTCAATTTAGCCTGCGCTTGGCGGAGGGCTTAGAAGAGTTAGAATGCATGCTGCACTTCCGCACACGTACGTGCGTGCGTGACGTACGTCTCTTATGGTGGTGGTGCTTGCCTGACGTCGGCAACAACTTCGCTCTACATACACTTTCACAGGATGGAATGGAGGTGGATTTTATTTTGATTTATCTTTTGGCTCTACAGTGTGATCCTATGTGGAAGAATTAAGCATCCGGCCGTAATTGCGGCAGCGCCTGCATGGAACAAATGACATCCAAATTTTTCCCACTTTTGCCGTCAAGTACGGGCTTTTCACACGAAATCTCTCATTGCATCTGTTTTACTTGTCATATTTAGTGTCACCGCTTTCCTTGCTTTCTCGCGTTTTTCTTTCTGCGTGTAGGGGCTTCGCACCTGGGAGTTCTAATCTGTTTACATACACGTTATGGGCCCATTGTGCTATACTGAATGACAAAAGCATGGCATATTAAGCATAGAAATTAAACATCACTTGCATATTTGCGAAAATGTACGAATTCATATTACAGATCCAAGAAAATTATTTACGTAGCCTAAATTGAAAAGCACTGAAATAAAGGAAGGGAGGGGGGGGGGGGGGGGTGCTAGCTGGACAGTCACTAGGAGTCAATAATAAAGTCCAGGTTGGCGGCGCGAACATTCCTGCGATTGCCCGAGCCTAGAAGCTCCAAAAAAGTAATAGCAGGAATTGTCAGTTAAAAGCCAGATCTATAAAACGGGATTTTTATTTTATTTTCTCAATACTGCCAAGTGGTCGAATTACAGAATATGATGTAGCTTTTAGTCATTAAATTTATTGCATAAAATGCAATGAGGGATGTGCCAGATCTGACCTGCATAGCTAGATATTCAGGAAGAGAATACAACAACATATTTTTTTTAGGAACGCTTCAACTCAGCTTGTATTGAAAATTTCCCTATGCCAGAGATTTGAGGTACTGATACTCGGGAGAAGCAATCAATAAAGAATTTGTCAACGCTCGCCTCAACGTACTCGTCCGAAATGTAGCCGCAGTGAAGCCTGCAGAAAACTGGGCATTGACGATGGAAGATTTCAACCCATGGTTGGCTTTTTGGCGATTTTTCTAAGTGTGTTTCCATTTAATCGCTTACAGGGTTTCAATGTTAGAACATTTAGAGAGAGGGTTTGAAGTTTTAAAAATGGGCAACCACGAATTCACTCAAGGCAGAGACCAAAAACACAACAGGGATGCAAAGAGCACAATGTGAGTTCACGCTTAATGTCCATACACTCCAGGTGAAAAATGAAGACACGTAATAGCCATTGTTTAGCGCACAATACTTTGAATGCAGCGCATGGCAAAAAGGCGCGTAGGGAAACACACGCAGAAACCAACATAAGGACGTAAGGTTAACCAGCATGTTACACATATACGCCGAAAATGAAACAGGCCTCAGAATCGCTCACTTCAGCATTCGATCAACGGCATTTAGGATCACTACGCATTCACTGATATGCAAAAGCACTGCAAAATTTGCACAGTATACATAGGGAATGACATCATATGTGCAGTAGTCTATAGTTCGAATTTAATAAAAATAATTGTTCCATTAGTTTGACTAGATTTGTCTTCTCTTTAACATATCAGTTTTCTACTTAAGCGTTGCTTTCCGTAATTTGCTCTAACCTGAGGGAGCTTTAAGTTGACTCCGCGAAGGTTACAGTTCCCGATTGTTCTAAGGAAGGTTGTCTCAAAACTTTTCCACTTTTGTTTACTTTTTGTAAATATCTAAAATGGCTGCTAGCCAAAGTAAGAAGAATGCATGCTAAAATTAGTCTACGCTTAATTATGCAAGGATCTGTCGTGTGAATAAATCGGAGACGTAAAAAATTGCTCTTTTGCAAAGCCTGTACTTTATCTATATTTGATCTGCCCACCTCAGCACATCTCCTCTTAATCTCAACTGGTGTATAACCAGCTCGTGTTTTCTCTCTAATGCCTACCGCCGGCTCTCCCGTCTCTTAAGGGAATTTTCGATCTGCGATTTTCGTAGCATCGTTTGTTGCGCGGTCTCGTTGTGAAGTAGTCACTGGGGATCTGGTTCACGAGAAGGAGATATTGAGGGGAACAAATATAGAATGGAACGCACGTGGCCGGTATCATAAAAGGTTATGAACAACAGCCTACCGATATTTTTCGTAATCAAACTAAACAGGGAGTCAGCGCAATATCTATTAGTTTGAGCCTATAGCACCGACAATTGCAGAATAAGAACGTTTTTCGAAACGCACCAATACACACCTGTTATTCGAAAAGTACCAATCACCAGAAAGGAGCCGACGGAATTTTTTACGTATTAACTCCGGGAAATGGGAAAACTTTACTTACCTATACGGGGACATAAGGCAATGCTAGTAGTAATATCCTCTGAATTCAATAGCCAGTTCACGGCGGCCTGCAAAAGACCCGCGTCCAGAGGAGAAGGGGCGTCTCCCCCGGACGAATCGTGATTCGGACAACAAGTAATGACGCTGTGTCGGGCATCAAAGCAACCGCGGATACAATATCGGCCGAGAAACGCGGGCCCCGCGATGTCCACAACGAACTGCAGAATTCCTCACACAGGTCACGAGGACGCGTTTCCATCATGGCGGCATGTTTGGGGACGAGCCGGATGATTGCCCGCCAAACACAACACAAAGAAGGAATAGCGCTGCAAACAAAATATCGCGGAACATTCCTGTATGCCATCGGATATGTGAGATGATTGCATTTCTCGTCCCCAACCGAGTTACTATATGTTTGTCGTGTTCTTCTCCTGCTCGCTGCGCGCTGTGCACCGTACGATAAAAGAATTCGGAGAACCACACTGCCATGAAGGTAAGTAGAGCAAGTCGTGAAAGGGCAGATGTTTGCGACGCGCATGGACGTGCGATTGCTAAATTTTTGCTCTTCAGCCCCTGTGGGAGACCTAACCCCGGGTCGCGTTAAACTTTGCCGAACGTTCAATAAAGTTGTATCCGTCCACAGCTACCGGTGCGTCGTCTGTAAGATCAGTGTCCGTCGCAAAGACAGCGAAGTCGAACCGATCGATAGACACGCCAGCTAACTACGTAGATTGAAGGAACCGCGAGCGAAAAGCAAAAGTCAGGTCTATGTCAGCTTTCTTTTTTTCTTTTACAGCGAAGTCGTCAGCCTCTAGTTGATCGTGATTTTCCGTGGATTGCTGATCCGAAGAACAGTACCGCCACCTAGCGACGGCGGACGCTCGGACAGACCGGAAACGACTGCTGGAAAAGGGCTTTGTGTTTGACTTAGGTTTTCTAATTATTGGAAGTACAATCCGATGCTAGAGTGTCTGCAGGTTGCGTGTAAGTCGTACTTGACCAATTTTCTGACGCAATTAACTTTAACCAACGATTTACTTCAGCAACGCACTTGTGCTAGGCGGAGGGCCTACAAGAATGAGGATGTGCGATGCACTGCCGTACACGTGTATGCGCGCGCGTCAAGTACGTCGCTTGTGATGGTGGCGTTTTTGCAACGTCGTCCAATGTCAGTTTATGCTTGGCTAACGTCAGCAACAGCTTCGCTGTGCGTGCACTTCCACAGGGTGGAATGGAGGCGGACTATTTTTTTTTTCTTTTGCCAGTAAAATATAATTGCAGTATCTCACGCCAATTTACCCGTCTCTACGTTGGACACCAGCTAGGAGTTTGTACGGTGGCAGTCATGAAAGCTGACTGCGTTGTCCAACAACGCCGCTGTAGCGTGGGAGCGCCTCGAAACACCAGTATGACGCTGGCTTCGGTGAGTACGCGCAGGCGGTGGTGTTGATGAATCATGATATTAAAGCGAAGCTTTCTTTGTGACACCTTCTGTACTTGTCTGACCGTCTCTTCTGTGTGCCGCAGCTGTCTTGCGAATAGCTCAAGCTTAAACAAAATTTATCTATGCAATGTTGAGATAGTACCTCAGTCTTCCAGCCCAGCAGCCCGCTGATCCATTAAGCCATAATAGGTTCTTTATGGTATTTATTACAAATGCAAAAACGTACATCCATAAGTTATGTACATAGCGAACCAATCAGCCATAGCCACCTCTGCAAGTAACAAAACAAATCAACGATTATACAAGTCTGGTGGGAAATCTTTTATCATAAACGTCTTTCAGCTGTGAAATAATTCGAATGAAATGTGACTGCGAATATACCATTTGTTTTGCATTCCGATCTAAAATGCGAGTTTCTCATTAAGTGTGCAGCCCCATAAAGAGCAGCATGTGAAAAGACACATGCTTACTTTTAGTCATATTATAAGAAGCCAACAAAGACACCAAGGATAACATAGGGGAAGTTACTCGTACTTACTAATCGAATTAAAGAAATGGTAAATTAATGGCAATAAAAGTGGAAGAAGCAATAGCTTGTCGCAGGTGGGGAACGATCCCACGTCTTCGCATTACGCGTGCGATGCTCCAACCAGTTGAGCTACGGCGGCGCCGTTACCCCATCCACTTTCTTGGGTATATTTAAGTTTTTAATACTACAACTAACCTTGAGAGTGTTGGCGAGTGCCACCACTCACAAACCTTGGCGGCGGATGAGGAACATCCTTTCTGCCGCAGGCGTTACGAGTACCTTTTTGGGCGCTACGTACTCATAACGCCGTGATTCATATAGAGTCATATATTCAATATGTAAAAGGTCCCAGATTTTCTCTCGCGCCTGCTCTCACTCGCACTTGCGCACAAGCGGCTGGCGATCCCTCGAATGAACGTCTCCTGTTCTTCTCCGGCGGCTGCCAGGATGTCTCGATGTCTTCCTCGCCTACCGCTCCGTCAGAGTGGAGACATTGCAGCGTCTGCTGCGGCGTTGGCCACGCGGATCGCGGACGACGTAGTAGACGCCTTTGGCGGACGCCGTAGGGACGCGTTGCCGGCGTTAGTGTGTTTTGAAAGCAATCTGCAACGTGACCAAAGTGCGCGCCCGCGCGGGCCTCATCTTCAAAACGATCTGCGATGTTTGCAGATTGCGCGTAGTGCCGGCAGCTTCGTATGCGCTGTACTTTCGACGATCCGTTCGCGTGTAAGCGGCAGACGCACGGAGGTCAATTGGCTCGCTACTGCTGCCGCGATTCCTAACTCCACCGTTTTCACAGACAGTTTCCGCTGTCATTGAGCGAGATGTGCTCATGCTTACCTGTGCGCGCGTGACACCGGGCTGGTTGCTTTAGTTAAAGCAAGTTGACGGGCTAGTTGGTTTGAATCCATGACAGAATGGGTAAGCGCGACTGAACAATGACATAGAAAGAAGCAGACACGCTAAGACAGCGCTGTTTCTGTGTCTGTTTCTTTCTACGTCCTCATTGAGTTACGCTTACACATTCTATCATTTTTAATTTAGTTAGTAAGCGAATGTTTACAAGCTCATAAGACCGATAAGACTACTATCCTTACTTGCACAGCTATCTACTAATTTGCTTTCACAATCGGTGCTTCGCCTGTCGGGCGGAACCATGCGGAACTGTGAATGTTTTTCTTCAGTTTATATACTGCATAATCTCACGCCATGTTTACGTTTATAAACAAAGAGCACCCTTAGTATGAATGCACTACTGCCAGTAGAACTAATTGCGCGAAATCTGCGTTAGCATACGTCACCTGTATAATGCTTCATGGTTGCTCTGGCAGTTCTACCGATTGTGGTCCTGCATTTCCGGTTAACATTCGTGGACAGCTTTAACTTCAGGAGTAGTAATAAAACATATATTCTTCCTTCACGTCTTCTAACCTAAAGTCTTTCATTGCAAAGTAAATTTGTTACTAAATCCCTAACATTCGAATATTTCGTCAGACATAACCTCTATACTACGAAGTGTTTGAGGTCCGCCTAAAATGCTAGCGGGCTTAAAAATTTTGCAGAGCTAACGCACATGCTGGGTGTGCTTTCTTGACTGCTGGCGTACTCGTGGTGTCCCCAAAGTGAATTTAGACCTAAGCAGTACTTTGACTTGTCTCACATGCTTTAGTACTACGTAGTCGAGGTTTAATAGGTAACCGAAATCACGCTCCGCCGAACCCGAGCCGCCGCCACCGTGCAATGCCGCGGCCGAGCGTCAATTTGTTAGCATAAAATCTATCTGTAGCAAAGATGTTGTGAAGCTGATTATGAAGTGATATAAAGCTAAGTGCGATTCCTACAATTATTGACCTCCCACGGAAGGGGTAATTTAATGCAGTCTTACTTTTTCACCGCACAAGTCACGACATTTCTGTCATGCAAGGTTTTTATTTTAACTTTTTTTTCATGGACTATATTGTTCACAATGTATGACTCAATTCACACAGCTCTGCGCGTGCAAATGGTAGTGGTAGCGGTGGCGATGGTAATAGCGGGTGGATGAAGAGGTGCACTTGTAGGATTAGTAGTAGTGTTTTTTTTTTTCCCTTGGATTGTCCTTTCTTCATCAGCACCTTTAATTAACACGATCACTGAGGTGTGGGGTGTCTCGAACTTTGCTCACAATGGAGCAGATATTTTATCTACACAGTGTAGTTTCAGGATCCGAGCGAGGTCTAAACATGCCGACTACTTTAGGCCAACGTTGACTGAGAGAAACCTGAACTCCCTGATGAATGGAAATATTAGGGCATTTTTCAGGTCACCTTGGTGGACGCAAACGCTATTGTTGATGAGAAGCGGGACACCGTCCCCATTAGCAAGGAGGCAAAGACAAACTGCAGAAGCTCTATGTCATTACAATATTGGAAGCTTTTCTGGAAGTTAAAAAGAAAACGTTCCGCACTGCAAGAGTACAGGTCTGGGGTCAAGCTCTGCGAAAACGTCCTTGCTGACAGAAACTCTGGTCCCGCTTTTCTTTAAATCCAGCAGACAAAACGGAGAAAGGAAAGAAATTGGCAGTTGTACCCGAAGGCGAAGCTTCGAAAACAACAGCAAGACTAACATAGATCTGGAACACGCCGCGGTCACCCAAGGGCTTTGGCGTTGGCGTCGAAATCACGGGTTCAATCTCGACCGTTCTCGATCGATCTCGGCCGCCATTTTCATGGAGACAGCATGAAAGAAAAGAACGGTCATATGCTTAGGTTTAGATGCATGTTAAATAATCGCAGGGGTTCCAAAGTAATCCACGGTGCGCTTAGTAATCATATTACGATTTTGGCATGTAAGAGCAGATAGCTTAATTGTTAATAGCGCTCCAGATTTCCAACGGGGTTCTAACAATATGCGTAGGCGACGCGCTTAGCTTCGGTATTGAGCTGTAAATGAATGGGAATTCTTCGTGGTAGCATCTTTTAAATAAGGGCTTTTGATCCGTTTTAAAAGCCGATTAGTTTTGAGCTCCCCATCAGGTACAAACATCCAATTGGCACTGATGATGTAACCTTGATTGCTAAAGTGAGCGAACCTTGGTTAATTGCGCCCTTAACTTTCACAAGGAATTTTCTATTTTTGTCCACCCATGTTGCGAATCTCCTCCTGAAAAAGTATTACTGAGCTTAAAATCCCCATTTATTGTTAATTAGAGTGTGTCGTCACTGAAACACCCTTATATATGAAGAAGCAGGGCAATTTGGTCCCAAACAGTCAGCCCTCACATATTCGCACTTGCACCATGAAAAGGTCCAGCGTTTAATTTCTACTGCTTCGGTCTTGGGTCGCTCGGTAGGCATTTGAAATAGGGCTCTGGGATATCGTCGTTAGAATGCGATCCAAGCAAGAGACGTTCAAACTGTCTAAGGTAAGGATGCAGTGATCAGTCAAAGTGGTAGTTTCTCTAGACACTTTGTAGAAGGGTCGTCAGCACAACACGATGCAATAAGTGCGCCTTTCCAATTCTCTTAGTGCCGGCAATTTACTCATTAAGAGATCACCTTCATGCAGCTCAAAACTAATGAGATATTTCCGTCAGGCAATTAGGTATTTGAAGGTACGCGCTGTAGTCATCAAGCATAATTTCACAATATCAACTAAATTATTCCGAACCTCAGCGCGGCATGACCACAGTTTAGCGGGATTTATTGTTTTCGGGTGGTGTCGGCTGAAACATCAAAGCCCAGCAAAAGGAAAGAAAGGTAAGCTAGCTCGGTCAGGCACATTTTTACATCGCTTCGATGCAGTCATACGGCGGTTACTTCGCAAAAGGTTCTGCGCTTGACTGGAGGTCTCGGCTTCCAAATACCTACAGCGATGTTCTAATAGAACTGCGAATTTTTATAGATATAGCAAGACCTCCCCGAGCACTTGCCTTGCATGACTGCTACTTTCGTCGTCTGTGTCCTCTGAATTTGGAAACGTGTGGTAAACGAAAAGCAGGCGTTAATTATTGCACAGGCCGCTTTCCTACGCTGGCAGCGAGAAGACATGCCAGAAGTGTGCTAAAAAAGTTGGGTTGCCAACATATCCTGCTCTTTCAGGCCTTTAGTGCCGTCAACAAATGGTGAAGGTAAACAGAAACAATGTATCGTTCTTTTTCGATGATGATATTGGCCCTCTCAATCACAAGGCGCAAAACAGAAAGGCAATTTTTCCTCAGAGCCCCATGATGAACTTATGCAGCGAGTCATGGGACGAGTTCGCTTAACGTATTCGAGCAACGTATGAATATCAATGTAGTTTATCAATGTGATAAACTGGCTAATAAAAACATCAAAAACAGCCAAACCTCGCAGTGGTGCGCCCTCTTCCATTCACGTGCGTGCCTAACACGTCGTGTATATATATTGGCTATCGCCGGAAGGCTGAACGAGTCAACGAAGCGTGCCAGTCGATCATGTCTCGGGACCCACCGCACGAGATCCAATTAGGCCATACGCTGCCGCTGCTGCTGCCACCATGTTTTGACGAAAGACTGCATCGTGTATAGGATCGCCTGATGCGCGATGCTCACGCTATACAATATTCGAGCGCGCGCATTTTGATTACACCCTTGATATCTAACGGTACCGCTTCACTGGAAGCTAGCCGCACGGTAAAACACTTCGAAGCACTTAATAAGTTATCTCGCTTGGGAAATAGGCAATGCAGCATAAACATTGTTTTGCTGTTGTAATCGGTCTGTCGTAATCAAAGTAGGGCCCCTGCGTGCTTTCTGTGTGAGAGAAACGATGGATGGCACTCCTACGTTCTCACAGTAATAATTTATTATTAGTAGAGCCTTTTGTGAAGGGCGCTTTCCTGCGTGCCCTGAAGTACCCTGTCAGTATAGTTTGGAAGGACTTGTGGTGCACATTGCTGGTCCAAAAATTCAAGCATTCTGAGTAGTTGAACATTATGTTATCGTTCCCTCTGTATTTGCACTCCCGTGGATGTTCCTATTGCGTGGAAACTCCGTCAGGTGACGCCATCGGATCGGCGACGTCAAGCTTCATCAGTATAAAAGCTCCGTCGTTCCAGCGCCCCGGCAGTGGGCAATGCAGCAGCAGCAGCAGCAGCAGCAGCTTCACCATGTTGCCTAACCTCTTCTTCTTGTTTGCACAGGTACGTTATTTGGACAACTCGTACTGTATCCGATCCTATAATCGATTCCTGCTGCTGCTGTGCTGCCCACATGGTTGTTTGCGCAGTATAGACTCATGCGCTATTTTTCTTATGTCGTCGATTACCTTAGTCGTCTTATCCTGAGCGGTGACGTTGGGCTTAACCCCGGCCCCAGGAGACCGGCGTCTAAAACTGGCGAACCGGACGAATCCCGAGAAAGCGTTCTTAACGCCCTTGAGCAGTCTGCCGAGCTGGCAATGTCTAGTTGCGATAACCCTTCTCCTGTGAAGATTCTTTCCGATGTAGTTGCTTGTCAGAAAAATATTTCGCAAGACATATCTGAAATCAAAAATGCTGTGAATACACGTTTCGATGCCTTGCAATTGCGTGCGGCTGCTCTCGAAATCTCATGCTCGAAGGCTTTGTTTGATCAAGACTCTGATCAGCTTCGTTCTCAGGCGGTTTGCCCAAAGCGCACTGTTGCCGAACTAACTGCCAAACATGACGATCTTGAAAACTGTTCAGGGATAAATAGCATAATCCTTCATGGCATACCAGAAAATACTAACGAGAATCGGGACACACTGCACTCCAAGGTGGCGAACATTTTCAATAGGCTTTCCCTTGACTGTCCGCGTATTGAACGCTTCCATAAGTTTGGCAGAATGCGCCTGGGCGTTCTCGCCCTATCATTTTAAAGTTGCTTGATTTCAGCGATAGGCTAGGGATGCTGAAAAACGCTTATAAGCTGAAAAATTCCGGCACGAAACTTTCCGAAGATTTTCCGTCCAGAGTGCGCGCAGTACGTAAAAAGCTATGGGATGCTTCGGTTGAGCAGCGGAATAACGGTTGGGTTATTAAAATGAGGTTAGATCATTTACCTATACATAACGTTCGTTACAACTGGGACGGTGCCTCAAATAGTTTAGTAATAGCTCCTGGTTTTGATTCTATCTCAAGATTTCCAAATGTTTTATCATCACTAGGTTGACAAGCTCATCACTCTGCCACAGATCTTGCACTTTTGCATGTTATTGCCAGAAGCGTAACTAACAAATTTCCACAATTTCTGTCGCTCGTTTCTTCATGTTCTCTTCATGTTATATGCATACAGAAACATAGCTTCATGAAGCTATTCACGACACAGAATTCACGCCTCCTGGTTACATTGCTGTCCGGTATGACCGTCAGAATAAGAAACATGGTGATGATGCTTTGCTTTTACATTCAGATTTTAACCTTAAGGTTCTAACAGGTTTTCCCAATGTAGAATCGGTTCGGTGCAGGTTAATAGTGCATAAGCAGTATTCAACAATTTGTGGTCTTTATCGCCCCCCTGATAGCCCTAGTGACTTGAGCGACAATATTGCGCATTTTATACATGACCATAGCCTCGACAGTTAAAACTTAATTGTTCTTGGTGACTTTAACGTTCCCGGCTTTCACTGGCCTTCCCTTACATAATTACACCAATAATGCCACTATCTGCAGAGATTAATTACATTTTCAATGTCCCATAACCTGATACAATTAGTTGATAAGAATACGCGTCAGAACTCCATACGTGACTTAGTGTTTATCAGTGACAGTCTTGCTTATTTAGGTTTTGAGTATGATATCCTGAAAGGAATCTCGGATCATAACGCATTTCTCCTACACATTAACAGTCCTATCCCACATTAACGCTTTAGCTATTCCACATTTCATGATTTTAAAAAGGCTGACGAGACGTCTATCAGGCAGATATTATCCGGCAGATAAATTTGGCCATCTTTTGTCACTCCGTACCGAATGCCATGTCGACAGTCTTGTTGATTGTTTTGAGTTTTTAGTGATATCTCGCATCAATAATTACGTTACATTAAGAAAACACAAAAGATAAATAATAAACTTCCCCGGATTAACCGGAATATTTTACACCTGTCACGCCGTGTAGGTGGACTACGTAAATCAAAGCATTATAGTTCTGTGCTTCGCGTTCCTTTTGAGAAAGCCAAGGAGAAACTTCCTACTCGTACCAAAAGTGCTAAATATTTCTATTTTTCTTCCCAACTTCTTATACTACTTAAATCAAATCCTCGCAGGTTCTGGACATCGCTCTTACTTAGTGCAACGGGCAGTACTTTCAAGATTAACGATGCTACTACTAACGACCCCACCGTAGTTTCGACTGCTTTTAACTCGTACTTCCCATCTGTTTTGGCCCTCGATAATTATGTAGTTCCAAAGTTCAGTTATGATGCACGAACTAATAAATTAGGCGAGATCGTAAAAGTTCTGATGGTGTCTTAAACCTAATCTTCAATCTCGACACTAAAAGGTATACCGGTTCAGATGGTATCCCGTATTCTTTTCTAGTAAGATACTCCCTATGGAGAGCTCAGTACCATACTGCAATCTTACATAAATCCTTACACTCTGGTGAAGTACCAACTAAATAAATCGGACGAAAAATTGTCATACAAATATAAATGTAATATGAACCAAAGGGTAGCCTTGTTTGCAGAGCAAGCATCGTTGAACACTACTGTGCAGTATAGAACGTTCCGGCTCCTGAAAAAGACTAAGCATAATGGGCCATCGTAAGCACCAAAGTTCCCGCCTGTCTGTCGTGATCTTCCTATTCATTGTCCTTTTATTGATCTTCTAACGGCTCAAGTTAAGTCCGCATGGCACCCTGAGCGAATCACGTCACAGACGCGTACGGTGCCGTTGTACGACGACAGTCGTCAATATTTAGAAAAGCTTCATCGATCCTATCGTCTTCGCTACGCCACGTGGGCGACGGCATCATTTCCAGAATCACTGGGCTCCTAAAATTTTCTGTCGCATGCACATCTCTTGACATCGACGGTATCTTCTACTTGCATGTTTAATAGCCAAGCCAGTCGTTTTCTTTCCGACCGAACGATTCTGAGAATTTGAGTGTCGAAACAGCCCGTTCGATAGCTAAACTACCCACTCGTAAGATCAAAGGTTTTCAAGACAGTAGCGTACTTGACCAACATAGTTCGATAAAGCTGACAAACCTTACGGCGAAGCTGTATACGGCTGCTGTTTCAAGGATTTTTCGTATCCGTGCGTCATCAATAAAGAAAAGTGAGCGTGGACCAATCCCCGGAGATAGAGCAATACCGGGCCGACCCACGGCGGAGAGGAAACAGGAATCAAGCCATCCGCCTCTAATAATAATAATAATAATAATAATAATAATAATAATAATAATAATAATAATAATAATAATAATAATAATAATAAATGAAATAAATAAATCAAAATGCATTGTTTCAAGTCGATGGGTATGCTGGAATCGTGTGTGAACAGCACATGGACTCACGAGCAGGGGGCGTTGCCATATACGCAAAGGACGAAAACTATATACAGTCGTGACCAAAACCTTGGGAACCAAAGATGCTGCGATGTTCTTTTTTTTTTTTTCGTAGACGGGGCATTCCGGCTGAAATCAAGAGCGCGCGCCTACGTGCGCTCTTGGCGTTGGACCATTACAATGTATTAAACCAACTGCAGGTCGCGGAGCTGTGCTTGAATAGATCTTAATTTTTTGCTGATGCTGTGGTCTCCAAATCTTCTCTCGCAGCTGTACAACCCTTGGCTCGTAAGAGGCCAATGCCACCGACTGTGGGAATGTCTTCGCCGTACAAACGAAAGACGGAATGGCATGGGTGGTACTGCCCAAAGTCATTTTGGAGCAGTTTTTTGCAGCAAGTAAAATTGCGTTTCGGAGCACTTTGGAGTAGACAAAATCGCACTTCGGGGCAGCTCCTAGCAGACTAACTTTCATTTTGGAGCAATTTGGAGCACATAAAATTTCAAATTGAAGCAGTTTTGAAGACGCTAATCTGAATTTTGGTGGTATAATAGAATATGGCCGCGCACATCGAAACCACAATGAAATGCAGAATAAACCACCATGAAGCACGTAGAAGCACGCTTTGTAGCTATAGCGTACTAGAATATGGAAGAGGGTATAGAGAGGCGGCACGGCGCATGCTTTCCTATAAAGCCAAGAACATAGGTGAGACTACGATCGAACTATACATTCCCGCGCCAACGCTAATGATGATAGCAGAAAATGTTCTAAACTTATGCGGTCCAATCGATGCGGTAACAATTTTGGGTCACCATATGTCACTACAGACCCAGAGAGCCGCAATCAACCCTGGGCTGGTATAACGTAAAGCTATTCCAATCTATTTTTATTGCGATAGCAATTATATGAACACTCCAGGCGCATTTCTGTTGTCGGCGTAGCCGAGATATTCCGCATAAAGTCCAGGGGCAATAACATCGTCGCCACGCGCCGCATGCTATACCGTATGTGCGACTGGAAGCGTGCGAGGGTGAGCCGACAATGGTGGGTCAATCTCATGCGGGCAAGGGAGCAAAACGGGCAGGGTGCGCGCCGTCTTCCGTCGCGTGCGAGGCGCCGGGGGGAGGGGGCATTCTACTCTGACGGTTGCTACGTATGGCGCGGCCGCGTGGGTCCTATCTTGAAAGCAATATCCGATGGGGACAGAGTGAAAGTGCTGATCGCTTCGTGTGTGCCACGTATTCTCTCGATGACCGCGCACACTCGCTGTCAAAACGATGGAGTGAGAAAGCCCGGCAGCAGCAGCGAGCTAATTGACCTTCGTGCTACCTCTCACTTCAATGCGAACTAAGCGGGCAGAACACAGAGCACATGAAGCTATTTCGCCACTTAGATCGCACTGAAGCAAGACGCAGCACGAGGGTCAATTCGCTCTCTGCCGCTGCCGATCTTCCTCACTCCAGCGTTTTGACAGCGAGTTTCCGTGGTCATCGAGTGCAATGAGTTCATGTCTGCTTGTGCCCGCGTGGCACCATGTTTGTTAATTTAATTAGTAAGGGATTGTCTACAAGTTTATACGGCCAACAAAGCTACTATTTTTATTTCATATAGCTGTCTACCAATTTGCTATCGCAATCGATGCTTCGCCTTTCCGATGAAACTGCTACTTTTTATTCCAAAACCGCCGTTAGGTCAAAACGGTTCAGGCCTCACCTAAAACCCCTCCATCCACGCGACAATGCCGCTTTTGCTAAGTAGCGCCAACCTTTTTGTTGCGTCGCTGTTCCCTGATTCGTCGCTCATACCAGTTCCGCTTCCACAGTTTCCGCTTCCGGGGTTTCCGTTTCCGGTCGTTCCGCTTCCGGAATTTCCTGTTCCTGAATTTTTCCCTTGTACGTTCGCACTTCTATGCAGAAGTGACGTCGCTTCCGCCTAAATGAGAAGCAGAGACTACGCAAGTTCCGCTTGACGCCAGAAGCTGAGGGGGTGAGCGAGGAAGGAGCGTGGAGGAGGTGGGTAGGTTGTCGGCACTTAACCTGGTCGGTGAAAATGTGTATGGAGGGGCTTCGGCCTCACTCATAGAGGCACAAAAACAGATTGGAATAGTTTTGCGTTATACCGGCCATGGAGACAGAGACGCCCACCCGCTAAACGTGGTGCAACGTGCGGTTCCCTAATATCTAGTTCGCTCGCAGTGCCATCAGCCTACTTTTCGTTGTTTTGCGCCGCGCTGCTCAGGCCACTAAACCGCCTTTTAGTGCACTCTAAATACAGACGCCCAAGTGGCCGCGCGCGCTCCGGCCACATGCCGGAAGCGTCGAAAAGTCCAGTGTTATAAGCGTCAAAATTCTTTGCGGGAGGCGCTGTTGCGTGGTGTGCGGCACGTGAATGGCTGCACAGTTTTTCGGAGAACGAATCCGCTCGCTGTTAGCGGCCACTGCCGGAGCACACGTGCCGTTGCCGTTCCGGCGCATGCGTGACGCAATTTCCATTAATTTTCTGTACTTGGCGCAGTTTGGCGCAGCAATTTGCGTTCGTGTCAGAATGGTGCAACTGGCGCCGAATCCCCAACCCTGAGACTGCTTATATATCACCTGGCATACCCAAGTTTGAGATCGAGAAGTTCACGACCGTGCACTTTGCATGGGTTAGCCGCGGTGACGGCAAACCCCTGTGATCTTCGTTGGAGACTTCAATGTGCCCGTTCCAAAACCAGACAAGAAATGGTTCACTTAGTTAGTGTTAGAAGAGTTTGCTTCGAAGTGCCACACCAATCCAAGTCGCTCAACTACTAAACAACGGTCATGCATAGATTTAACTTTGGCCAAGATTCTGTCTAAGGTTGCAACCGAAGTAATCAGTGAATATCACAGTAATCACAAAGCTATCGCCATTACGATTACCAAATGATGAAAATGAATACATGTACCCCTGTCTAACCATGTGTGATGCGCTATACAGCTTCGCTGGTCACCCACCTTCACAGAGTGGAATGGCTTCTCAACTTTTTTAGTTATTCTGGCGGCAGATTCGAGATTGCAGCCTTTGGAAGTTTTGTTTTAGCGCCCGCTTTTCGATTTTTCTTCTTTTTAAACCTCTGGTAACCGCGCCAAGATATTGGCGCTCACCTTCACGACCATTGCTTTGATATGGCAGCCATATATATATATATATATATATATATATATATATATATATATATATATATATATGGTCGCTGAGGCCTGTCACTGGCACGCCCGTGCCCACCTTCTTCTATGCATTTGAATTGTTGAAGAAAAACGTGTGCATGACTAGTCACTTGTCCTCAGGTTAAAGGAACGGCACTGCCAGAGCAAATGTCTCAGTTATGCAACAGAGTCAAATTTGACTAAAGCACGTAGAGCCTAGGTTGCTTTCTGTTCCCCTCTACTTTCGTGGTTAGGATTGTTTTACGTGCAAGACCTAAATGCAAGACTCCACGATAGGTGCATCTTCAGGCTTGCAACGGGTATCCAATTCACTTCAGTAAAACACAAATCCTCGTTGTTTTATATCTGTTCTACCCTACGGCGTATTACCATAAGTACCTCAAGGCCGGCGTGTAGGATGAAATGGTAGCGTTCTAATGAGGAGACAAAGGCGCCTATTCAAAACCGACGTTGTTTTTCGCGCTGGTGTGCTTGGCTGGCACGTATCACAGTCTAAGCAGGGACGTGTGCCACCTTCATTTGCGAAATCGTCAACACGAATATTGCGTTAGCATCGCATCCATCTTTCCGACAGCGTTTTTTTTTTCGGCCACGTTTCGGGCATTGCGATACCATTTGCAAACAGACACGCCCCACGCGATGGCGAAACATATGCGCCTTGGGGGCAGCTGAATGCGCAACTGTACAAATCTATCAAACAGCGTTACGAATGTTCTGGTATTAATGCATATAAAGCACTACAAAATAACACCTCACAGGGATGTCAAAAGCGTAAAACCCAGAAAAAAAAAACACCTGACGCGGAGCTTTTGGCTGAGCTGGGACTCAACAGAGCGTTGCCAGGTCATCAATCTCTATCCATCGTTAAAAGCGTATTCGCGTACGTTGCTTCAAACGACCATGCCAGAAGCGCTAAAAGCGTGCAAATTGAGAGACGTGCAAGTTAGAGATCAACGAACATTGTCAATATGTTTTACGGCAGGCTTTTCGTTACCTCACGCACGGCATAGTTCGATCGTTCATTTCGGCGCGCACTTTCATCGCGTGCGTTTGTTCGCCGCTCAGAAATCTTGTCCACAGTATCTAATGGACTGTGTAATTAACATAGATGTCGTCGTCGTACTCGGTGCCTAATTTTACGGCTTCGTATGGAATTATCAGTCGTATGCTCAAAATCCACTCAAAGAGCTCCTATATTTAAGTTACTGGCGTTCTCTTTTCCCTACACTGATTGCACGCTGTCGCCGTTTACATGAATATTTTAGAGGAATATTTAACAGGAAGCTAGAATTCTTTTTAAGAGAAAACTCCAGCCAATCCTGACGCTGTACGTTATTAGAAAATGCGGTCAGCCAATGGTAAAGGGCACTACTCACGGAATGCTTTGTGAATGAAGCCCCTGCATTTTTTTTTGTCTTTCTACTCGGTCTTCATTATATTCATGATGCCACATTGGCTCCCTATTACTTCACAAAGGTGCACGAATATTTCAAATTTCGAATACGAATGGAATAGCATTTGTTCTTCGACTCATATTCGATTCAAGAATGCACTATTTTAAATTGCCGGATGTTCCTCCTCTTATTGCAAGGAATAACACCTCCTTCTGGAGCCTCGAGGAAGAGAGACACCGATGCTAGCGAGGACTCTCCAAAATTATCCTGCTGCAGGAAAGTAGGCTATCCGGATGAAGAGAGCTGCACCCGGGAGAAAAACTTTTATGCAATAATTTCTTGCCAATCAGTAGGAATGTCTCACTTTTAAGCAGCCTGTTTTTGTTGTCTCTGTTTAAGCAGAGGAATTTATTATTTCCCCAGTATCACTATTGACACGCACGCTTGTTCATCTTTATCCAGTGACCGAATTTCACCGGCTAACAAACGTTAAAGGTCATCGCACAGCGAATCACGCGCCCTTCTGTATCGGAAGTTTGTCGAGTGAAATCGATGTTGTCGCCGAGCACTGTGTAACCAAATTTTGTGCGTGACTCATCTACTCATGCGCATTCTAGAACTTACCCGAGTGCCAGCGATTAAGTTGGAATGTTTATGGAGCCATGTATAAATAGCCGCCGCATCTGATCCAAGGTAAATATACCTGGTAGCGAAGCTTCCATAGGAACCCACACGTTCAAAACATGGCGGTCCAACTGTGGTTCATGGGGCTTAGCGCCATCTGTATGTGGTGGGAACACTTCCGGCGGAAGAAAAAATAATGTGACGCCATGTCCGTTAAAAGCAGAAATGACGTCATTTTGTTTTCGAAAGCGCGAAATTTGTTTTGTTGGCCTGCCTTTGGAGCTATATATTCAAATGTCCCGCCATTCGACATGATGGGCGTTTCGAGCTTTCAGCGCGGAAAGCGATGCTTTCCGCGCTGAAAAAAAAGAAGACTAGCCGTACGGTTGTCGAAATCACAACCCTGCACAGAACATACTTTCTTTGGAGGCCGACAAAAGCTTTAAGTATAGAGTGCTAATCCTATCGTCGGATGCCAATGCCGTCGGCCAGCGCAGTCGTACGAAAACAATGCACAATCATCTGGCGGTCGTAACTCACTACTTTTGACAGAACAGATTAAGAAGCGATGAAGCTACTCGCGTCACCAAGTTCAGACGAACTTCGACAAGCAGAAAAGCACAATGCGTGAGGGGGGCGTATTTCAACAGGTCAACTTTACGAGCGCGCCTTTCTGCTCATTTCAAGACGTACATTACATTGCGAATGATAGTGGCGTCAACGCCCCCTGTAACGATGGGCGCTGAAAAGAAATGCATTTATTAATAATAACAAAATTAAATAAACTTGTATTTTCTTAACTCGCCACCAATATATAAAATTGACCAGGAATTTTATTTTTGTTGAATGAATCTAACTGTGTCTCGCTTGAATTAAAAAACGCTTTTTTTCTTTCCAAGTGTTTGTTCCCTCCAAACCTAGTTGCGCTTCAATCGCTGCTCCCATCACCCCCCTTGCTGGTGTCGGTGACAATTTGTAGTGAACCGCTTTTCGCCCGAAGCTTCGCGACCTATTTGGATTGACCTTGTCTGATCCGCAGGTCACATTTCCGACGATCGCCGACTGTGCTCGTCACAGTCGTTGGGCATTGAGTGTAACTTGTTTTTCTTGACGCAGGTTCGCCCAATAAACAGTTTTCATTGCTCAATGTTTTCACGACTGTCTGATTCGCCGTCACCGCAGTGTGACATCTGGTGGAGGCACTGGGTAGTGAAAACTGCTTTTGCACCAATTCAAAAGCAATCTGCCGTGCTGATCTAGCGCGCTTTTCTCCTTCAATGAACACAACAACATTGTTCTACTTTCGACATGATGACATGCTGTTCCCTTGTTTTATTGATTATTTCGAAAGGGCTCCAGATCACTGAAAGCAATTATCTTTCTTTTAAGAGCTCGTTATTTGGCATAATGGCATGTTGCGAACGCCATCACATGCAATGTGTCAAATAATGAGATAAGCCTCCCTCTTTGTTTTTAACAAGACGAGTTCCGCGATATCTGAAGCTTTGTTCTTGTCGAATATTTGTGTTCGATTCCGTTAGGAAATTTCTCTATTCGTATGCCTCTATCTCTGACACATAGGCACCCATGACCTGAGACTCATTTTTCTTTTGTTTTTAGTAGCACGATCATCGAGTGACACTCTTATTTCTTGCACAGTACTTCCGGTTCACCTCCTGAAACCACCGGGGCCGAAATTCAAGTCAGAGAAAAATAGAAAAAAAATAGTACAGAAGAAAATTTATGCGTTGCATTATAGATTTGATATCAGAGCATAAGTTTAGTTCCAAGTTGAGTTACTAAAGTGTCTGGAATAATTAGAATTAATTAGAAATCACTGATTACCGCACACCGAAGCACAGTATCGTAAACATTAGAGACCCACCACGTGAGCACGACTTTGGCGAAATTTCTGGAAACCTGGAAGTTGGAAGCGGAAGTACTGACGTCATTAATGACGTCACACGCAGGAAGGCGGCATGATATTTAACCAGCTAATTAATAAAGAACAGTTGCATGGCACAGACTGAACCTAGCAGAGCGGACGTGAAGTCACTCTCTGCTCTCTCGCTTTTGCTCTCGCAGCGCGCACCTGCTCGCTCACTCGCTCGCAACAGCTGCGGGCGCGCTTTTTACATGCTGTGACGTCAGCACCAGAGAGGGCGCGTAAGGTGCGCTTCGTGAGCTCCTCGCTAGGGGGCTACGCCCCGCCAGGTGGCGCGCGCTCTGTTTCCTCTTCGCCCTCCCTCGTTCCTCGTCCGCATATCGTGCCAGGGGAAAGACATTCGCTCGCTTAACCTACAGAACGCCAACGCCGAGGTGTGAGTGCCACTAGGAGACACCTAAGTCAAAGATTAGGGTCGCCTACCATTTCTTCTGGTTTCTTTACTTTGAATTCCTATGTTATATTTCGTTGCTGTGAAGAAGTACCCTGCACATCACGTAGCAGCGAATCAAAATACGGCATTTGCAGACTACCGACGTACGCGGCGAGGTAATCCGCGCGTTTCTAAACAACCAGCACATCCGTTGGCTCAAGGTGCTATGCGAGTGCTCGATGCACTGAGTGCAGTGCTGGCGTCCCTCGAGCAGAAGAGCGCTTCGCAAGTTGCCATCTTTTCGTACACAATCTACAGGCGTCAAAAGAACGGCTCAACACAGAAGGTGGAGAGTTTAGTTCTACAACTGGGCTGTGCGAGCGACCCACAACACTTCAGGATGAAGTTGTTTTTGGCGCTTATGTTGGCGCCCGACCTGATGGTGTACTTTTTCTCTTCCTTTACCTTTTATTCCCCCCTGCCTTCCTTTTTTTCTCTTCTCGAGTGCAGGGTAGCCTACCGAATAATCCCACCTAATGTGCCTCCCTGCCTTTTCCTTCTTTCCTCTCGCTCTCTCACCGCAACGTGTGATTCGAGAAAACAGTTGGAAAACCGGTGCACAAGCCGTGAGGCCAAGATGAATTGCCCTTGTATACCGCAACACGCCCCCTATTAATGGTTCCCTAGGACAAGCTCCTGTCAGGCACCAGCACTAATGGCGATGGTTTCTAGGCGGTTTGTAAAGATAGTCTAGAAGAAAAAGGCATAACCTAACTTGAAACCATGTAGGCTGGTAAGCACACTTGCGTAAGAAAGGTTGCTACGTACGTTGTACAAAGGCGCGACAATGAGGCCGCTATAGTGTTGGGGAAATGAGATTGCCGGTACAAGGGTCATTAGCCACACGTTCCCGTAAAGCGGTAAAGTGTCGGCTGCGTATAAGAGAACAAGCAATGGCACTAGCCATAATTGCAGCTAAAGTCAACCATGTTTCTCGAACGTAAATATTTTCTTACATGTGTTCCTTGGCACGTTTCTGAAAGCGTGTTTTGTCTGTGCAGTTTTTTTATAACTCGCGCCCATCATTGTAGTGGTGCAAGAACATAACAGAATTTTCTTCTTATCAATCTTTCTGCTTTACGAAGTGCGAGGCAGTCAACCGCGCAGGGCTTCATTTCATTTCATTTATTTGTTGTTTAAGACATACAGCTGTCTCAGGTGCTGCAGCAAAAGGCAGTATTCTTGCCTGACGAATGTTGCAGCACCCAAAGCATGTTGACACTCTGCAGCAAACAACAGCACAACAGTCAACAAGTGTTGACTGTTGACAATAACATATCAACTTCATAAATATGATAACTTCATCTATCTATCTATCTATCTATCTATCTATCTATCTATCTATCTATCTATCTATCTATCTATCTATCTATCTATCTATCTATCTATCTATCTATCTATCTATCTATCTATCTATCTATCTATCTATCTATCTATCTATCTATCTATCTATCTATCTATCTATCTATCTATCTATCTGTTTTTTAAGAAGACTCAGCGGCCGAAGTTGTCTACCAGCTGTGGCGACGAGTTCGCGATCGTGATGCCGTCGTAGCCATTCCTGTGACCCCATCATCGTCACACAGACTTCGTGATACGACCGTCGACACGTCATCGCCGTCGTGCACTCGTCGCCCCGAAATTGTCGTGATATTGTTGTCGTGCCATTGCCCTCATTGCGTGGTCTTCACACCACCATCGTCATGCATTTATGCATTCAGTCATGATTATGCCACTCTTATCAAGACATCGTCATCATTGCGTCGTCACCGGACAAGTCACTGTCAAGCATCCGCTGCCATACCCTCTTCGACATGCCGTAGTGGCCGCGCCATCGTCGTGATCCCAGCTTCGTCGTCCAGCTGTCCTCACACACTCGCCGTCATTCTGTTGTCTTCACGCAGTCGTTGTCAGGCTGTCGTTGTTATGCCATCATCACCATCTCTCAATTATCATCTGATTGTCATCAAGCCACCGTCGTCATACCATCTTTGCCGTTCCGCTGAAGTCCAGTCCTTTTCCGTCATTCATTTTCGTCAATAGTCACCATGCCATCATGATCATATGTAATGTTGGCGACGAGTACAGTACCAAAGTGAACTGATACAGCTAGCAGTGTACAGTGGCGTAGCTAGGTCGTCTGGCACCCGGGGCCCATAGGTCTTCTTTGTCACCCCTCCCCCCCCCCCATGGGTGTAGCCGGCGGAAAGAGGGGTGTCTTCAGACGCAAACGACACCCCCCCCCCCCCCCCCCACTGGCCCCCTTGCACCCGGGGCCCACGGCCCCCCGGCCCCCCCTGTTGCTACGCCACTGCCAGTGTATGTCGCATGTAGATCAAGCAACAGAGGTCTCAAAATGGCCCCTAAATATTTTAAGTATACTTGACTTCAGCATTACGGAAGGTCGATCGCTACATTGCTTTAATGCTAATCGCATTACCGTCGACAGTCAGCGGGAGACGAGTTCCGCCGTAATTTTTTCATGGCATTTTTTGCTTTTTGCAAGGCACCGTCAATTCAGAAGCATCGGTAATCTTCCGAAGTTGCAGCACAGGCGTTTATTATAGTAATGTGCAACCGGAGCGCACAAAAAAAAGATAACGTTTTTTTTTGTTTTTTTTTATGCAAAGCATGACCGCCAACACCCGGTCAAAAATCTTGAGCGTATTTAGCTTAGCTGCAGCCAAGGCAAGCACTGCAAAACGCATTGTTCAATATACAATCAAAGAATCATGATGGAAACTGATTTTGTTAAGGGATGTTCAGAGCACAAAGTCCTGTTAAAAATTTGGATGACGCTTGAGTTTTGCCTTTCGTATTTGAACGTGATAGCATTCAAAGATCCCTGACTACAGCTTCCCTGCAGCTGTAGCTTATTTAACCGTAATGTGTGCCGGGAAAGGCTGAAGACGAACGCTATGCACGAAGGAGAGATTTCTGGCAGAAACGTGCGTGTGCCGATCCCGGAGATTGCGCACAGCCGTGCCAAAAAGCATTACACCATTTTTTCAGGTCTCTGTTATTGTTTCACGCTTAGAATATTTAAGTATGAGATGATTTAACATGAAGGGCATGCGCGGTCGGTGTTTTGTTACATAACAGTTGTTTGTGGGCAGTCATTCTCAAAATTCTGAGGTATAACTTTGTCAAGAATGTAAGACAAGGTATGAGCAACTTTAGTGATATAATGGTGGGGTAATATAGCCCGCATATACTGCATATCATATAGCAAGGCGTGGCATATACATGTACCTAAATATACGCGGAAAGTTTCGCTCACGGACAACTCAGGCGACCCCGATACCGACACTGGATTTTCTGCGCTAGCGCTATCGCGTTAATATCCTGTAGTATTTCCGCCCTTTCGTCTTTTTCTTTCGCAGCAGAAAGACGTGATTCCATAAGCAGAATCAAATTTAGGTAGTTGTAGAGCACCCTCAGTAATGGCGCCATAATTTAACTTACTCTCACAGCTTGCCCGCGGCGCACACTCAAGCTAAGGCGAGCTTTATTTGGAACTACACGTGAAACTAGTCAAACTGAGTCATTCCACACTGGTTTCACTACGCTAAAATATGAACATTCATCATCTAGCCTCTTCCAACGCGCTTTTGAACTACACCTGGAAAAGATGTAATTGAGGACTCCGCATGTTTTCTGGATAATGGAGCTTCCTTAGCGTCCACCTCAATCAAAAAGGACGAACGTGATTTTTTTTTTCTTTTTTTGACCTCTGCCTCATAGAAACTCGGTCTGTCGCAGCCAGGATTGAATTTCGTCTCCTCGCACTCAGCAGCAGAGCCTGTCGGCCAGCGGACCCCCACCGCGGGAGGATGCGGAAATACGATTAAATCACAACTTGTATTATTCATCCTCAAGACACTTCAGCAAGCAGGCAGACGCTGAGTCGAGAGTTAGTCCCTTACTCGTATCAACATTGAAGCATCTATTGGAGTGCTCCGCTGTCTAGATTTTCTACTAACAAATGACTGAAGGTGTTTTATCCGCAAAAGATGTTTTATGTGTGAAAAAGAACACGCTTCCTAAAGTGAACGTCGTCCCAAATGTAACATACGAGAACGAAGTTCATCTCATAACGCTTCATGCCCAATATATCTGCGACACCACGGAATCGCGTACATATTTGCATTTACTCTTATTAAAGTGACAGTGCTATAGGTAAATTAACCTCACTCACCCAACACTCATGAAGAGAGAGAAAACATAAGAGAAAAACTGGGAAGCTAACCAAGCTAAGCCCGATAGGCTACCCTGCGCAGGGCAAAAGGGATTGACATTCGAAAAAGCGAAATGGAGTGAGTGTGCATCATTTAGAATAAACAAGAATCAAGGCAGAGGTTTCCGAATACGCGTCCAATGTGACACAGGTGCTGCCTCGTCAAAGGAAACTGAAGAAGTTTTAAAATTGGACGATTTACGGTGGTTTTGAAGGCGGCCACAGTATATTTCAACTTCTGAAAAATTGTCTCGATTGTGCGTCGTAGCAGGCGCCACAATCGCCATTTAAGGTTTCGTCGAAGCTCTGTCCCCCTCGTAGGCCGAGACCACTCGCTCGCTCGCTCGCTCGCTCGCTCACTCGCTCGCTCACTCGCTCGCTCGCTCACTCACTCACTCACTCACTCACTCACTCACTCACTCACTCACTCACTCACTCACTCACTCACTCACTCACTCACTCACTCACTCACTCACTCACTCAATTGCTTACATAATTTAATAAATATCTGACTGACTAACTAACCACCTAACTGCTGCAGTGTGAATCGACTGGAAATTCCCTTGTCGCCGATCGAGGCATCGAGAGCTATTCCAACTCGCCAGATTGTAAGTAAATAATTTCAAATTATGAAGCCAACGGACATACACCTTTCTCGTAAATGACAGGAATCTCATGCATTTCCAGTGAATGTCGTCCACGTGGCTGATATCATATTCTAATATTTCGCACAGTAGCACGGTTCAGCGTTACTTTCTCAGCAGTGAAAAGTACTAGAGAAGCTCATCGCGATACAAAACACGTGAGCTTCGCTAGAGGTCCCATTAGCACAAAATTCTGCATCGGCATTCTAATAGACAGTTCAAAGGAATTCGACCTGAAACTTCGATTCAGGTGTCTTATTGCTTCCAAATTGTGTGGCGCACCGCAGACAAGACAGCCTTCCACAAGAAAAAATGTGTCGATAGAACTTTTGGATAACGCAATAACACCCGCTTCATGTTCATTTAGCCGGTTTCTGTAACGAAAGTAACGAGTTCAATCGTCAGAACGCGTCTAAGAAAAAGCCGTGAAACGTTCAAAGCGTGCCTTAAGCTTAGGTTTTCATATACTCGTCGTTGACGGCCTTTTATGGAAGTGGCTTTGTGTTTAAGGAGAAAAAGTGTCTTTCACTGCGAATGGTACAGAAAAATAGAGTTTTACGTTTCGCTGAAGGAACGAAAAAGAAACGTGCATTACCATTCACTCGTCATTTTGATTTGGGAACCGTGGCCCGGCCGTATAAACTTCAGTTTACAGCTTTTCGATGGGAGTAACGCAGCTAAGCAATGCAGGAGGCCGAGGAGCATCCGGGTACGTGCGCGGAATAAATTATCTCTTCTTGCGCTGCCTCAAACATTATACTGGAGTATGCAGCCACACCAAAAACAAATATTAAGTAAGGAAGCGTAAAAGAGAGTGAAAGATGCCGCATTCGCGTATTCGCACGATTTAGATGCGCTGTTATTCAGCTGCCTAGGTCTTATTAATATAGGGCTGGATCGATCTGCATGCTAACGGGAACCTGCACCAAAACTGTTCTACGTTAGATTTCTGTGATAATAAATGGCTCGAGGGATCCCGTATTGTCATTACACGAAAATGCGCCGAGTTCGTCATTTTTCACCTGCTTGACTTGCTCAGAACGTTTGCTCTTACTCAACCATAATCAGGTATATACCGTAAAAAGGGTTCATGGAGCTTGTTCGTTATTTGCGTAGCTTTCCCCCAGGTTACAAGTACCAGAAACAGCTCTCCACGAGAGTCCTTTACCGCGCAACAGCATTTTATGGAGATTTTTATCAGATCACACAGTGAAAGAGAGAGAGTGAGAAAAATGGTGGATTCAAAGGCAGGGAGTTAACTAAAGGTAGTTCCGGTTGGCTACCCTTCATGGGGGAAGGAGTAGGGCAATAGAAAGATAAAGAGAGTGGAAGGGAAGAGAGAGAGATTTACTGAAATGACAACAGGGTTAAGCCAAAAAAGCATGTGCACATTCTAGCGAGAGGCTTTGGACGCAGGCTTAGACTACGTCAAGGGAGCAGCACGCGTAACTAATGTGTAAACATATGCGCATCTATACACGACGGGCATAAAGCTACTTGCGTACCGCATGATATATGTGGGTATTTGCATATTAACGTAATCCTATACTTTCTGTATGCAGGTGGCATGCGCGGGGTTAACGCATTTACGCAAGTAAATCAGCCATAAGTTAGGAACCTGGTGATGCAGAGGCACACCCAGCAAGATCGCGATCAGGCGAAAAATGTGCATTAGGGCTTAGCCTGGCGCACCAGCCCGTCGACGCAAACAGCGAGCAGAAAAAGAAAAAAAAGAAGAAAACGCCTTACCGAGACCAGCTACTGACAATTTGGGTGGCATCACCCCTCTATATATGTAACAGGTTGCTCTAAGTACCTGCTGGAGGAAAGAAAAGGACGAGAACTGTAATAACAGACAGCTATAGATGAAAACAGAAAGCTGAGGGTAGGACGAGAACCACAGCACAAAACTGGATCCCACTCAGGAATGGTGGCAGTAACGCCTCACGGAACTAGCTCGGCTGTTAGTATTCGTAGGCTCTTCAATCTGAGACAGATGCAGAAGCAAACCCGCCGACAAATACGAAAGCTCCCACGCGCGAAATTTGGTATGGAAGGGCAGAGGTGAGCGAAACATTTCAAGAGAATGTGGCAAAGAAGAGGCAATACGTAATGCATTGCAGGCTTAGCACGTCAAAGACAAGTGCATTCGATTTCGTAGGTACCGGACAGAAAAACAGAAACACGCGCAACTGTATGTGCTTCAGAAAAACAAGCTTAACTCCTACGAGAACTCACGTCACCGATGTAATCAGTTGGTTCTCGATATCTTGCCCACCGGAATAGACAAAATTTGTGCACGTCTGCAGGTTGACTAGCGGATAAAGAGATAAAATATAACAAAATGAACAAACACGACAGCACTACATATATTCGGAACACGGTTCTTGCGATTGCGCCACGCAATTAATGCAATGAAACGTACGAACTATTTCGTATCAATTATGCCGTCATCATATCAACTCATTCATATCAGATGCACATAAGCTATGGGAACTTTTTCATCGAAGGTGCGAAGAGTTATGAAATCTAACGCGTGTGCTACGAACGATTTATGCTGGTAATGAAAAAGCTATAGCAACTATTTTCTAAATGCTCCAAGGATCAAAGAAAAGGATTATCAGAGTCCCTTGAGGTGGTTTGGTTTGTTTTAGACCCTTGCTCCTCTGATAACAGTGAATCATTAGACACGACTTATTATTGAATGTCATACAGTTAAACTATCTTTAAAAAACTGAATTTCCGAGCAACTGGAAAGCCCTGTAGTCAAGTCTAAAGCGACGTTTTCTCTTTCTTCTTTCTTTTTCTTACGATGAACACGTGCTTTTCCTAGAATTCACGCAGGCGCGAACGTGTACATGAAGGCACGCAAAGAAATGTGTCTTCTCTTCGGAGGGCTTATTAAGTTCGTAGAATTTATTTGGCCATGCTGCGACATGAGCACGGGTCATGTGTCGCTACTTTAATATACAACAGGAGGCTCACAACTTCACGACCTTTGTAGCTTTTTGAGGGGCACCGGCAACTGACCAAACTCTGCAATATTTTTTTCTCGAGACGGGGGTTCTTAGCTAATAATATCCACTGGCTTACACGGTGTCGTGTATAATTGGACGAAGCATTCTGATCGGTATTTGCTCACACTCCCGACATTGTCTCGCTCTCCCTCCCGAACAACTACTTCATATTACCCGTCTTTTCACGATACTTTGAACATGACTCGCCTAGCTCTGCTGTGTTAGCCACCGAAATTCCACGAAAAAAAAACGAAGAGAAACAAAATTCCGCTTACTTGAAACATTCCGCGAAAGTGCGTCCCTTTTTTTTCTCAGAGATCAAAAACAACAGGTCACACTAAAAGAAAAAAAAAAACGTTGAGCTCTTTTTTGGCGTTCTTCAGATACCGCCGCTCTTGCGGCGACAACGTTCTCGGGTTTGCGCAGCCGGTTCAGAGACGCCCCGGACGCATCGCGCATTCCTCGGAATCCACATATTCGGCAAACACGCCGGACGCGCATGCACGTTTCTTTTACGCGGCGAGACACCCTAGCTTCACAGCCCGCAGCCAATTTGCATATGCTCGATCCGATGAGAAAGTATGGGCTCTGGCGGCCACGGAAACATGCACGTGCACGCACCTGTTATGCGCGTGCGAAATAAAGGAACAGTTACCGCGCCGCTCTTTTGAAATGCTCTTTTGAAAATTATTCCTTTTATCGCGAACTCTAAGCGCTATGGACCATGCCTTGCTTTCCTTACTGCTTGTATTTCTTTTTTCGGCGTTACCATAGCAAGGCGAATGCGGTGAATGTCATTAAGCGTGACTTGCAGTGTGTCCACATGGGTCTGCTTATTTCCTACCATGGTTGTAGCCATTGAGGTTATCAAGGGCGTAAAAGCTCCCCCTCCTAAACACTAGTCACCTTTTCAATCTAGCGCGTTGTAATAATAATAATAATAATAATAATAATAATAATAATAATAATAATTACAGTCCGAAGTTAAATGGCGGAAAGCTCAGAAAATCGAGTTCCAACCCTCAAGAATTTTATCCGAGGTTCTATACGTGTATAAAAAATACGCTTTTGAGCAATCTCGGCTCATTTCGCTGATGAGGCAGCCCTCACGAAGGAAAGGCTTTCAGGTTTGCAAATACTAAAATCCGGGGGTTTCCCCGAACACACTAATCTGCAGCTGTGCAACACGTTGGTATCCTGGCGAGAGCACAAATATCAAGTTGTCGCCTGTAGGCAGAGAACTCAGCACAACTGCAGCCTCTGTTGTGGCGGCTACCTGTTTTCATTGACACCTTGCACATCAATACAAGTGGACGTCACTTCGGAACCTCTCGTCATGGTATGGTATGGTAAAACTTTAATGAAGTCCTGCAGGTCGTGAGTCTTCACGAAGTGGGCCGCTCCCACGTGGGAACCGGAAGGCCGAGCCTCTCGGCCGCATCGTGGGCCTGCTGGACAGCCCAGAGTTGGTCAGCCAGAATAGGGCTGCGGAGAACCGCCTCCCATCTGGCCGAGCTGTTAGCGCTGATAGAGTGTGACCGGGCACACCGCCAGAGCATGTGGTCTAACGTGGCTATTTCTCCACAATCGTGGCAGGTAGCATTGGTGTAAATATTCGGATAGATTTTATGTAAAAGCGACGGATTGGGATAGGTACCTCTCGTCATGACTTCAGAAGAAATTCCCACGATCACATGAACGGAACTGAAGATAATCACCGGAGATAGCATCGACACAGCACGCGCATTTCAGCCGCACGGCGCCCATTTTCCTTGTGTCCGTGCGAAAGCCCTTCTGGTACCCATTATAATTAGGAAGCATCATTAGGACTCAGAGATCGTTACGCATGCGACGAAGTAAAGGCGGTGTCCCGACAATGGTACAGAAGTGTCGCGTAACAAGGCAAGAGAACACGTTGGGGAAGTCCGCCATCTCATGACAAGCGATCGGAGTTTCGAGTCGTGACATGTGGTGCGTAAATGTTTAGGAAATATTTCGTTGCTAACAAAACGCAGCAACCGGAGCAAACAAGGAAAGCGTACTAAAATGCCTCTGGAGAGCTTTTCTTTGGAAATATGCCTGCTCTATTTCTGACTAGTTTCCATACGCAGGCCACTGCTGCAGAAAGCACATAAGGTAAGTAAAGTAAATGTATCAATTTTGCCCGCGTTCTTGGCAAAGGTACGAGGATAAAAGAAATCCACAATGTCGTTCATATTACTCTTGTTACTAAAACGTCAACGTTCTTTTTTTTCTTGAGCTCTCAGTCCATCTTCTTCGCTCAGTCCATCTTGAGCGCTCAGTCCATCGCTTTTAAGCAGCTGTGCAGAAAGAAGCCGCCTGAATCTAATAACTGAAAGACAAATTGAATTCACCTTCAAACCTTCTGGCTCCACCGAACGTTAGTTACGCTTCCTGGGAAAGACGTAAGCCGAGCTCGAGAACTCATATCTCGGCCTTCGCTGAGAACGCGACTGGGCAGCAGGTAAAACGAACGTCCTCATACAGTCCCTCAGTCGGCACACCAAATCGTTGAAAGGTTCGCAGCGTTCAGACACGGGAGGCGCATAACAATAAGCCCCAGGCCTATACGTAAATGAACGAAACGCAAAGCTGTCACGACCGTTTTTCAGCAGCTGGGCATCTACTCATCGCCGAAGAAGCGTTTCTGAGAATGCCAGTACGAATAGATTCTCGGAGGAAATTGGTTTCCGCCGGCGACTATATATTTGCAGAAGCCGGTGTGCGGGGACTCTAACCTTCTTTGATTTGAAACGACGCTGATTCAGAACTGAAACGGTGAACAGAGACGGGACGGAGCTCCAAGGGTACCTCGTTTACTACACATGTGTCCGGTCCCATATCAACCGTGAAAGGCACTTGTATGAAAAGATGGCCGACTTTGACGCAAACTCCGATGTCTAACGTACATTTCTGTGCTGGAAGACCCGATTCCGAAAGCAGTCGGTCTCGGAAAACGTAAGCGTAACTGCATGTTCCGTGCTCCTGGTAATAAAATCCGGTTTCTGGAACGCAGATTATTGGTGCAGTTTGCGTTTTGTAGAAACTTCGTGAGGCGAACGCCGAATGAAGAAAAAGATCCGGATGGCCCAGAAAAATCAAAATCGTACAGCGCTTGCCGCAGTGGCAAACGCGATATGCTAGTGGAATCGATATAACATATAGGCTCCAGCTCCCTCTCCGAATTTTCGTTTGAGCAGTGTGCACGGTAAGATGCAGAAAAAAAAATGTATGCCACTGACGTGCCTCTGACATACCAGTGATATCTAAGCTGCGCCCGTATGATGAACGAATGGGATGAGTGGGTTTAGATTGATTTATCTGGCGTTGATTTTCCTTTTACGTGCTTGCTGTTTCGGGCGCATATTTCTCCACTGGTTTGCTAGATGGGAGAAAGTATGATGGACAGTATCTTGGCGCTGCTTCACCTAGGCGTCTACTCCGGCTTTCAGTAGTGGCGATTAACATAAATGGTGTACGGAATAAGCAGCCTCGTAGATCGCACTAGTGTACGAAGCAGGGCACGCAAACACGACACAAAGAAGCAGAATAAAGCTTTTTTGTGTCCTGCTTTCGTGAGCTGCTCCATATGTCAATCAAGATGGTAGGTCACCAACTCGCCCAATTGTCGACTTTGCTGAGCTTCACAGATCAAAGTGCGACCGGAACCGGACGAATTTTTCTTCTGCGAAGCTCGGTTTTCGAAAAACCCGTTTCCTTTGCAGCTTCGTGTTACATACGGGTGGAAGTCAATTTTTTTCTTTCATGAGAGAGCAGACGGTATGGCAAGGGAGATTCAAGATCTAGTCTCCCCGTATCTTCATCGCTACAGCACGTCATGGTGTGAGGGGTTGCAGTTGCTGCACGTATCTTCAGTCATCTGCGGTGATATTGTGGACGAGAGAACACGTGTCTCTGCTGTAGCATCGGACTACGAATACGACAATAAAAGGCCCGTGTCGCTATTCTCTAATATGCATAGTCGCGGCTTGCAAAAGAAAGGCACTTACGCATGCTTCAGGCAATTTTCTTAAAGGATACAAATCAGATGCACCGTAAATAACAAGTCGACAACGGGATATTTAAGAAATCAAGGCATCAACGTTCGATCAGAACAAGGCATCGGCACAAGAAATGCTGTTTGGCTTACTTAGTTTTTTTTTTTTAGGTCAATAAAATTTCACCGCAGGACCCTTGCGGTCACCTGCATAAACAAGAACGCGGTTGTTATAGTGGTAAAGTTACCAATCCACCAGTCAAAGTGAACGTATGAAATAAAAAAATTCGGACTGTCTCTCGGTCCTCAAAATGCCGACTCAAAAGGACCTAAGAGTCGCTTTTCCGGTAACCAATATTTGCCCGCCATGCGGCGGCAGACATTCTTCCCTTGAAAGTTCTTCAAGAACGTAAATAATCCAACAAACCTGCGACGCTGTAAGGTTCGGAACATTCGCCGCGTTTCGTTGAAGATGGACTCTGCCGTGAAAAACAGACGGATAGCCAAACCCAAAGAATAATAAAAAAAGAAAAATTCATTTTCGACAAGGAAACGTGCTGAATCCATCGTCCTACAGTAGTAAGCACGAACAAGTGGTGAAAAGGTCTCACCGGACAATATGAAAGAAAATCATGAAAGATTCTCCCCATATTTAGATGGTGCTTTAGAGATCAAACCGCGGGGGATTTCACTTCAATATCCCGATGATGTTGCCTGCCGTTTGTTTTTTAACACTTCTACAGTTTCGTTTTCGTTTATATGACTGGGATCTCATGTTTCAGTTTTTATCTTATTCTCTCTCTTTCTTTTTGTATCTAGGAAGTTATCTTTAAAAACTAGAAAAAGGAGTTCTAAGCATATCTAGTTGGGTATACGGCATGAAAGCTGTGACCCATGTATATCGGTGCAATGGCGTATAGACAGGCAGTATCACGCAGGGCAGTTAGCTCCGAAACGACGGGTTTTAATAAATCCACATTTCGGTTGGGAACACTCGTAAATTCTTAATCAATTATCCCAACGAGACAGGTAACTCTGCAAAAATGTCGAGCTTCATAACAGCATTGTTTTCATTCTTGCGCAAGTTTAATCCATTCGTTCTTGTTGACACAACGAAAGCATCACACAGTCAATGAAAATTTACATCAGCCCGCATAAAGAAAAACCGACCACTCAAGAAAGTGCACAAGCCTCGACACTTTGTGGCCTTTAGGTTGCTCCTCTCTGATCATTCGGAAGCTAAGTGTAGATAACTCCAAACCTTCCAAGCTAAATGTGTGCATATATACAAGTAATGAAAGCCGTTCAGGTGTATGTGAAAACGCATGCCGGTGACACTCCGACAATATGCATTAGCGCACGTTTGTAAAGGCGTGAAGAAATATTACTGGCGTGCGCGCTGAACACCACAAACGCCATTAGATATACGACGTACGCGAAGAGTCAAGGCTCTACAGCCTTTGCTATCTTCCGTTCTTCTTTTCCGCAGTCGTTTGTGTGCTAAGGTATCCATGACAACGCACTAGGCTTCTTGCTTTGTATCAGTATACAAGCGAGCGGCGAAAGCTTCCTTTCTCTCTCATAATAAAACAAACTCAGAAGTTTCGAGACACAGTGAAGCTTTAACTTTGATTAATTTCGGCCAACTCCATTCATGTCACCCCCAATGTCCTATAGCGTCAATATCGCATATATAAACCTGAACTGACAGTGCTGCGTCGGTCGGGTCTCACGTCCTCCAGGTCCTCTGCGACGTTCACAATTACTCGACACCACGCAAGAGGCTGCTTCGACCGCGAACCTAAGTGAAACAAGTGAATGAGTCCGCAATGTAATTGAATGTTGCTATAGCTATGCGACGTTCACGTTGCGTGTCAACTTTTAAAAGAAATAGAGTGAAAAGGGGGCTAGAGAACGCGCAAAGCAAGCTTTAATTTTGAAGCAATTTGTCGACCTCCATTCACATCTTTCCTGGATTCTATAGAAGGCGCAACGATCATATAGAAAAGAAACTTTTGGAATTTCGGGCATGTCATGAATGCAAAGTGGCACATTATGGGGTTTCGGGAAAAGAAAACGAAAAAATAAACAGTCCAAGAAAGAAGCCATCGAAATATGTTTCGCGGTCCTTAAATTTACAGGATTATACCAAACGGCATCTCTCTGTTTGCTTCAATCTTTGAAAAATTCAAAAGGCAATGTTTCCCTATGAGATTACAATTTAAAAATATCCTAGGCTTCTTGAATTCACGCGTAGGAAGGCTGCCTGTCCAGCCTTATTTATTTGTTTTCAAGAATAATGCTTAGCGCACATTTTTTTCGTAAATTTACCTTGAAATTCGTGCACAAAGCTGTCGGCGCGCCAGGTGTCGCTTTATCAATTACAATATGGCAATGTGTTGGGGCTGAATTCACAAGGCTTCTTGTTTGGAAGTGCTTTTTGCCATTGGCTGGTCGACTTCGGCAATAATGTGTGCGGTATGAGGATTAGTTGGAATTCGCTCTTATGAGCAATAGCTTTTTGTGAATGCGAGCCTTGGTCCTTAATAATTTTTATCATGCATTAAAGGGCACTACACACATTGGCCGCCCAAAATTTTAAAGAAACAGAACCATATTACATTTTTTTTGTCATCTGCTGAAGGACAGATGTTGGCTAGGAGCTTTACAGAAAATCATCTATACCCTCAGAAATATTCATGATGCTCAACAAAGCGTGCAGAACTCGTGACTGTAACGCCAATTTAAGAAATGCGAACACGTTACACATGCACGAAACATTATTTTTCCCTAGACACTAGAGGTTCGGTGACGACGACTTTAGAAAAAAATCAACCGCGTTAGCTTCAAAGGTAATGGATCTTGTGAGAAACACTTCATCGGGAAATCTTGAATTTCCGCTCGTTATTTCTTGTTTCTGTTTATATTATACTACTTAATGTTCCAGTATCGCTGCGAGAAATACTGCTACGTTGCCCAACACCTGCAGTGTCGTCGAAGCATGCCGATGAGCTAACGTGTCTAAAACCTTCGTTGTGCTAATATCTAGCAAAGATATACACGACACTTCCAAATACTAAAAAAAAAAAAGAAATAAGAGGCTACTCTATGCTTCTTTGTGCGTGCACTTGTAAGAAAAATGGCATTAAAAGCTGCGTCTTCACAGCTTAGTCCCTGAAATAATATTTGCATTTGCGCTGCTATTTGCCCAGCTTCCTATTTCAAAACCTTCCCATTTCAAACTTTTTTTTTCTAGTGTAGCACGCGCAAGCTCCAACAGCTTTCAATCGTCTTAAAAGTGGCTCGAACTATTCTTTCTACGGTGCGTGCGTACATGAGTGCGCCTTCGCGGTTGTAAAATGTGGTTCGCTGTTAATGAAAACACCACAAAATGTGCGGCTCGAAATTCGCTTACGCCCCAAGTATACAAGGTCCGGCTGAAGTTGTGTCAATGCGCTGCACAGGAATGTAAAAACAGGCGCCATTACCATCAAACGCAAGTCACCTGCCTTTCACAAGTGTTCCCTTTAACACTGGATTGCACTGTACAATAACGGCGTCTGTGTTCTTTCCTGCATCTCTGTGAAAAGAACCTAACGCTACAGCACGCTCGCCGTATCCCTTATGTCAATAAGCAAACGTTCCCGCGCGGTGTCTATACTACACGCCTACGGAAGCGTTCGAAAATAGTTTATAAATTCCCTCTCTTCTACCACGCGACGGTATTTAGTCCCACGTCGGCAGCAAACGTCATCAAAAGTTTCGAGGCAATATTAAACACTGGCTTGCACCCAACGAACGCGCACGGCTAAAGTCCCCGACGCGTTTCCCCAAAGCTCCAAGCGCGGCGTCATATTTGCATCCCCTCCGGGCAAACCCAAGTTCACCGTTCACTTCGTCCACTTCATAAACAATCGCGTCAGAGATCGGTGGCGACAAGTGGCGGGCGAAGTCGATCTGATCCGCTCAGCACTTGTGATCCGCTCAGTTTCGACGCGGTCGCGCGTTCTCCAGCGCCGGGCTTTGCGTTCCCGCGTGCTTGGCGTTGTTATTGTTGTTTTTGTTTTTCAAAGCGCCTGGACACCGACGCGACAACAAACGCGCATCACCACCCTAGTGAGTGGTGCGGACACTTCGCCATCGCTTCTTCCTTCCGAGTCCAAGTTTCTTTACTTTGATTATTGAGCTTTCTCTCTGACGGCACCCTTTTAATAGAAGAAAAAAAAGTACAGTATGTCGGTTTATTTACAGTTAAAGAAGAGAATGTGCAGGTCAAAAACGACGCTGCATTTCATTTTCTTTCTTTTTTTTTTTTTTTGGTGATGATGAGAATAAAAGAGATCCAGCCAGGCCTTTCGGTCCCGGCGTGGGAGCGGCCCGTTTCGGGCTAGGAATTTAGCGTGACCTGTAGGATCGGAATAAAGTTTTTCATACCATACCATACCTTATCGTGGTGATGGCTACTCTTTTTCCCGTCTTAACAAAGCACTGCGCGAAAAAGACGTAGACGAGTGAGAGAGAAACGACAACACGCGCCCCCATGCGTGAACATTGCTACTTATATACTCGTCGCTTCTTCGTGGTCTCACGCTGGTCTCACTTAACATTTCGGTGTTGCAACCGCGCTTCTCCGCTTCAGGATTCTTTCGCCGTGTTTCTTGCGCAGCATACGACGACGAAACAGCAGGTCATTAGCACCAAACGCTTACGCATTAATTATATAGCTCCAACAGGAAACACTGCGTGTTAATTTTTGTTGTTGATTTTGCGATCATTTGTGTTGATATATTTCTGTTCTTTGCGTGAAACAGAGTAAATAGCACCATTTCTTGACACCAACATTTCCTTTAATCGTGTCAGCGTAAAACAGGAACTGAAATGATCATACCATTTCAGTGTAACTAATTCACCACCTAGCTATTATTGATTAATATGTAAGTATTACCAACTAACCAAGTTACCTAGGTAGTACCTACTGACCTACAGATGCCTAAATATTGATCATCGACCTAGGTTTAATGAGTATTTTACCATCTAGGTATGAATATATTTTGCATGTCTTATTTATCGCTGTAGAGCTGCTAATACATCCGTATCGTACACGTGTGAGGAGCTTATTCAGTAAAGCTCTGACTGAAGACTAACCAATATACCAATGTATACAGTTGCTACCAAGTCGGACGGGGAACTGTAATCTTGCCGTGCTTCCGATTTTGCAAACCACAGACTAACAGTAGCGCCCGCCGTGTAACACACATGAACTAAACAGCGCAAAACACATTTTGCACGCAAGGCAGCTCTCTCGTGGCAACGGTTCCTCGCCAAATGACCCTGCCAAGACAGCCGAAAGCCTAACACAGACCCCACCATCGCTCATAAGCTGTGTCGTTCAGCATTCATCTGCTGCTTAGGTTTAGCACCTGTCGGCGCAGCGTTCGTTTTTGTTGACACCAGTCGCACTGAGTGCTGTCTTTTCTCATTCATAGCCTCGTGTATTTTGCCTGTGCCGATGTTAAAAAGGTGGCGCAGCACAGCGTAAGTCCTGCGCTATTCCAGAAAGTATTTCCCTTCTCTTTCGATTACTCCGTGCTTAGATTGTGTGCCCCGTTCATTCATACAGAACTGTGCCGATGAAATTAAGTGAGAAGATTGGCGATAACAATAAGTAGTGACTATAGATATCGTGTGTTTCGGTGGACGTTTACTCAGACGCACCGATGGCATATATAGCACTCCCCTCCTTCCATCTTCCTCGGTTTTTTTTTTCCACTAAACAAATATTTTCTGTACAACTGCGTGTACATTTAGTATTAAACATCTTTCTTCGGCGACTCAAACTAGAGAGTTCTGCCTGTTCGACAGACGCACGTGGAAGCTTCCATCATTCTTTACCGATGTTATTATAAAATGCAAGCAGAAAAGATGATGTGGCTAGACATATTTGAGAAAAGTACTCAGAACAGAAAAAAGGTAAGCCAAGAAGTTTTGTATTGATGTTCAGTGCATTCGTAATTTTGTTTCGTTCACGTTGCCTTTGACATCTCTATTACACACTTATCCTTAGTTGGTGGAATTGAATAGCCTTCCGTTGTTTTTGTTGTTCTTACTGCGCCACAATTTTTTTTTTGCTTTATTTTTCTTATATTTCATTTCCATGGTTTTATCCCCTCCTTCCTGAAAAGTAAACAGCTCTTGCGCCCCTTCTGGTGGCAGTTACCAGCCGGTTACCACCCTTCTGCTTCTTTCTATCAACATATAGGTGTGTGTTCAAAGCCAATAATGACAACTTTCACTTTCTTATAAATTGGCTAGGAATGCCTGTCAGTACAATTTACAGTTAGCGAAGGGATTTAGTGTGCCAATATAAAGGAACACCCCTTCGTCACCTCCGTACGCTTGGTCGCCTAACACTTCCGAAAATTGCCGCTGCTTCCCCTCCCACCCCCGCAGGTAGCTGCACCAAAGAGTTTCCATCACTGTGGCAGCTGGATGAAGACACGAAAAGAAACTGTTGCTCCGGCGAGAGAAAGCCTTCAACGGCACATGTCAACAAATAGAATTTTTATGACAGTTGGGACAGCGTAATTATTTGTGCATTAATCTTTTTTATCTCTGCGCTGCACACCCTATATTTATTCGATTAATGAGCATTTATTATTTTAAGGTATATTTTTTGTTCATTAATCCGCTTGACGATAATTATGGCGCATGCAACGAGTGCTAACTTCCTACAAGAACCCACTACCAACAAGCTTACATGAAAAATACCACCGGGTATGTTGATATGAAATTGGCGTTGGGAAGACAACAGGGAAGCTACAAGGTCATGCCGAGCTAAGCTTGATTGCGGAGACCAGATTTCAGCTACCATTTCATGTTCTCTAGTTAGTTTAAGTTTTGACTCTATAGAGCAATAAAAATTTTCATTTGCCCGTTTGTGAACTTCCACGAACATAATTTGTCAGGTAGATGGCCCCATTCGGTTTTTTGTTACCGCTCTCCAGATGCTTGATGTGACGTCATAAGAGGCTGAACAGTACACGTGTCGTTCTTTTGGGGGGACTTATAATGTATTTCATCAATTTCTACGGTTAGAAACATTGGACACGGTTTCAACTCTTCTTGAAAGGCATTGTTCATGGATTGATAAAGAAAAAAGCGTTTTTAGATTAGACTTCATGCTGCCCTCCGTGATCAATGACCCGCTGCGCTCACTTATGCGTCTACGCTGAACAAAAGTGTTTCGCGCTCCCCGCAACGTTCACGCACCCAGACTACAGCGTTACGTTGCTGCCGTTTGCACTGTCCCCAACTGATGCAAAAAGCAAAATCATTCCAATATAAAGTTCGCGGTGACCAAATAGTCAACCTCGGTAGGCCAATTAAGATTACTCTTTAATGCTAGCGATTGCGTAAAAATACTACACGAAGACGACACACCTGTCCGGTTGCTACTCTTTCTTGAAGCGAGAGTTCCATTTTACGATCATCGTCATCATCCTTGTTGCTGTAGTCATCGTTCTTGTTGGTTTAATTGTTGTTCTTGTTTTGTTCTTCTCCTTCTTCTCCTCCACTTCACCTACTCCACCTACTCCACCTTTACCTACTCCACCTTCTCCTCCTTCACCTTCTCCCCCTCCTCCTCCTTCACCTTCTCCCCTTCTCCTCCTTCACCTCCGCATCCTTCACCTTGTTCTTCTCGTTCTTCTCCTCGTTCTTCTCCTTCTTCTCCTTGTTGTTGTTGTTGTTCCTGTGGTCGTCGTCGTCCTTATCGTTATTATTGTTGTTCAGAGGTCAGCGTAGGCTTGAAAGACTTATTGTCAAGAACATTTTTGTGGACGCGCTTCATCCACTCTCAGACTGTAAACAGAAGTATGAAGACAACCTTCATGTGCCTAGTCATTTCTTTGATTTCGCAAATGACAACCCTGCATATAAATGCGGAGAAGGACCACGCCAAGACGTTCAGCAGCCGCAAATAGAAATCGATAATTCATTACCTGCAAAAATCGATACACCATGCTGTCCTCAAAATAATCGATTCGCGGAGTATCTCAGGAACATTTTCCTTAAGGCACCAGATTAATTTATTCACTTTTATTCTGGCAGCAACATGCAACTGGCGTGACAGTATAGTTTCAGCTGTTGCATCGCTGCCGTTTCCGCAAGCTGTACAAGTATCGCACGACTTCGGGAAAAATATGATGCCACACATTTTTAATGCTTTCCGTGTACAGTAAAACAGTATTTCATTATGGTAGACGACACCGAAACGGTCACCACCGACTTTGGCTGTCCAATGCTTCAAACCATTTCACATGACGACCAAGAAATGATCGGCTGCGGATCTGCCATTGAATCGTCTATGATTGAAAGAATAACCTGAAGAAAACGGCGCACTTGTCTGCCATAACAGTTCGATGAAGCTTTCTGCTCTTTGAGATGACAGTCTGGACAAGTTAGTATTGGATTTTGAACTTATGTTATAGCAGCAAACAAAAAAGGACAAAACGCGGGCGCTGTGAACAAACAGTGCATTTGTTTCGTCTCTTTTCGGTGCGCTGATATACAGTGATAACTTCTGCGCTATCTATATCTACAACAGCCCAACAGCTTCGCAGCTACAACAGTTCACGTTTCAGACTCGCAGTTACAACAGCTTTGTACGCACAGTGTATGAAACACTGGGAAGCACGAGTAGAACGTTGGCCCATGACGTTGCGAGCCTTCACTCGGCTTTTGGGCACTGTATAGGTCAATATCGTCCTTCATTTACTATTCTTCAACCAACATACTTTGTAGCCTTTCTTGCGTCAACTTTCTGCTCCGCTACAGCGGAGTTGAGGTCGATACCATACATAGTGTGGCAGGTAATGCTGAGTGCTAAATCTCTATGCCGTACCAAAGAATTTCGTTCTTTAACGTGGCCCTACTAGGCGTCCAGTCAGATAGATGCTAGCTGAGGACACTCCTTTCGGATAGAGCTACTGACCAGTATATGCATAGCTATATCTATTTTTCAGCTACCACCTACTCTATGTTCGGGTAGTGTGTCTAGTTGACTTCCCTGCCTTTGCTTTTATTTTTCTTTATTTTCCTTTCGTTGTGAAGTACCTTTCTTCTATTGAAACAACGTTGAAACAAGTTTTACCACAGCGCTTACGATTCAAAGGTCTAGAGCGCTACTCAGCGACTCGCGTAGAATACGTATTAACTTGTCATGCTGCCGCCTTACACTGCTCTGTATATCTCTCGTCAGCCCTCCTCCTTTCAAGCAGTGCCACAAGTCACATCCATCCCCACTTTTCGAATGCGGCAAGCTCAAACCTGCACTCTGTTTTGCGAGACTTCTTTATTATTATTATTATTCCGACAGTGACAGCGTGAACATGTCGTGCATCGCACTACAGTCAGCAATCTCAAGCCGGCAACTTCTCTGCTTTTCTGCGTCTCTTGTCGCAAATGTGCAGCACTGCAGCGAAGGGCGAATCATACGCGGCCCCTTTATGAATTCCAAATCAGTGCCACGCGCGCGCTGTGGTTTGACAACCTTTCAATGCGCAATGTCGCATTAATCTGTCGCACTCTTCCCATTTGAAATTTAGAGTATAGAGCTGCATCCGTACTTCAGTAACGGAGAGTGCTGTACTCTAACTTGCACAGCACAGATGCGAAAGTCAACACGGCACGCGTCTTGTCTTCCACGCTGCCTCGAAGTGCAATGTCGACATCGATGTCGATGAGATATCATGGAAACTGGCTCAACATGTTTCTGATAGGTTCGATGCAGGAAGTCCTTCCACCGTTCATGCCCCTACTGAAAACAACATTTGCCTCCAGCAATGCATTTACGTTTACTCTTGCTGTTATATTCGTTTTAAATGGAGTACTGCAGCATCCTCCAAACCAGATACTGAAACGTACGGTGTAATTGACGAAATCGCTTTTAATAAAGTTCAGCATGAAGAACTGTTTCTGGAACATTTTTTTTTATTGCGTTGTATATAATAATTAACTGCGCAAAATTACCCAGCCTAAAAGAAAATTTAAGTACCATTTAATCCTTCTTCCAGCCTATAGCTCAGATTTTGCAGTTTACTTAATTCTTAAATGCGAGTCAGTATGCCCCTTTGCTAGGTACGTTCTCTGAAAAGGCACACGTAATATAAGGCCTCCTTGAAACTTGCAGAGACCGATAACTAACTATTTAAATCCTCGTAACGAACTTTGTCGACGTAAAATCCCCATCGCATAAAGATGTTTCCTGACTGCACTCGTTCGAGTACAATTTCGCTCTGTGCAAATCTTAACGCCTTAATCTAAATTAACTTGCCAACGTAAGGCTTATTACATCTCTAATTATTTCGACTGACCTAGTGTTCACGTTGTCTCCAAGCCGGCGTAATAAGCTTACGGTGCACCGACTGCTCGTAGTTCACCAATAAAAAAAAACGCACGCGATCATGTAGGACACCAGCTGAGCACTGCTTCAGCGATCATCGTTTCTATACGGCTTTCGGCGCTTTGGTTTCGTTCTCAGTGTTCGCAAAGTATTGATGAGCTTGTCATGAGGGCTGATCAAGCCTTTCCTGTTGTTGGCCCAACGTATGGAGTACGCGTAGGTGCTGTTCACGGTGGAAGGAGAGCGTCAGAGACACAGTGCAAAATGTGGCGGATTCATAATGCTTTCGAAAAGGTCGAAAAGTACTGCGGCTAAGCATCGTTTTCTGTCTGGTCATCCCGTAAGCTTTGCAAATTTGTTTGGCTGATGGTCTGTGCTCTCCGAAGAATAATGCAAAGGCAGGGAACAGTGTTGTTACTGTTTCTCATATCTAAACGCCCTTTTTTATTTTGGTTTTCAGGCATGCCCAGACACGTTCTTACAAATAACCGGCTGTTCCAGCAACGCTCACGTGAGCCTTTTCCCAGCTAAATTCAGCTGTGGGGTCTTACGTGCCAGGAATACGATCTGATTATGATGAACACCGCAGTGGGGAACTTCAGAACAATTTTTTAGCACAGGAACTTCATTAACGTGCACCCAATGCACGGCACAAGAGCCTTCTTGGCTGCCGAGGCGGGTATCGAACCGGCGACCTCGAGCTCAGCCGCGCGACGCCATTGCAACTGTACACCGCGGCATGTAGCTTTGCTGTTCTCCGCGTTGGAGATAGCGAATTCGCAGTCGATGTGGTTGACGTAAATACGCGAATAAGAAGAAAAAAGAATAAAGAAAGAAAGCGTTTTTGCCCACTCATCAGAATTCCTCCGTCCGTACCAGTGTTTCGTCACACGTTGTAGTTGCTGCTGTCAAATAAGGCCAAATAATATTTGCCACTGCTATTCCTGACCAGCCAACAAACGTCATTTGCAACTGCCCTGCAACATGCCGAATGCGTACGTGCGCAGCATATATTATCCAGTGCACATCTGCCCACGGAATACTTGCAAAATTCTTTGTTAATCGGTGAAAAACATAAATTGACTAATGACTGTTTCACTCGGCTTTGTTACAATGGGTTGAAACGCGCTGTAGTACCCAGAGTGTTTTAACGCAGATACTTTTTTGACAAAACTCTGCCGCATGTTTACGTTTATCTTTCCCAGTATTATTTTTTTCATTGACAAGTACCGTCTTCTTTACTGCTTTGTTGGGCAAGCCACTCAATATGTGGATTGTTTGGCGACCGACCAAAAATTACTATCGTTGTCGCGGGTAAATAGAAAACAGTAAAGTGATAGGTATCCCCGGAAATTTCTTATTACGACACGTGTCATAAGTTCGACCGTTCCTTCCGAAATCCCTGCTGCATTCACTGTATACTTTTGATGTCTCAGCTAAAGTCTCCTGAAAGGGATAAATTGTCAGCAAATGTTGGCAGCAGCTTCATTCTACAGTAGGGCGAATGAGAATTATTCTCTTTCATAACATCTTCTGCAATATACGGATTTCTTTATGACTATTTCACAATATTTGAATCATTTACCATATTTCTGTAGTTCCTCCTTTGTAAGGTCACGTTAATCTAGAAAAACATCTCTGAAGTGACATTGTCTTGGGTGCACTCAAAGCCCTGATCGGGAAAATAAGTTTGTACAAGTTCAAGTAAGCGCAATAATAAACAACACTGGCCCACGACAAATTCCTGCGGGCGTAAAATGGCGATCAATAGCACACGCACCTGCAAGACTCACCGATCTGAAAGGAAGTGGCTTACGCGCGGTGATTTATGGCACTCACGTACCGGACAGGGTGATCATTGTTTGCGCAGCACCGGACGTTGTCTCGCCGGAGCTGACCGAACGGAAGCGAGAAGAAAATGTACAAATGCAAATGGCGCTAGAAAGCAGGTGTAGTGTGTTCGCGTGGTAAACAATGACAAATGCAAAGTAAAAGCGTTAAAAGACCAGCGCACAGTGTGGACACAAAGGCATCAGGCCATCCTTCGACTGTGCCCCGCATGACAGTTCAACGATGACCGGATTTGGAGGACAAAAAGACCACAGAGGCGGAAATATGACGGGCAATTCGGGGAAATGTATTCAGAATTTGAGGCGGTTGCTCGGAACACAAAACTGTGCGTTGGCGGAAAGGGCATACCGAGGGCAGCAGGCGGGTCATGTGTTGCTGAAACGTACTCGCGGATATGCAATGAGCTGTCGATTTACTCCTCATATTGTCTGCACGCAGATGTATTTCCGTACATTGGTGAAACAAAGACCTCTTCTTCTTTCACGTTGTGACAACCAGACGTGCAAAAAAAGAAGAGGAACTAAGAGAAAAAAAGATAGAACTTGTAATATTCTCCTTAACCTTGTGGGGAAAGGCGACGTTAGCAGGAGCCCTTGAAGGTATATAGCGATTTTCCCGATTTTCTACGTTTCGCCGGCTAGCTCCTTTCTTCGCTAAGCCTCCGCTGGTGATTTGTGTAGAGCATACCTCAAGGAGCATTGCGACCAAAGGATTTCGCTATTTCGTGCAGTAAAAAAGCAGTAAATTACTTCCCGAATTGTGGCTACTTTTATCAGTTGTAGAGAGGGAGTGAACAAGAAAAGCCTCAGCCGGGAGCCCATATCTTTTGACAAGGCTGTCTGCCTTCGTTTTTATCAGAAAAGTTCTTATGACAAAACGATGGCACTAAATGATGGGGCCTTTCCCACTCGCTCTAGGTCGATTCCTTCAACAATCCATCTTACTGTGATTCGTTCGTCTCATTTCTCAATGGACGCCGTCCATTTAGAACAGGCAGTCCGATTGGTCCGTTCACATGCCTCAAGAATGTGGGCCTTGTGGAGCTCACGCGTGCTGTAGGTCAAAAGAAATGCACAGCCGTGCAGTTTGCAAAATGTCTAAGTAGTTCGCAAGTCCGTTAATGCGCTAGTCACGTGCTAGTGGTTAACATGCCAGCGGTTCGAATCCCGTTGCTGGACAGTTTTCGAAGAACATTTCCATTGATGCACGTTACCTATGCGCCAAGTAACTATATTTCCATACTCTGCTAACGCTGCAAAAAGAAAACTGTCTCCTTCAAATGTAACAGAAAAAGAAAGAACGAAAAAAGTCAGGTGACTACCTGTCCAGAAGTTCCGTTCCCTCAGCACTACACCGACTCATTGCCTATCGCCTACTGTGCACTACTGTTGTTGCACAACGCTTTCGTGTGGTACCTCCGTCTTCAATATACCGTCCCTTGTGCCGTGATATATAAGCTTATGTCTACGTGTGTCTCCGGTCCCGACTTTCATTTGCAATAACGGCAGGGGCGGAATTCCCTGCTTTCGTAACTTCTACGCATTGGGCTCAGCTGCGCACTATGCAGTGGCAACATCTGCGATATAGGATACACTCTAAGAACAGTTTACACCCTTTGGCGTGCCCCTTCTGCCACACAACAATAATCGTCATCTGCCTTGATGCGTTTCCTTTCTTTATCGCTGCGAGCCCGGGACTTTCCAGTAAAGAACGGCACGCGCGTTATCAGCATAGAACAGTTTACACCCTTTGGAGTGCCCCTTCTGATAACGCTCGTGCCGTTCGTTACCGGAAAGTTCCGGGCTCGCAGCGATAAAGAAAGGAAACGAATCAAGGCAGATGACGATTATTGTTGTGTGGCAGAAGGGGCACGCCAAAGGGTGTAATCTGTTCTTAGAGTGTAGAGCCAGGTAACTCGACCTACTTCCACTGCCAACTTCCGTTCGCTGTAGTTGACTTTATTTATGTACAACTTGGGCTGCCTTGTGAAATGGGAGGCTCATCGGGGAAAAAATTATTCGGAATCTGCGGCTCTGTTTACGATAAACTTAAGCGTGCCTCATCTAGAGGAGTGTTTAAGTAAGTCTGGCGTTCGAACGAATTGACGCTTGTTCCATCATGTCTACCTCCCACATATAACACAAATTCAGCCCTCCATTAGCATTTCCTCGCCTTTGTTTACTGCCCGGTGAAAGCTAGAACTAATAACGGCATTGCTTATGCTAAGTGGCCCGTAATGTCCAGGAGTCAAAGGAAGAGGAAGTGCCGAAGCATTTTATCACAAATGACGGGACCACTCACACCAGACTGGGGTATCTGCCACCCAATATTTGCTTTATTTAGAAATTTAAGTGGGGAAAGAGGAGAGCTTTCGTTCCAGAATTGAACGCCAAATGCATGTCTCGAACATCGATAATGTTAGGAATATCGGAAGCTTCTGACTTAGGCCGCGTAAGAGAGCAGACTCCGGAAAACAAAAACAAAAAAGAAGCAGGTACAGTAGTGAGTGTTTATTCGCCTTTGTTCACCTTTGTTCATTTTTATATCTTCATGCGACATTAAAACACTCACCTGTCTTTCCCTCTGGTATTTGGTATTCTTTAGCCGACAGAGTTTAGACTGAAGAAAAACCGGCACGAGTTCGTCATTATGTGCGATCAATGAGGTCTCGTAGCCATTTACAATTTCACCGCCGCTTCAAAAGCAGATATCGACCTTGACCGAAGCCATTTCTCATCGACTCACTATAAAGAACAGTTTCCAATAGTGGGGCTTCTTTGCTTAACAAAAGCTTGTAACGACCGCGCAGGTCTCTCTATCAAACTCTTTGCGTTTTTCTGTTGAAGTCGCCAACGTCACGAAATTCTATTTCTTCAGCTACTATGGATTTCCATTACGCAGTGAAGAGAAAAAATGCGCCGAGTGGTCTCCACGGCGAGACCTCAAATATTTCCTGAAAATTGTGCGGTATAGAGCTCACTTTTCTTTGACACAATAATCACGCCGACGAACTTGGGAAATATATTTTTCATTCTCGCTAATTACGTAAATAAAAAGAAGTTCAAATAATTAATATAGGTCACACATTGTAATTGAGAAATTGAAGTTGGTCACTGACGAAGGACACCAGTAAAAAAGGTTTTTCTGCTAACCTAACGTAATAGGTAGGTCTTGATGTTACGTTTAATTTTCTGCAACAAAGGAAGAGCGAGAAAGAGACAAAAACAAGCACAAAAGCAAGAAAGTTAACCAGCACGGGTTAATCAAATATGTTTAATCAGGTTGGTTAACAAGATCCCGTTTGTTACGCTACATTTGCTGTTGGGGAGAGGGAAGTAGCAAAATAAAGAGGAAGTGCAGAGAGAAAAAGACACACAGCACAGACACAATTTCACAGCCGGTCATGATCACAGCACACTATGCTGCTATTGTGCGCTGCATCACGTGCTGCACTATGAACACCCATTAAAGCTAAAGCCATTTGTGCTGGTTTGTTTTTCCTTAGGAATTGTAGCATCACCTTCGTCACCCTCTGCTGCGATGGCTTATGAGGCAGCCATTTCGAAATGGTTTATTCTTCTGCGTGCGAACAGTGGGATAAAACTCCGAGGAGCAAAAATGCTAGTAGTGGTGCAACCTTCGCATTACGCGTGCGATGCCTGGTGCATCACACGCGTAATACGACGACGTGGGATCGTTCACCACCTGCTGCAAGTTGTTTTTTCGCCCGCTTTCTTTTCCATTAATTTATCATTTCTTTAATTCAATTGGTAAGTACAAGTAATTTCCCCTATGTTTTCCTTGTTGTCTTTGTCGGCTTCTCATGATATGAGTGTGTAGCTGATGTTTTATTCGTCCTGTCTGTGGTGTCAAACAAAGTCAAGGATTGTCAAGACGGCAAGAACAAATAAGGCTGCGGCGACTCTCAGTGCACAGAGAAATTACTTGTCATGGAGAAATGCAGTTCGACATGTGACGCGACTACTGCCAGCAACTGGAAGAGATCTACTTCTTTCCATCGTTCTAGTTGCCTTTGCAAACACTTTTCCTCGTACGCCACATCTTATCTATATTACGCTGAGTCGAATAAGCCAACCGTGATTACTAAATGTACATACGGGACGCGGATTTCTTGTATCCCTGTGTGGTTTCATATTTGCATGAGCCCCTTACATGCTGCCCTGAATTCCTGTTTTTCCTTTAACGTAAACGCAAGTTCCTCCCAGCGCAATCTGTCAAACCTTAGCAGTGAGCATTCCTAGATCTCCGACGTGTATTCAGCACTTTTCAATAAAATTGAGCGTGACCTCGCTTTAGTGCGAAAGTATTGAACGTCTGAAAGCAAAAGTTTGCTCACAGGGAGAGTCACAAGGGGAGAGAAATCTGGCATTTTAATAACACAGAGTGCTCCGCAGACGTCGGTACTTGCGCTTAGCGTACCTTGCTTGAGCTACACAAGAGTCAATCGTCTAAAGTGCGAAACTAACCGTGAACAGTCGAACAGTATTAGCGTACATGCTCTCACGAAACAGAAATCGGAGGCAAAAGCGAGATCTCCGTTTCTATGTAAGCTGGCTGTGCTGCCATTTGGTATTAGCATTTGGAAGCTTTGAGTTGTTGAATATTGTTGATTGCCTCTCATTAGATTTGTGGGTCGGTTAACCCTGCGCTAACGTTTCGCCCTATAAGGACGTGAGCCGTTGGTAAACAGTGAATAAGTCGCCATATGCATGCCTGAAGTTATGTTGTAAATCGAGAACCGATAAATCTTACTTTAGCCCTGCATCCACATGTCTCTCGATAAAGAAAGCTGTATTAAACATCTGCGTACACATTTCGTGACCCTGATCGGAAGGGGTGCCACTGCATTGGTGGTTTGTGCACTGGCTATATACGCATACGCGTATACCGGTTGAATAAAATAAAGCTACGAAGTACCTACTTCAATGAGAGCACTCATTCCAGTTTCGACTCGAGTCTCACCTTCAAAAGCATCGTCTCCTGTGCGCAGTGTTAGGAATAGTCCTAAGGTTAGCCCCGTCGTACTTATACGCAATTCCTTCGTCATATGTGCTCCTAACAACCGTTCAACTTTTTTAATAGAACGAACGCTATTCCTATCGACTGAGTGGTTGCGGAATAGTAGCGTATAAGCGTCTGACATGCGCTTGAGAAACGATAACATCACTTCGCCAAGAGCTAAAACTTGGTTTGCTGTGCTAGATTGGTTCAGCTACTATTATGACGATTTCTGCAGTGCTACAAAGATGCGGCTCTCGACGCTATGGAAACGTTGTTCATGCGGCGGAAAGAAGTCTGTTGAAAACTGACAGAGTCTGATTCACCCGTGGCAACACCTTCGCAGTTATGCCTGTGGAATAGCCAAAATAAAAATTTTTTTTTTCGAAGGAGAAGGAGGGGGGTGGCACAGTTTGAGAGGGGGATGGGCCGACCGCAAACTAACACAAAATATTGCCCCCTCCCCCGCTCCTTCCTACACCGACGCTTAAAGAGCGACGTTCCATACATTGGGAGGCAGTCGACCTTGACTGTATGTACTTCATGAAACTAACAGCTTGGTGAAACATAATGTCTTAAAAAAGAAAGCAAACGCGAAATTATTCTAGCGGTCACACTCGTTTGTGCCTCGGTGACATCAATTATGCACTGCGAACTCGTCCCATCTAGATGTACACTCGTGAGCAAAAGTATACGGACCACAGGGTCACCGGAAAAGCAGAATTTCTTCGTAGTTAGCATGCATAAACGGAAACTCACGAGTGCACTAGAAAGTTCGTAATGTCAAGTTTGGATTGCAGCCTCTAATTTCAGGTTGCATTCACAGGTAGAGTACAACATTAGTCTTATCGCGGAAACCATGGTCCGTATACTTTTGCTCACGGGTGTACGACCAGCCCACGGCTGCGCCTCCCACGAGGTCTTCACTCAGCGGGGGCGGGAGAATGCGGTGCCCACGGGTTCGTTAGGCTCCAAAGTGCTGTGTGTGGGTGCCCGAAGGTTTTCCTTTTTTTTTTTAAATCCCAAGTGTTCCTAAACTGGGCTTTGATGGCACAAGGGAACCTGCCAGTTTGCCTCTATGCTAATTCCGTCTTCTTTTCTTTTTTTGTCTTTTGTTTAAGTCTCGCCAGGTGCTGCTTAATAAATATCCTCTCGTTAAACAACCTCGTCGTCCGCGCAAAACGTCGAAAAGGTCACACGTTGGCGTTGAGCCTCGTTGCGGAAGCGCCATGTTTTCTACGAATCTACGCCCCATATCAATGGCATATCTGCGCATAGTCGGAGCACTTGAAGCAGCGGGAACACGTGACGTCATCTGGGCACGTACTGCGAAACGATCAGCGTACTTAGAATATCCAAGTGCCTTTCACCTCCCATACATTCATAAATCCGCGCGTACGAGTGGTCATCGTGCGTCAGCGGATATAGTACATGACCAGAGGGCGGGCGACGATAAGCTCAATACGCAGTTCGAGACAAGCCGTCTAGTTTTGACGCTGTATTGATATTTTTCTAAGGCAGTTCTTCTTTATTTTTATTTTTTACATGAAGCACGGCGTTAACATTGGGAGAGTGTATTACTCATCAGAAACTAGAACCTTATTTTCACACTCATCACCCACTTTACTAACTCATTTAAAGATAAGAGCGAAAATACTTTGAATTCGTAATTGTAGTGACATTAGAGCCTTACACTTTTAAATGAAACTTGCGTTTATTCAAACGTTTTAACAGCAATTATACTATCGAGGAAGATATACTATCGTAAAAGAGTAAGTATGCATACTTGGAAAAGGTGTCAGCGTTAATTATTTTATGATGAGACATCACCGTAGGAACTAATTGTAAGTAATACGTGCACTAACACGCCCTAACTGAAATGAATTATCTGCACGATGCTCTGCCTTCCTGACAAAACTAATTTATCTTCGTGAAAGTGAGCCCTAGCTAGCTCAGATTGGTTCGGAACTGGCATGAATTCATGCGCCACATAAAGAAGTGAACGTCCGGAGCGAGCTGCACATGTACAACACTATGCTCAAACAAACATTCCGGCAGCATAAACGAGCTGGCATTTATTTAAAGGATGAGGTGTCACTGCGTCCGGGCTTACAACGGCCAAGTTGCCTCATGAATATTCCGTCTGTGTCTGCACAACATAGGCGAGTGAACAGAAGCCCAAAGACTTAACTAACCAAACTACTCATTAGACCACGTTTAAATACATTGCTCTCTGCTTCACGACGCGTGTTACGCATAGTTGGGCTCAATCACACGCATTTTACGACACTGTGAACTAAACAGGAAAGAGCACTGAGGGAATAGCGCACTACTTCAGTTCACTTCGCACTGTAGTTCAAAAGCAAGTTGGGCCAGTTAGCTCAACGTCCTCGCGTTCTGACCAGCCACAACCTTTCGCTTTATTACCGCAAATTTTGTTCCCTGCCAAATTAAGGAGTTGCAAATGACTATGGGTATTTCTTGTGTCTCTCGTCTCTTGTAGCCATTCTAATGCAACTTCAACGAGCCCGTATTTTTCTTCTCCCTGTCTTACCTCATTATGTGCGGTCCCTCTATTCAAGATAACTAGGAGTCTGTAGGCTTTCGGAGCTAATTGCCTCCTCTAAAAACACCATTTGTTTGCTATCTCCTCTATTTATTTATTTTTTATTTTTGTAATTGCACGGAAGAGAGAAAAGAAGGCACGAGCGTGACTCGATAAAAAGCAAGAATTCTTTCCCGAATCATCCACCCTTTTTCGCACCCTAATTGGACGCACATTCTCTGCACATTCCTCAGACTTGATTTATCCTAAGAGATGTTTTTTTTTTTTTTTGCTTACTGTATTCCCCACAGTTCATTTATACAGCATTTCCTGAGCAAAGCAAACAAAGAACGACGAATAGCCATTGGGCTAGAGAAGTAGTAAACAATTACGAACTAAAGACAATGGTCTTCCAGCAGCGCCAAAGAGTTATCCCTAAAAACAAAAGTTCTCGCGTACCCGGGAGAGCGGAATAACATCGGTTGCGGCCGCAAGACTACGGAGGCAGAATCTTAATCTTTTGTCATCCCGTAATCTCATTGCCGCTGCCGATGTTTGCCCATCCGAGCGAGTCCCCAGCATACAGTCCCGCGAGACTGCTCAGGGAATGTGGCTCGGTCTCTAAGCTTTGATAGGAGGGAGCCTTCCCTCTTCCCAAGAGTAGATCAAAGAAAAAAAGAAACGTAACGAGTGAATGCAGCAAACGGAAGCGTAGCGGAAAGAACGGCAGTTTCCCTTGCCTCAGGCAGGTTTTCCCTAGGTTTCAGGAGCCGAGCACTAAGAACATGGTAACTCATGAAAGAAGTTCGCTTGTGAATTCGCGCGCTAAGTATACCCGCTAGTACGGTGATGGTGGTGGCGGTGGTGGTGAATTGTAGCAACAGGCGGGTTTAGCCTGGCGATCAACGCCGGCAAGTACTCGGCCCGAGCGTGTCTTTCAATACCGCTGAAAGGTTTCACCACATGTCCATCAAACCAGTCTCTCTTAAGAATTCAATAAGGAGACGTAAAGTTTCTTTGCGGGCTATAACTGATCCCTCGGGAAACATAAGGTCGTGCAGGCAAGCATGCGGAAGGTCCTTTTCTTGCAGATTCTTCAGGAGAGCGTCCCTTTCATCTTGGAATTTCTGGCAGGACCACAAGAAGTGCTGAATGTCTCCTGTCTCGTTGCATGCCGTACAGTTCGGAGAAATGATTCGCCCCGTCTTAAATAACCAGGCCGGAGTACTAACAGATCCTGTCCTTATTCGATATAGAAGTGAGGCTTCCTCTCGATGAAATCTTTTGGTTACGCAGGGCATATGCAGTAGAACCCAAAGCGACCCAATGTGATTTCGAATGCCAGATTGTTTCACCTGATTACTATTTGGAGCCTTGACCTTGGGAGGATGATAGAGCGCTGCGTATGCAAGCGTCTCAGCTTTTTCGTTGCCAGAAATACCAATGTGGGAGGGAATTCACTGAAACTTTACTGTAAAGCCTTTGTTGTTGAGTTCTTTCACGATGGCTAGTGATTTGCGTGGGAATTTGAGGGATGGCAGACCACGGTATAGTTTTTGTAACGCGGCCGTTGAGTCCTTAAGGACAACCACATTCTGCGGAGGCAAAGTCTTTAGTTTGCGCAGAGCAGAAGCTATTGCTACGCCTTCCACAACTGTCGACGAGGCTATACAGTCCAGACGGCCAGACCACGTATATCTTAGAGAGGGGATATAGAATGCAGCTGCGCAGCGGTCTTCGTCTGCTTTGACAGAGCCATCTGTGTATACTTGTAGGTGAATCGGGTAAGTCGTGTTCAAATGTTCCAGGACTAGTGACTTGGCTTCTGCAGATGGAAAGCAGCTCTTTGACTGCAATCGTGGTACACTTAAGTTGCATGTGATGTCCTCGAATGTCCAGGGTGGTTCTATCCTTTCCCTATGTCTCGAGCAGCCCAATCCTAAGACGTGAAGCGTATTCAGTGCTGCATAAAAATGTGAGCACGGCCTGTTACCTATACGTCGTATCAGGGCTTTGCCGGGCGTAGACTCCCTAAATCGTAGTAGCTGGATCATGAGAACCTGGGAAGCCTGAAGTCGCAGAGGGCTTGATTCAGCTTCGTAGAGCACTTTCTTGTTTGATGCTGGCTGAGGGACCGGTACCATTCATGCTACCTTCCATAAATGTGGGATATCCCCGCTGGCCCACACTTGGTTAAAAAATGCCAGCAAATCACGTCGTCTTTCAACCGGTAGGTTAGTCAGCATCTGATTACTGATAAGGTCAGGTCCCACCACACAGAGAGGTCGGAGGCTGCTCATATCTAGTTGCAGCTCTCTGAGTGTGAAAGGAGCATCCATTAGAGACGATGATAGCGGCGGAGGCGGGTTGGTTGTGCCGGCTGACCTGCCAGAAGAGTATACTTCAGCAAAGGCATTCGCAAGACAAGCGAGCGTCTTGCCTAACTTCAATGCTAGGGCTTTAAATGGCGTGTTTGGTCGAAAATTTCCAGCAAGGTTATTAACGACCCACCATATCCTTGGAACTGGCGTGAAGACCGATAGGCTTGCACAAAATGTTGCCCATTGATCTCTTCTTAGTTTCCTTGTGTAACGTCAAATGAAGGGTAGCTTATAGCTTAGCCTTGCACTATGGACTAAAATCCATTTCTTTGAACCTCGTGGCACAACACTTCTCATAAAATTTTTTTACGTTCAGCGGTAAAATTCAGATTGTGAAACCTACGTGAACTTGCAAGTGAGGCTGTCATTTAGTTTGACTGAAGTGCAGGTAGAGCTCCCGGCCGGCCCTGTAGTCATTATGCTCACTGCATATACCTCCTGGTCCGATTTACCCTGGATTGTCAACAGTGCCCGCGGACGTGGCAGTGATGGTCGAAACGCTGTACTCTCCGTTTTCTTTACTTTCAAGTGGCGTTGCATGTCCCTTGCCTTCGAATCAGCAGACCACACTAGTGCCCATAGAGGCGTAACTTTCACAGGGATCTTGTACATTGAAAAGAGATATGAATAGACGAGGTGACTGCATAAGAGGCTATACAAAAAAAGGAAATAATTGTCGGATGTAAGACTGCATTGTTACAGCAAACTTTGCCTTCCATTACTTTTTCTTCTTCTACTTTTGTACAATTTTTTTTATAGCGAAACTGTCAAAAAGAGCTTCAAAAACGGTTTGAGGCAGTGGTGAAGGCTGCCGACGGCGTGGTCGATATGAAGCGTTAATGAAACTCAGCGTGTGTCGGAGCTGCGCCTTTGATTTAAAACGCAATGATAAAGATCATAATATAAATGTGATACCTTGGTACATCTATATCAAATACACTACGAATTAAATGCGAGATTGTTTTTGTTCTTTTTTTTCCATGTCGCCTTATAACAGCTTCACGCTGCAGGCCATCTTGGAGGTTGTGCGGCCACGGCGGTGGCAACGGTGAAAGCTGATGGCGCTGCCCAGCTACGTCGCCGGCGTAGGAGTCCCGCAGCGGCCTTATACGAGCAAGGTGCCGGTGATGAATCGTTATATACAATATTCTATATTCAATATTCTATTCTATGGTAATTTTCTATGGTCTAATAGAATAAAAAAGTCTGTCTTGCTCTTTTCAATTATTGTACGAGCATTAAAAGGCACTCTAGGAAGAAGACACTCCTTTTTGGAGCGTCAAATACTTTGAGTTTTCGGCTGGCGTTCGAGAAATATTTTTATAATAACCGCATAAATACCTGTAGCGCCAATTGTGGTGCTGCAAAATATAGTTTGCAAGGAAAGTCCCGCTCTCCTGTGCATTTAACATTTTAATGATTGCATCGTTTTAGAAACTACAGCAAAGGGAAATGCGCTAACTTTTCGCAAGCGCTTCATTGTTTTTGTATCAGACATTAGGTGCAACGCCGCGGAGGCTAGAGAGACCTTTTGCAGTGGCTGCAAAATCGACACCCTTGGATATCGTTCGCTATTTCTTGGCCACAACTGTGCGAAACTGTTTTGTTGCGATAGCAATTACATGGACACTCCAGGCACATTTCTGCCGTTGTCGTCGCCGTGAGGTTCCGCATGAGTGAAAGCGTGTGAGCCGGCGAACGCGATTCAATCTCGCGTGCGCGAGCGACGGACGCGGCCCGGTTGCGTGCCCTCTCCTGTGGCGTGTGAGGCAGTGAGGGTCAGGCGAGGGAGGAGGAGGGACGTTCTTGTCCGGCGGCTGCCAGAGTGTCCCGATGTCTTCTTCACCAGCCGCTCCGTACAGAGCGGAGACATTGCGGTGTCTACTACGGCGTTGGCCACGTGAACCGCGGACGCCGCAGTAGACGCCTTTGGCAGACGCCGTAGGGACGCGTTGCCGGCGCTCGTGTGTCTTGAAAGCGATATGCGACGTGGCCAGAGTGCGGGCCCACGCAGGCCTCATCTTCAAAACGATCTGCGATGTTTGCAGAGTGCGCGTAGTGCCGCTAGCTTCGTATACGCTGTACTTTCAACGTTTAGTTCGCGTTGAAGTGACAGAGGCACGGAGGTCAATCGGCTCGCGGCTGCTGCCGCGATTCCTAACTCCACCATTTTCACAGGCAGTTTTGCTGTCATTGAGCGAGATGTGCTCATGTTTACCTGTGCGCGCGTGACACCGTGCTGGTTAATATAGTTAAAACACGTTGACGGGCTAGTTGGTTAGAATACATGATAGAGTCGGTAAGCGGGACTGAACAAGGGCATAGAAAGAAGCAGACACGCCAACACAGGGCTGTCTCTGTGTGTCTATTTCTTTCTACGTCCTCATAGAGTCACGCTTACACATTCTATCATTGTTAATGTAGTTAGCAAGGGAATGTTCACAAGTTTATACGGCCGATAAAACTACTATCCTTACTTCGTACAGCAGCTATCAGCTAATTTGCTATGGCAATCGGTGCTTCGCCTTTCGGGCGGAACTGCGAATTTTTTTATATAGGCTCAGTATTGAACGAAATAAGTTTTAATCCTTAGAAACAAACATACTGTGGTATACGGCTGCTAATTCGTTGTTATAGGTTGTTTTGATTTTCGTTATAGCTCTTGTCGGGGATTTTTTTTTTTTTTTTTTTTTTTTTTTTTTTTGAGGGGAGGGGGGGGGGGGGGGCTTTGCGGGGAGCCTCCCGTGCATGCTCGCGCGAGCGAACGCCATTGGCGCGCAGCAAGGCATGGGTGGAACGCGCGGAGGGATAAATTTTTGTGAGCGAACTTCTTGCGTAGCTTCCACAGTATTGCACCTGTCTGAAACGGAGTATAGTCAGCAGACCAGTCAGCTGCACTTGTCGCTCGAAACGAAACGTAAATATATATTTTAAAGCATTTTGGTCGGCTCCCGGACCTCTTCCTTTTAAATACACTTATAGCTCGCAAGAAAAAAAACGCCGTGCAGCGGTCGCCCCGACTAACAAACAACTTCCAGGCATGATAGATTCGGATTGCAATTTGAATATACGAGAAAACATAATTCAGTTACGCGGAAGCTCAAACGCAAACAAGCTTTTCAGCTGTCGTTTGAAGTTTGCCTTAGTAAGAGCGGCGTGATCCAGAAAGCTCGCCTTCGTGCATAGCTTTCGCCGCCGGCGTTTCCAGAAAGACATTACGCTTACATAAGCTGCAGATGCCGGGAAGCATGAGAAGCAGTCAGGGCATCATTGAATGATATCGCGTTCCCCCCTTGAAAGCGAACTTTAAGCGTTCTCCAATTTTTTTTCGCTCACGGACAACTCCGCTGACGCCGACGCCTACACCGGATTCTCTGCAAACTGGGGCCCTTAACACTGTCGCGTTAATAGGATGAAGCGTGCTTGGTTGATATCGCTTGACCTTTAGCTGTGAAGCTAAAAGTCCTACCACAGTCTATTTCCCTCAGGCGCCCGCATCGATGGTCGCGTTGATCGTAGTAATCTGCGATGTAATATCGCATGAGCGCAGCCAGCATCGAGTTTACATAACTTCTCGAGTAGACATGTTTACGTCAACGTCTATAGAGACAGCGGTTCGTGCTTCAACTAGCTCGTTGACGGCCAAGGCACAGTGACTGTAAATACTCATTGGAAGTTAATTGAATGACCCTTCCTCTGCGCAAGATCTAATAATACCTGCACGACGTCTAGTGCTAACACATAATGCTGGTCTCTTCCTGAGAAAGAGCAAGCGGCTTGCTCTGCTGATTTTGAGCGAGAAGTATAGCCCATGTACGCGGTGTAAGATAGGAGACAAATGGGACATCTCCCGGTATTGAAACAAGTTTCGCAGCTGCTGACGAGAACTTATTGTCGAATTTGCATTGGCCGGAGGTGCCAAGCTATGCGATCACAAGGACCGTCATCGAGGCTCATGAAGTCATAGATCCGTATGTGTATGTGCATAGAGCCATAGTACAGGGCAGCCAAATGAGTGAAGATGAGTTGCTTAGTGCCAGCAGAAGAGACAGGCGACTTCGAAATCCCAGGCGCATCTTTGGTTTATATAGTGCCCACGCGAGCACTTCAGCGATGATTGTAGGCGCGAAGATTGAGAGAATTATATGCCTGTGAGTAGTCAGACCTCCTGAGTAGCTGCAGCTTGGGCGGTTTCCTTGAAGTGAAGACAAGGGATGATGTTCACGTCGCGTCAACAGTGGAAGTGAACTCGAAGTGGCTCAGAAGATGTTTCAGTTATACTTTATGCAATGGTACCGTCTCCGCTTCCCACTCAAAAAAGTGTGTGCTCGGTTCCTGACGGCTGTTCTTTTACAGCGAAGCTGTTTAGGGCTAATTCTCCCAGGATCATGTCCGCGTGTTAACACAAAACTATCATCATCAGTATTGGCTCCAGCATCGTCTTCTTCTACAGCTGGCTCGTTGGCGCCCCTCGGCGCTACCGCGCGAACGCGCTCGTGCCAGGGCTGCCGCGTTCGTTGTCTTTGTCATTATTTATTAACTGAAAAACCCAAGGACATAACTAATTTTGCAGCGAATAACAGCTAAACTGCTAAGGGCAGTTCCCCCGGGATTGTGCCCGTGTGTAGACACAAAACTCCCCATACGTAGGCCGATCCCGAAGATAGTGCAATAGTGCCGACCCGCGGCGGAGGTGAAGCAGGCGTTAAGCACTCCCCACACGTGCGCTGATCCCGAAGATCCACGGTTCTGGCTTACTAAGGGTGTGCCTAGTGCGTGCCTGATTGTACACGTCACGTGGTCACACAGACGCGCTCGTGCTCGCGCGTTCGTCGTCGTCTTCTTCCACCGCTGGCTCCGATGTCGCTTATCATGCCCGCGTTCACGTGCTGTCCCTCCCTCTGCGAAGGCACTGACGGCACTGGCCCAATACCAGTAGGTGCGGCGATATCGGTGTTCAGTCGTGCTCTCCAATGGGCAGCTGCCACAGTTTTTCATAAATGTATCTCAATTGTGACAAAAAGTGTGCCAAATGCGCAGTCACGCTTTCGCCTTAACGTTTTGCAAATTTGTAACACTTGCTTAATTTTCAAACAACGGCTTACCACGAAATCAATGAAGATAACGTTTTGAAAGAATGTTTTATCAGGCTGAACTGAGTGTTTCTCTTCAGTGTCCCTTCAAGATCATTCAATAAGAATGTCGGAACGTCAACATAATAAAAATATATATAATTCTTATAACGGTACCGGAAAAAAAAAAACATGCGTCACGTTGTTCCTCTTATAAAATTTCCTCAACTGACAACACATAGCCGAAAAACAAGATGAATCCGGCCACCGCCAGGCGAAAGCGCCAATATCGGCGTCTCGATGGAAGCAACCGTACACTGCCACGTTACAAACAAAACATCTCGCAGCAGAAGCATTCCCCTAAACACCAGGAAGAATTAGAACCGGAAGACGGGCAATAAAGGCGACGCCATCTATGTCTTGTTTTCTCATAACACGACGACCAACCGAAGACGCATCGAGGCAGCAAACAAGCTCGATCCTTTCGTGCGCGCGGTCTGCCAAACCGGAGGCCCCACTATGGAGGCCCTACGTTCCCTCTTCTTTGATCTTCAATATGAAGCGGCGTTTCCGGCTCGACGCGCCTTCTCAGCGCCGCGAGCGTCAACAGGAGCGTTAAGCCATCGTTGCCATCACTCGCGGTCGGCGCGCTCCAGCGCGCCGCGCTGTGTGTATCCGGCCTCGACGAAGCAGTGCAGCATTGCTGAGCCTGTAACTACATGATCCAGTTCTATCAAGAGAGGTCGTTTGGGAGTTCATGTATGTTGCTCCGCGTTCCTTTTTCTTGAGGCATCGGAAATTCATTCTATTTGAGGCTGCACAAAAGAGGTAGTCCTTCGAGATGCTACTCGCATAATAAAACATGTGAGCCGGCAGCATACACCATACTGTCGCCGGAATCAGGAAATTCATTCACAGAGGGACAAATTCAGTGGGCCCGTGGTTGGTCTTTGTCACGCGTCATTGCACTTAACTTGGAAAGCGGAATCGCAGGCGATACGGTGTTTTCATGGCAGAAATTCGCGTAGACACGAAATCCCCACTATTTTCGGCCGCTTTGTAGACGTTAATGCCGCTCTTTTTTTTTCCATATCAAAGCACCGAGCAGTCTCATTGGTTCAGCTCTAAGGAAAGCGCACATCTGGAAGAAGAAGAACCGTGTGAAACGTATACTATAAGATGGTGAATGTTCTCAAAGCTCTTGTTGACGTGCTATGATGGAGGTTCGTGTTTGCTCGGCGCTAAAATGCATTAATGGGGTTGATTTTAAGAATCAGTTGCCAACTGATTGTAAATCATTATGTCAATTAAATCACGGATCGCTTAGGTGATTTCTTTTTATCAGACTGTATAGTTACTGTTTAATTGTCGTGGTCCCGCTTGCAATCAGAGATAAAAATAAGAGATAAAAAGAAAGATAAAAAAAAAATACCGGTTCGATGACTTTGCTTCGCCTTCAATCACGACGAGAAACATCTCCGAGTGTACAGCCAACCTGTGAAATAGTCAAAAGCTTAGATTTGTCTCTAGTGCAACCGTGTACTATTTGCGCATGCGAGCTTTCCATATCACTAAACACAGTTCTAGAAATGAGAAGACTTCGCTTAAAGTGACCTCGAAGGGACAGAAAAATAAGTTCCGTTTATCGGAAGTGTAATTTAAGAAAAGTTCACAAAAATTACCAGCAACCGTTTTATTTGGAGAGCATCCGAGTGTTTTAGCATTAATGCAGGGCGGAGGAGGGGGGGGGGGGGGGGGGGGCGGGGGGGCTTTATTGTGCCCTGCTTCTAATATTGTAGCTTCTTTTGTGCAAGGTTCTGTTCAAGGGCGAAACGATTCCCAATAATGCTTCGCAGGGCTCACGTCAAAAAATAGCATTGCAAACTTTCAACTCCATATCTTGCCGTCTGCTCCGAAACAACAAAGCGCAATGGGTTACCAATAACTCTGTCTCCGCCACTAGAATCATGACCTTCGCCACGAACTTCACCTACAATATATTAAACTATGTCATCAGAGCCGATAACAAGGACACAATCTGAGGTATCATTCCTGGCGCTGTGAAAGAATCAGTAGTGCCAACGTGACGGCAAAAAAGTTGCCGACTCCATTCCTTTTCTGGGATCATTACTTTCCTAGCGAAGTTTTCACGATGGAAACACTGCTGCAAACTCTGCGTCCTTAATTTGCATTAGCTTTTCCACAAGTGCTTGATGGATTGCATTTTCTTTGTCATTTATAACATCGCCACTTGACATGCTGGTTGACACGAATCTTGCCTTGTTCTTCGAAGCTACCTTCCTCAGCCAAAACGAGAGAAGTGCACCACGGCTTCGACTTGAAATTCTGAAAATAAGATTTGTTCGTTTGATCACGCCGGCGAGGGTCATCTCGCAGACTGCTGCGGGAGCAAGTCTGTGCCATTAACCGCCATTCTCATGTGTGTGAGTGTCATTATTATTACGTTCTTTTTTTCAGGCAGGCGCTAACTTCTACCGAGAACAGTGCTTCTTTACTCTTCTTCGATTTACGTAGGCTCGAGATACAGGTGGAAAACAAAGGAGGCGTATTTTGAGCCGTCATCCCCTTCATCGCATCGTCCACAGCCTACAGCTTCGCGCCGCGTCAACTTAAGCATCTAATGGAGCTGAGCCTTTGAAGCGGCCTGTGGGTTAACGAGCCTCATCTCGCAGGCGAACCACGTTGCCCCGCGCGGCCTCGACTTGTTCCATCACCGCTGGTGACGTTCGCTTCTTTTACGCGACTGGCCACGTACACCTGAGCGTCGGTACAGTAACCCTAGCGCCACCCTCGTCCCACCATTGCGGGCGCGCAAATTACCTCGTTAAGGCTAACGCAATGAAGATCCTTTCAAGGCTACACGCGTGGAGACCGCACGCATGAAGCGGGCACCGCAGTGAACACAGAAGGACCACGCAACGCTGTACATGTGACCCGCGGAAGAAATAGAATGAGATAATTTAGATGGCTGCAATTAACGCGCGTTCAATGCCTCCCATATCCTTTCTTTTTTTTCATTTTATCTCACGACATGGTGTGGTGTGTGTTCTGGACAAATTATAAGCCACGATATAGGTACTCTATAATATAATAACGATTATTATGTTGCATTTCATTTGTGCAGTTTGCATGTGGCCACCTGATCGGCGCTTTATCTTGTGGGGGATCCGATGCATAGCCTATATGCATGAGCATTTGAATTTTCGGCTGCCTGCACGGCATTGAATGACAAGGAGCAGTGAGTCGTACGTGACACAAATTTTCATTCTGAATACACGTAAAACAAGTATTGAGTGAAATTTTATGGAATTTATTTTGGAACACTGCGCCTATTTTTATAAAGGGAATGCTGAGCGAATTTCTTGCGCGTATTCAGTGCCACTACCGTGAAAGATAAACGCTCATTGCACCTGGTCGGGGCGAATTGCCGCAAGGTAGACGACAGGATCTGGCCCAATGGGAATAGCAGCAGGGCTTCCTTACGCTGGCATTAGCGTGTTCATAACACGCACTATATGTTAATCTTTAATATATAGCCGATGGCCTGGCGCCGCAGTTTCCATTAAACTTATGAAGCAACGTGTCTGTTAGCTCGTGAGCTGCCGTGAAGCAACTAAAATAGTTAAACCAATACCTGAGGTAACAGCCAAGCTGCTATAAGTTAAGATCTGCAAAGTCCACACCTCCTTCAAGCTTTCCGCGGTAAGAGTGCGCACGCTTTGCTGTTTTAGTCACTCCAGCCGTCGGTCAATGTTCGCAGCTTGTTTATTTAATAAAAACAAAAGGCCTACACCTCCGAATATGTTGTGTAGCCGGCGACGCCAGGCTTCTCCGCCCCCTTCGCAGTATTTACTTCCAAACGTAGTCTGCGCTCTCACCGAGACACGTTGAAAGAACGGACTGCTAGACACACAAAAAAAAGTGAAGTTGACGACGACATCTGGCGTTACCATACGGAACTCCTGCAGAAACGCAAATCTAACAGAAAATGCGCGAGAGCTGGGCCTACATCAGAATGCCTTCTTACCTTTACCCCTCTCTAGCTTTTCCTCCACGTGTGAAGTACACGTACATTTTAATATTCTCGTCTGCACGAGAAATGCGTCGTCTCACGTTTAGGCGTGCACGCGACGTCTCTTCCTCAACAGAAAAGTGTCGCCACTTTCGCTTCTCTGTACGCTCCGGGAAGTAGGTAAAGAAGCTCGTTTCTCGCTCCTTGTCGAATGCTTTCGCCTGTTTTTCGTCTTGTTGCGACTGTTTTCCTTTGCTCGTCACGTCTCTCGCAGAGCTGTGTACAACTGTCACTGCACCGTTTACCACTTTTCTTTCCCGTGGATGTTTAGCATATCGTTCTTTTCCAAACTTCCTGCTTACGCACAGCGTTTTCTCTTCCTTGGCGACATGTGCACCGCACAATTTTGTGAATAATGCAGCGTCTGACTACAGCGGCATCCTAATTGTGGCTTCGTGTCTGCCACAAATTAACTGAGTGTATACCTTACGCGGTACTGTGGACCCACTCCTTTCCATGCGTCCCCTTTTGCAACGGCTGTTAATTAAAACCAAAGAGAGGTCCTTGGTTTATTTTTTTTTTTCTGTTGAAGATACATAATCTTATCTCCAACAGCAGTTTTAGGCAGGCATATCGCGTCGTAAGACAGCTCTTCTACGGAAGTTTTGAATGTCTAGTCGTCTTCATTGTACAGGGGTCCGAGCCATTGCGCACCAACACTTTTCTCAGCCCTGCATAGCTGTATTTATACTTCTAAGCGTGCCACGGTAGTTCTTCGCGAGGGCACCTCTTTGGGCATCAATACACTGGAACGACGAAATCATCAACATTGTTGTTTTGTTGCCATGGTCATTATCGTCATTTTTCTTCCTTTTTTTTTTGCAAATAAGCTTCGGTATGTGTATACTAGAAACACGTATGTTCACTTTGCAGCGGCACATCTGTTCAGCAAGTGCCTTGAGGAGAGTTTTGAAGAGACGTGTCTTGCGCACAGCCGAGCACCGCATTGGCATCAGCTTGGCGCGAGTTCTTTTGTTGGCTCGCTTTCTATCTTTCCGTTGAAAATGACAACCCCTCCGGGCCAAATTTTGAATTTATGGAAGACTGGCAGAAATGCGTGCTTATCTCGCGCACACACCGAACCTGTAGCGCTAAGGAACGGCAAACTATATTCCACAACGACGTCGCTTCAGCCGGAACGAGTCGTTGAGTCCTGAAAGCGTTAATCCAGATCAATGTTGCCCGTAAGGCACTTTCTAGATGCCTCGACTCATATCGATTCGTCGGCTCGAGCCGCTAAGCGCATCGATCGGTGTGCTTCAGAACTCAAAATCTCACTTTTTGGTTACACCTAGTCTTTCTTTTTCAGTTTATTTTCTCGTTCTTCAAGAAGTGGATGGAAGTGGGGAAGAGTTACTCCAAATTAATGATAGGCTTCCTCCGGAAGCGTCGGTTACTTTTCTTAAGCGTAATAACCTGTCTCTATATATGTAAGCCGGCGTCTCTCGCTCATTGTATTGTGTTACTGGTTCGGCAGTCGGCGTTAATCTTTCGGACTTCTGAACAAGAAAAAAAATATAAGCAGGAAGTTACTTGTAAAAGTTGAGGTGAGCAGGAAAAAATTAACTCAGAAAAGAAGATAGGAAACAGAACTGCGCTCTTTTTTCTTTTCAAGCATGTTTTTTTTCGCTTAGCGCTACGTTGGCAATGCATTGCCGACTACCTCGACCTTCAACCCTGCAGAGAAAGTTCCTTTACAGATATTTTTTTGTTGTTGTTTTAGGTTTAGGGTATCACGTGCCAAAAGCGTGATCTGATTATGAGGCACGTCATAGCGTGGGACTCCGGATTTATTTCGACCACCTGCGGTTATATGGCGGCGCACCGAACGAACAGTAGTAACACGGTTGTTTTTCGCCCTCATCGAAATGTGGCCGCCGTAGCCAGGATTTCATCCCGCGACCTCGCGCATAGCAGCGCAAAGCCATAACCGCTAAGTCACCATGGCGGGTAGTTACTAGCCTATTCGCACGCTGACATGGTACAATGCTGCTGCTGCTATTTGTGGCTGTCTACGTTACCCGACTTCTTACAGGCAACCTCGTACAATTCGCTATACGACGTCGCACTAGTACATGTGGCTAAGGTTATCGGCCATGGCCTCTTCTGCGCATTCGGCTGACCACTCAATACATACTTTCGCAGTTTAACCAGCTACTAGGCAAGCTCGGTTATATTATTGTAATTATTATTTACGTTCCAGAAGACTGCATTTAATTATGGTCTTAACGTCCCCAAACTACACAGTGGATCATAAGGGATACTGTAGTGGGGGAGCACCGGATTAATTTTGACCTCGTGGGGTTGCTTAGCGTGCGCCTATCGCACGATGCAGGCGCACTTGTTGCATTACGCCTCCGTCAGAATGCAGCAGCCTCGACCGGCAATAGAACTCTCTACCTCGTGCTCAGCAGCGCAGCAGTGTCGCAGCCGCTGAGCCGCGGCTGCGAGCATTTTAGAAAATAGTGGAGCACATTATTGTCAAGTAATCCAGTGTCAAAAGCATTTCAGTGGTAGCTTGTGTAATAGCTTTTCATAATAATAAAACTCTAAAACAATCGTGCTTTCTCATGAATGTTAGTTCTTTTACGAGCGTATTGTTACCGTGGAAGCATGCCTGATTCTATTCCGAGGACGAGAAAAAAGAAAGAAGAACAATGAAAAGCTGTCACGAGAGGTATCACTGTATCTGCTCGCGGTTAGCTTGGCGGGATGTTACTATTGCAAGCTCGCTAAATTTTGCATTTGACGAACCGCCCTACTAGAACGTATGCACCTGGAAAAAAAAGTGAATAGCACTAAATGAAACGGTTAAAATTAAAATTAAATTATGGGGTTTTGCGTGCCAGAACCACGCCGTAGTGGGGGACTCCGGAAATTTGGACCACCTGGGGTTCTTTAACGTGCACCTAAATCTAAATACACGGTTGTTTTCACATTTGGCCCCCATCGGAATGCGGCGCCGTGGCCGAGAATGAAAGGGAAATCAATAAATTTATGTCAACGGCGGAAATTGTTCTCTTTGTTTTTGTCACAGTTTCTCGAGTGATAAGGCAAGCCAACCAAACCTAATTTCTGAAGCAAGAGGTGTGCTCGGTTAGAGCTTGCCATATTGCAGAATGTATACATTAAAATAATTGCACTTGCGGCAAGCAAATGCAAACTATGAGCGTAGGACACGTGGTGGAACTATAAAGAAGTGCACTGTCTTTATGTATATTGTTCACTAAGAGAGAAAAAAAACGCGACGATACCTGTAATAGATTTTGATGACACTGTACAGCACCTTGAGATGCGCGTCTTCTCAGCCTGTGGTTTTGCCGACTGCTTCTCCTGTGCGAGCATCATGTGTTGCCGTTTCGTAATAAATGTCAGCAGAGTGAGTGTAATGCCAATGAAGAGAAACGTAATTCGTTTGTGGCCGTGTCGTTTGGACTCGGTGTTGATGGGCATTGACGTTTTTCGCACACGCGAATCGCAATCAGAAACGCAGCTGCATGTACGTGGGCACGGATCCGGCAAATGGAGAGGGTCAAAGTGCTTCTTCAATTACACGTATGAGGTGTGTGTATGAGGTAAGTATGAGGTGAGTATTCGCGCTGTGCGCTACACCGGAATTTGTAAAAAAGAAAAGAAACAAGCACAGCAATAATTAATCCTTCTTAGCGTTCTGGACCTTTGTTCCGGACCAGTGAAGGACCTATAAGTGGCGATTTTTTATTCACGAAAAGTAATTTCCACTCAAAGGTGGCAGTTCTGTGTTCCAAATTTTAGAGGAAGTTAAAGAAGTGCACGTCTGTTAACAGGAATATAAGTTCCTAATTGATTTATTGAATTGAATGTAAATGGCAACTCTTACGGCGCCTGCTTTTCCGCAAGAAATATATTGTTCAATCATTAATCATTAAAACTTGATAACGTTAAGTTATCTGAGAGCGCTCTGGCAACAAATCAACGTGAAAGATAAAACGCAGAAGAAAGATGAAAAGAACCCTCTGTTTCTTTTTGACCATTGTAAGCGCACCACATTCCATTTTTTTTTTAAATCACACGTTCGCAGTCCTCGAGCTTTAAACGGACACATGTTTTCCTATCGCTGAGGCCGAAATGTTAGAGTATTATAGATTTCACCAAGGTATCGAACACCTCAGTGCTAGGCGTAACCCCCATAATACGCTCATTCCAGCACTGGTGATATAGTTGTATTGAAATCCAAAAAGAAAGAAATAAAAGAATAATAATGATAAAATAAATAAAAACATATAAGGGACATAGTATAGACTTTTTTTTTTTTTTTTTTTTTTTTTTAGTGAGTCCGGCTTAGGCGATGAATTCGAGAAACGAAGAGGTCGAACGTGCCTAAAAAATCTCCTTAATCCCAGCTATTAAGCCTCATGCTGGGATTAGTCTACATCTGGCGGGCGGCGATAGTCAGCTGTCCTGAAAAAAAAAACGAGCATTGTCCTAATGACCCCTTGTGAAACGTTTATTTCGCTTCCCTTCTATCTCCTAAGCTAACTTTGCTTATTTGTTTTTTATTGCTTCTGCGATTTCTCACTCGTAGATTCCCAAGCTAATCGCCGCAGTTTTCGCGACAACGATAGGCGGAACGTCGCAGAATATGATCGATGCCCTAGCTTCCGGCTTAAGCGTTTGAAAAATGAACTGCAAGGGGCCAATTTGTTCAGCTTCCACAGCGTTTAGACGGCTCAGTGTAACCAGACAAGCTGGTCGGTGGCTTGTTGCTTTGCCTGGTTTTCATTTGGCACATATGCAATTCGTTATTTCTTTCTTTCTTTCTTTCCTCTGGAAAGACTAGGGCCTTCGTGGAATGATAAGGCTGAACACGATAAATAAGCAGCTCACTGTACGCTTCTTTCCGGTGTTTAAGTGATTTGCATATGCAATTCTTTCTCGCATCCTGAAACCTAATTTGCCCGCCTCAGCTGCCCTATTGGATGCGTGTATCCAGTATGCATATGAATCCTGATTGTCTTAAACATATTGCGTATGATTTCGTTGAATAGGGCTAACCGGTATTATAATTCATTTTATATCAGGCTTGCCAGCCAAGCATGTTTTTTTTTTTTTTTTACTCTTTTGTCGTTTTGTTTTAACCTAACTGTACAATAGAGGAGATTCGCTATATAGGGCACTAGGCAGTTACGGCGCCAGCGGTCTTGTGCTATGTATACAGAGGAGAAAGCTGAGTAAATGGGGAGTGGTCCTGAATTTGTTGTCGCAATGGACGGATTCTTTTTTCTTTTCCTCTTTCTTTTTTGATGATGAGTTGCACAACTGCACGATGCCCGACTGAACTGCGAGTTCAATATATTGCAATTTAAGAACAGCACTAGAACAGCAAGAAGTACAACGACTGTATGGTCTACCCATGTATTGCGGGGAAGATTAGACACTTCCTTATGATATATGACGTCGTTACTGATGTCCCCATGCAGGCGGCCAAGGTAACAGGAGTGGCATGATAATGCGGATTCTATAGACTGCTCGATGTGCTACCGGAGAAACAAGCAGATACATAAACCATAGCGAATGCTGCAACTAATCGGATGACTTCTAGCGTAAGCTTTCGTTATCTAAAACTACACGCAGATAACAGCTGCTGGTCGTATTGACACATCTCACGATGGATCAGTGGCTGTGGCGTACTGGCCTACTGCTGGCGTACTACTGGCATACTGCTGCTGATCACGAGGTAGCGGGTTCGATTCCTGTTCGCTAGGTTCGTATCCCGACGGCGATTGAACGCAAATCACGCTCGTACACAAATGTCGACGCTCATCGAAAAGCTACAAGTTGCCAAAATTATTCAGCGTCATCTCACTACATCGTTTCCCATATCACATGGCGTTGATAGGGGAGGTCCAATCACGGATATCACTCAAATAAGCATTTGCATTTTGCCGACGTCCTTATCGCTCTCTGTGTTAACTATAACGCTTAGTCGGGTGATAAAAAAAATGCGTAGCGCCACAATCAGCTGCCAGCCAATCCTCATACGTAATGAATACTAGTTCCATATCCTCTATGGCGTCTTGTTTAATCTCTTTATACAATCATTGGCGCAATATCGTGATCATTATTATCCCAGAAGATTTCTACAATAACAGTCCCGGTAAATCCTCGAAAGAAAGCTGTAAAAAAAAAAAAGAAGCAACAGCAAACGTAGCAGAAAACAAATCGACAGCGACAGCTCAAATAACACGATGACCATAAAAGGCAAAGAAAATACTAACATTTCTGTACATGCATTTGATTTAAAAAAAAGCAAACTGGCGCCTTTACCGAAGCATTTCAAGCTCCCAAGGCTCGCCGCCACCTGTTACTCAATCAATCGATCGGGAACCCTGCCGAAAGGCGTCGCATTTGTACGTCTGCCCCGCCCAGCTTCCTGCGATTTTATTTCGCTCGTTTCTTTTACCGCTTACCCTCACCCGCGTGTCGTGTACGTACAGATGGCTGTAGTTGTACGCTTCCCTACATGCGGTGCCTCTCACTCTCCCTCTAGGGGCGCCCAGCTCTCTTTTTCTGCGGGCCGATTTCATTTAGGCAAAGCGCCCGGGCTCGCCGCACGAATCGATACTCATATATGTCCTACCCGGTGCTCCCATTTCTCTTTCCCCGCTGCCTTCCCGGTCTTTTCTTTCTTTCTTTTTTATCCCGATGGTGTCACAATTCGAAGCACTAACCGTAGATTGTTCAAACTGCTTCCCTTGAGCATAGACTGGAACTGTTCTTGTTTTTTTTTTCTTGTGTCGCCTTCTTTGCTATTTCCTGACTTATATGATGCTTATGCTCCTACAGAGCACTGGCATCCTTTTTTTTTTTTTATTCAGTGTATGTGATCACTTATCTTCATTTATTCAGATGCCGAGAACTTATAAATATTGTCCTCAAGGTTGCTTTCTTACGTTGTTTGGGCATTTGATCATAAACTTTATTTCTTTTTTCTTGTTTCTTTGTTCTTTGTTTTAGTCCGGTATCTAATAAAATCAAGTAATATTCACATACAAATAGAGAAAAAGATAAAACGTTCCAAACAACCTGGAACAGACTTCACTGGAAGGGAATGTCACCAATGAAAAGAAACAAAGATAATTGATTGGTCACCTGGAATAAGGACGCCGCCCAGCAAGGACGCAGACTGCGCTTGCTCAAAGTGAAAGTTTATTTTCTCTCTCTCTCTCTCTCTCTCTCTCTCTCTCCGTAGGGTTTCAAACATGCGCTCCTACATCTCGCTCGCTGCCTAAACTTTCCTTATTTTGTTTCCAACATTCGGTCTTACTGCTTCCTAACTTCCGAAACAATCACATTTCTTTGTCATTGATCGTTTAGTGTAGTGTACACGCAGGGCGATTGTGCTGCTGGTGAACAAACTCAGACCAAGTTTCGCGAGGTTCCACGCCGATACTGTGTTTGGAACACAACCATCGCGGTTGAATTGATTGCTTGGGCTTAATCTCCAAACGCTGTGTACAGTGCGTTAAGACGGACAACGAAGCGGACAATTCTACGTTTGTTTACCTGCCTGAAATGGTGAACGCGCACTTAAATCTAAACATGGCAGTATATATACATTAAGCTTTGATCGGATTCACAGCTGTACAGCTGTGAATTCACATGACGGTCTCGTTCTCAGCAGCAAATCGCCGCCTCTATTCTAGCCAGAATAGCTAGCATATTATATATATATATATCTGTGCGTGTGTGGGTGTGTGAAGAAAAAGAAAGTACGATGTACGTTGAATTAGCACAGTATATTTCACTGACGTTTCGGCTGGTGGACCAGCCTTTGTCAGAGCTTACATAAATGTACCACCTAAGTAGTACATTTAGAGAATGCAACCAATTTCGCATTGCTCACTGTCCTCTTGAGCAACTCAAATTATCTTTACTATGACCTTAGTTAATTAGTTAATGATAATTTAATAGCCAACTTTTAAAGCATTGACTTAAATTAAATATATTCAATGGAGAAGCTGTAGAGCCTGTTGAGAAATATACAAATAATTTCTTTGCGTGATGGCAGTCGCTGTGGCGTTAAATTTTTTCGGGCTGCAAAGATGGCGCGCGAGAGTTCAAATAAGTACCACATGACTACGCGCTGACGCGCAATGTCATTAGTGTCCTTAGACATTCTACCAACAAAGGATCGACTCTGCATGCAGACCGAAGGAATGAATAGGCCCGCAAGAGTAAATGACAGGCGATCGCCCCACCCGTCGTCTCCGATGCATCATCATCCGCCGCCAGAGCCTCCTCGCCCATGATCTCCGTGTCGTGTGGTAATTAGCTTCGCTGCTCAACCACCTTGACAGACTGAAATGGCTCATTATATTTTTTTTTTTGCCCATCCAAGGCTCACCCAAATTAAATGAAGAGCGCCAACTGCTCGCCTTAGCAGTGGTTGCTTCATCGGAGCGCAATTATCCTCATTTGCCCCCTTTGGCAAATAACGTGTCTAGAAAAATTCAGGCTCGAGATTCAAAGGTCCCCAGGCCAATGAAAGCAAAGGCGAAAGCGAAGGAGTTGGTCACGATTCTAATAGTGATAAGCGCTCTTTTCTTGCACTCTTGGCCTTTTTATTGCTTCCTCCTATTTATGGTCTTTTATCCTCTCAAGCAGTATTACCCCAATCTTACCTGCAAACAAATACTTAACGCCACAGCCTCAACATCAAGGTATCATCGACATTCAGTTTCAGTTCACACTATTATTACATTTATTATTATTATTATTATTATTATTATTATTATTATTATTATTATTATTATTATTATTACCTTGCTTACCATCCTTATCACAAGGAAATATTCTTGTCGGATTTCTAAGCATATTGAAAGAAATGGCATGCAACTATATCAAAGAAGGGCCAATGCGAAGCCCAGAAAAAAAAATGCGCACGGTCGCCCTCACCTAGTTTCGTCTCCTATGGAGAAGAGGATTCTACTAAAAAAACGCAATTCGTCCTTTCATTATTCACCAATTTCTTTACTACGTGAAACTTGCCCCACCTCGCGGATCTGTACTGAACTACCTCTGAGAAATATGAATTGTACGCGTTCCCCGGACACGTTGGAGTGCATTAGAGGGTTTCAGATTAGGGTACGAAAGCGGGCCATCCACCACCAGAGCGGACTTTTTGGCACGAACCAAAAAGTCCCCGCGTGTTTTCGCTGGGACTCGAGCGGGCTTGCTGGCGCAAGCCAAATGCGAGACTCTTGGGCAGCCTAATCTATAATGCTCTATTGTGTCTCTTATGCACGCATTGCGACGCAGAGAAAGTTACCGGTACAGAAATGCGCCCTAATGGTAGCGCTCACTTTCATTTTTTTTTACCATTTCGTCTCTTTTCTTTCTTATTTAACTCAAGCAACATATACGTGTATTTATGACATCCCATCGTGCTTGCTGTGACGAGCCACAGGTGCGATATCTTTTCTACTGTTACCAACAACTGCTTTATACTAGAGAACTGAAGGCCACCATGCCTTATCTTCTTTTCTTTATTTCTTTCTCTTTTTTGTAATAGTAGTTTTTATTGCAAACTCTCCCCAACTTTCTTGACCACGGCTGCTGGGTGCTGGTGCTGTCTTACCGAATAGCTCACGCTTTCTTTCTTTAAAAGAAATTGAATTACATGCCCGGTGGTGGGATCCAACCTTGGTCCCCCAGCAAAGCGGCCCGCTGCTCTAACCATTTGGCCGCAATCGCACGTAGACTTCTATAGCACCAACGCCAAGTAGCCCCGAGATTTTCGCCTCGTGTGTCACGTTGCGTAGTACATGGTTGCGCGAGATCACGGTTGCGCAAGATCACGGGTGCGCGAGAGCACGGGTGCGCGAGAGCACGGGTGCGCGAGATCACGGGTGCGCGAGATCACGGGTGCGCGAGATCACGGGTGCGCGAGATCACGGGTGCGCGAGATCACGGTTGCGCGAGATCACGGGTGCGCGAGATCACGGGTGCGCGAGATCACGGGTGCGCGAGATCACGGGTGCGCGAGATCACGGGTGCGCGAGATCACGGGTGCGCGAGATCACGGTTGCGCGAGAGCACGGGTGCGCGAGATCCCGGTTGCGCGAGAGCACGGTTGCGCGAGAGCACGTGACCGCGGCCGTCCGTTTCCTGTATACGCCAAAGACGAAAGAACGAAATGGGCCTATTTATCGTATTTGATTAACCGCTTCACACATATTTCGATATGTACGTTGCATCTGCATAGCTCTCTTTTTATCAACTAGAACGAAAACTGATAAAAAGAATAACAAAGCTTCCGGTAGACGTCGTCCTTCTTATGCTAACTGCAACAGCCTTCCCTGAGAGAGCATATACTGTTTTCTCTCCTTCGATTTGCACGTTTAGCTGTACAAGCTTTCTAATGCAAATTCTGGAGTCTCTGCTTGTTAGGGGAGAAGCTGCCGCATAACAGAGCCAAAAAGTAAGAGAAAATGCAGGAATATTACAGGGGGAAAAACACACCAACCATAAGGAGACAGTAATAATACGTAATTTGTTGATCCGGAAAGGAAGCTTGGCCACAAAAAAAAAATTTACGCTACACAACTATGCGAATTACCTAATTACCTTCTGTGTCTTCTTGTCTGTTCCTACAATGCCGTTATGGAGAAAGCCCCCTCTAGATAAGGGACAATAACGGTTTACCGTTCGCTGAAAACACGGGTAACGGTGTGGCGAGATAACGCTCTCGCTCCTGTTGCACCGTGATTCAATTTACGACGTGACTGCGTGTTCGTGATACAGCAGTTTACTGTCCGCGCGCCCGCCTTCCCGTTAACGTTCGCTGTTATCGTCGGGCGAGGCCGGGCACCTGTTCGCAATTTGCACGCGCTAATTTATTAAGTCTGGTTTCGGAAGCTTTCCCACTTTTTCGTCGCTTCTTGTCTTTGGAAGCAATATATTTTGTGTACAGCTAACCGCTTTACATGATCTCCATGCAGCAATGGCCTCAGCCCGCGCATTGCACCACCTAATGACATCGTCAACATCGTCACAATGCTAAATACCAAAACAGAAAGACGAAATGAATTGTATTTCCGACACCCGTTTAATAAAGAAAGAACGGTACAAATGTCATCACAGTTTACGGGATGTCGGGACTCGTGTTTTTTAGTGAAGGGCAAGCGCGTTTAAGGAAAATAATTTGCCACTAAGCAAGCGTTCACGCACGAACTTTCTGTGCATTTATTAAAACAGAACGTTTTCTTGGAAGAACTTAAATAGGAGACCCGCAGGGCTGGGGATTTACAGGCAGCGTCTGAGGTATCTATCTGCTTTTTGAAGATAACAGGTTTGCTATAAGAAAGCACCAGGTTTCATTTGCATTTCACGTCGTTGCATGTTTGACAAGAGTGTAGAATGTGATTTTTTTTAGCCTGTTACGAAGCATAACCCTTTCTTGCACGAAAAAGCTACATGCGAATTGTGCTTATCTGTAGTTTCCTATTAGTGTGCGTCCAGAAAAAGCAAAAGAAGAAAGGCTTTGTGTGCCTTCCAATGTTTATTTCATAAGATACAGAATGTCCACTACAATAGACAACATGCACACCAGTTCCAGTGAGTGTAGGTATATATCAAGTACTATTTTTAAACACTATTTAAATACTGCACCATAGTGTCAAACTACCATGATCAGCGCGCACGACAGATATCTGAATCCATCCACATTCAGAAGAGTGGCGATGCATGAGAAAGTTTTCCTTCCATTTCACTACTTCCGAAGGAGAAATCAGTTCTGTCAGAGTTTCGTTCCATATGTTACTTCGAACGTATGCTTACTTCCCGTCTATTTTTTTTTTTTTTTTCTGCGAGGGGGAGGGAGGGGGGGCTTGTTTTTTTTTTTTCTTGCAATGGGGTATAATATAATATGCTCCTTGAAAAAAATTAACATGTGGTTGTTAGCACCGCTGTCTATCCTTTCTAAATTCCTCTTCATTATAATTATGATGATGATGGTGACGGTGGTGGTCGTTGCCGTACATTTCATGTCAGCCATCGTCGACAGAAAATCTGGAGACAAATGTTTAGAGGTCAATAAGCCGCAAGGAGACTTAAAAAGACACTAAATAGAGCAATTATTTGAGCTGTGTTATTGAATCGCTTCTCTACAATATAAAAAAAGCTGCTATTACCGCAATAGGAGGCGTGATAAGCCGAAAAAAAATGAAAGACACAGCAACGATGGCATGTGCTGACACCTCCTTCAAGTTCGCTCACTAGTTCACATGACGTCAAGGACCTTGACTACGCCTCCTCAAATCTAGGCAATAATTTTATTGGTAAATTTGAACTTCACTGTAGCTTAATATGGCCAAAGACAACCTATAGGAAGCCTCAAATACTTTCTTCTAAACCACAACGGCACAATCAGAACGATACCTTGAAATATGTTACGTCACACTGATGTGCTTGAGCTGGGATACCGGAGCAACATTTGAGACAAAATTTTCGCCTCCGTTTTCTCTTCTGTTTATTAAACTGTTAACGCGATATTGTTACGGTGGGAAAAGAGAACAAGGTCGTCGATGGTGAAGACGACGAAGTGGCAAGAGCCTCTCGGGATTCTCGACAGCTGTTTGTATAGGCTTTGTAAATACACCGTGTAAATAGTTTTATACCCGTGACATTATGGTGGAGGTGCAGGGTACGCGTCTTCGCCACGGAGGTCCGTAGCGGACGTCTCACCCAGCATGGGACTATGCTTCCACTGGTAGGCACCGCATCTGCAGCTGCAATGCCGATTACACACACTCAGTACGTTGCTTTACCACAGCCGCAAGATTCCGGCAAGGTCACCGGCCTCGATGGTGTTGACGTAGAAGAATGGTTGATGATGTATGAGCGCGTCAGCAAGGTGAGCAGGTGGGATCTGACCATAATGCTGGCCAATGTCGTGTTCTACCTCGATGGAACACCGCGAACGTGGTTTTTGCGCAAACGAGGAAGAGCTAACCAGCTGGGAATTGTTCAAAGAAAAGCTGTCCGACGTTTTTGGCAATGCGACCGGTCGACAACTAGCCGCCAAGCAACAACTCGCCACACGTGCCCAAACTACTACCGAGTCGTGTGTCTCCTACATTCAGGACGTCCTATGCCCTCTGTCATAAAATCGACACATCCATGCCAGAAGCGGACAAGGTTGGACACATTATCAAAGGCATCGCGGACGACGCATTGTACCTTCTGGTCTTCAGAAACTTATCGACTGTCGACGCCATCATGAAGGAATTCCGCCGTTTCGAGCAGGTGAAGGGTCGCCATATATACAATCAGTTTACACGGCTTCCAAATACTGCAGCGACCTCTTCCTGTACGGATCATTCTAGCTCACCACCACCAAGCGAAAACGTGACCCGAATTGCACGCCGTGAACTCGAAGCAGCGTTCCCTGCCTCACCTCAACAGACGTCTTGGAACAACGCTGCTGAGACGATATTGCTGATGGAACACCGTGATGGATATTTCCGATGATCCAGTCCATCGTTCGTCAGGAAATCGCTAATATGGGTCTCCCAAACGCCTGCTTCTTGAGTCGCCTTGACACCCGCCTTGCTCCTATGCCTCGGTCCTATCGCAATCCACCTCATAGTGTCCGTTATCCCTACGCTGCCGAGAATTAACGTGAATACAGTTTCAAAGTAATACTTTATTGGTCTAAGCTAACTTGTTGCTTTTCTATAGTATTCCTCTAAATAACTTGCTAATAGCATTTTGTGTTAGATATTGTGTGGCCGAAAGTAAAGTCTAGAGGATGGCAAAATCTAATAGAAACGTATATACAATATTAATTATAGTATTTCTTTTTCTATCTCTCACTTCTCCTCCTCGTCGTCCTACTCCTCCCTTCTTTCTAACCACACTTTCCCTCTAACTAGATTGTTATGACACAGCTGCACGACATTACCTGACCGCAGAAAGCCGGTCAGGTGATAGCAAGAATTGTTGATGCGGACATAAAATGTTAGCGTTGCGTTAGTATTCCCAAAACATTTCCTCACCTTCCGTTTGTTTGTTTTTCGTCGGGCACTTGTTAAGAAAATTCTTTCTCTTTCGTCTACAAACGTTCCACCCTAAAATACTTCGAGAAACGGCAGCAATGACTCGTAAGGGAGCAAAACATCGATCCACGGCAGTCGTCGCTGGCTGCCGAGTTGCAGCGGCGATCAGTCTGCAAAGTTGTCGCGCCGCTCTGGACCTTGCTCACAGTACAGCGACTACTTCGTCCGCCGAAAATCTGCTTCGACAAATAACGGTAAATGAGTCTGCACACACGGAACGCCCCGATCGATCGGGAGGCCAAACCGTGCAGCTCTTAACGAGGGGAGTTACGCCTGTTAGCCGACACGCCCGGCTTTCCCGCCTTTCGGCGCACAGAGCCACGTTGTGCAGTACGCGTCTGTTTGACAAGAACATTTATAGAATGTTCATTAGGTACGGGGACATAGTTCAGAGACTTCAGCAGCTTGTCGCTACAAGGATCGTCGACGTTTCTTTGCAAGCGCGGCGCAGGAGACCGGATGGAGCCGTTCGGGAGGGAAACAGAATTTAACGGAGGCCTTCAATATGGCAGTCCATGATAAACAGGCAGAACTCACTCTTGTTGTTTCTCTCAGGCATCTATTTGGGCCTGTTGATATTTAATGTTGGTAAGGCCAGGGACACAAGGAAGGACGATGAAACACACACGGACACATCCTTCTGTCCTTATGCGCAGCACTGTACATACAGCGCTCTTGTTGACCACAACATGTTGAATACAAAGGGTGGCGACGAGCAGCCTTCCTGTACAGATCGATGCTTAAAAGCAATGTCTCAGTGACGTGGAATAAAGAAAGGCAAGTAACGTGCGCGGCGGGTCTCGTAAATAAAAACACTGGAGGTCTTTCGTCCTAGATCTCACAAATCATGTTTTAAGCACATAAAGATGCTCTTTATTTCGTTTCTGTGCGCATGCTGTCGGTTATAAAGGCGATACATCCAGACGTGCACTGACCTGCAAACTTTTTTTCGAGAATGTGGCGGATTCTTAGGATTCTTTGATGTTTAATGTTTAATGGCGCAAGGGACATTTTATTAGGAAAGAGGATGCATGTGCGAGCACCCCGTACATGGGCTGTCTTAGCTCCAGATATAGGATATCCCTTTTTCTTTTAAATTTTGTAATCCTAATTCTAAATTTACATGTTCTTTCTACGTTTTGAAGAAAACTAAACACAGGATCAGAAAACAAGAAATCAAATGAAACGACCCGAGCACGCCGCCTTCACTTCATTCTGCAGCACTACGCTACATACCAATAGTGTATTCCTTAACACAGAGTAAAAGAATAATATGCTTAAATCACTGCTCGATCCCATTTTGGGGGCGCACAGAAGGGGGATAGGGCTAAGTAAAACCCATCAGAAAACTTCACGTGCAAAGTTTCACAGTGAGTTCCCATAGCACGTAGCCGGATTACGCCGCCGAAAGACGTCACCGTCTTGGGTCGGCGGCATATCTAAAGCTAACCATGCATGACAAGTACTTAGGCACAAATACATCCCGCACAACGCACTGAAAGTTTGCGATTAGTGAAAATCAATATGCTAGTGGGAGAAAAAAATTCGGCGGCGATTACGATACTCCCTAATGCGAATTTTTGAGCGCATCGGTTTAGGTGTTTTGAATTCGTGTTATATTGTGGCAAAGAATATAATTCTGAACTACAAAGTGCTCTCGGCGGTGGCGCTGAGCCTCTTTAACAGCAGCAGAAGAAGACGAAGAATTTTTACCCCGGTTGCGTCGCTCATTGTTCAGAAAGAAAGCGTTAATATGGGAACGCCTGGCTCGCGCGAAATTGTTTCTCTAGCGGCGACGACGTCGCAGGCGAAGAAGCGCATGCGCACTGAGTCCCAAGCCTATAAGCCCAGGCCAGCGCTTTGTTTCCGCACACGCCGCATGCCTGGTCGCAGCCGGGGCTCCGCTTTCCTCCTCACCCTTTCGCCATACCCTCATCCGCTTTCTACCTCGTTGTCCCATTGCACTCTCCTTTCCGCTTTCCTCCTCGCGCCTTTTCACTCAGGTCGCTTTTTTTCATCCGCCGCTGTGCGCCTCGTTCGCTCTAATCTGTAGCTGTGCTCGTTCGCTCGGTTACAGGTGACGCTGACGCACGCCGCAGGAACGGGCGCCTAAGAAGCGCATTCTAAAAGCGGCAACTTCCCTCTGGTTGCAAGTAACACTGACATTCGAACAAACTAAAGCGCACCGAAAAGTTATCTTTTCTCTAATCCAATTAGCTGACTATTGGAGACAATAGCTAAATGCATGTTTGTCTTCCTCTCCTAACAAACAGTAATAAAATAAAAGTTGCAGGTGCGACAACTTCGGCGCTGGTGACTCACCAAGGCCTAGTATAGAAAATAAAAAGAAGACTACAAAAGGCGATGGCAGCCGGTGATAACCGACAGCAAAAAAAAAAAAGAATAAGGCAGCAACTAAGGAAACCGCGCAGAAACACAAATAAAAATTCACATGCTTGATGACTATAGATGATAATAAATGGCGATTACGCCACTGTTCTCCAATTGGCCGCCGTTACGTCGAGGTGGTTTTTCTGAAAGCCAGGCTCACACCAACGGAAGCGCGAAGAACTGGAGGAATACGAACGACTACGGTGGTCACAGCAGCCGTGGAAAGCGATCGCACAGAGAGTGAAGAACAAAATGGAAGGACATCACGTTGGTGCAGAAAAAAACAGAAGGATCGAAAGGCAGGCAGTGGCGCGCGTCCGGCACATTTTTCCATTAGTAGTGTACATGCCGCCTACCGCTGCGTGGGCATTGTGCCCCCCGGTGCTCTGTGCGGCCATACGAGACCAGCCGAAGGCCGCCAGTGCTTGTGGTCCATAGCAGGGATGGCAGGAACAAAAAATAAAGGGAGGAACGAAGTCGAGCGCGAAAGCCGTGTGCGATCATCCAGGACACAGAGTGGTAACGATGCAAGGTCATTGAGAATAGAAAGAAAACAGAAAGAGTACGGGACAACCTGCAAATGACGAACGCCCGATGGCGGTGGCGGGAGATTACACACACATCAGTGGCGTGTGTCAAGCGCCGACAGATACGTAGTGCGTGTGTTTATAGCATATATATAAAATTATTGTCATCTAATCATCAAGCATGTGAATTCTTATGGGGTTTCTGCACGGTTTTCTTATTTACCGCCAGATTTTTATGCTGTCGGTTATCTGCCACTGCCTTTCGCAGTCGTTTTCTTTCTTTACTTGGACTTGGTGGCTCACCAGCGCCGAAGTTCTCGTACCTACAACCTTTATTTTACTACCTTATATATATATATATATATATATATATATATATATATATATATATATATATATATATATATATATATATATATATATATATATATAGGGCACCGAGAATGCGCGGAAGATTAAGCCGTTATACCAGTAACAAACGGGCTCATAGGACTATTTATTTTATTTTTCATTGGGATGTAAGGTCTAGCCTGTCTCTCTAGATTTAAATAAGTACCTTCTGAGAAGTGAATCAATGACAGAAGAGACGGCTCGTAAGTTATTTCGTGTCACTGTGGCGCTTCCTGGACCTTGTAGGGGTCACGGTGAAGAAATCGCGTAGCCGTGAGAGGCCGAAAACTGGTGTCTCTGCTGATCATTTCGTTCAGTCTTAAAAAAAAAACGTTGAGGCTGACCAGTTGCGTAAGACAACTTCTACGCGTCTTTCTTTCTGTGGTCGTCCTTCGATTATTGCGCTGTGATTCACTTGTCATTCTGCCACTCGTAACTTTCCTCTCTATAGCTCTAAGCCATGCAGGTGCGCGCTTGCCGTTCGTGACCTGAGAGTACTGGGCGCGCAGCGTTAAACAAAGGAAAGCGAACTTATAGTTTGAGAACAGCATAAGCCCCCAAAGGGTCTAAGCCCCTGCTGCAACTTTCCTAAAGCAGGTCTAACAAATATCTCTTCTATAACTAAACCGATCGAAGCTTACACGTATACACGTAAGTAAGAAGGAGAAAAAGCCAGAAGTCTTATGGACACAGCTCCTTTATCTAGTCACAAAGATCTAGTCGAAACCGCTTTGCCTCACCCGTTCTTCCTTCCCGTGCTGCTCCGATAAAACAGGCACCCGGAGCTGCCTGACGCGGTCTTATTATTTTATTCTTGCAGTCTGGGCCACGAACACTGATGACCTTTTTTTTTTTTTTTCATTGAAGCCGCAGCAGTCTAACAAATTGTGAAGGCTCCAGTGTTCAGGAGGGTAGCGAGGGCGCCACGAGGTGCCATCGTCAAGGCCTGCCGTCTAATCCGCATTCCGAAACGTAGCAGCCGTACAAAAACTCCCGGTAAGCCTTGCGACACTTCTGGAGCGTCTGCGCATGCTCGCCTGGCAAACCCGGAAGCCATTTGGAGCGCGAACGATGGGATGCCTGCCCACGTGACTTAAGGAGAATAAATACACGTTTTGTAACTTCGAGTGCTCGTGCGAAATCGCAACATTCCTCCCACTATTCACCTTAATTTTTTTCGTTCGAAGTTTTTTTTTTTTTTTCTTTTTGTAGTGTTCTGGAAGTGTCGATTATTTTGTAATTCTTCTTTCTTTTTTTCATCGAATGTGACAGCTTGGTGGGAAACCGGAAATCTGAAGACTATCTCAGGAGTAAAGAAGCAGTAGAATTCCAAAAGATCAATAATCGGCGTCCTAATTTTTAACAAGGAAACAAAACTTCTGTGGGATGTGCTTTTGGTTTGTGTTCTTCAATATATTGCTAGGCGGAAGTGGAATCCGCTCTCGTAATAAATAATTGGAATGTGCAGTGTATTCTTTGGTAAACAATCTAAAAACGTCCAGAAATGCACCGATTCTGAAGTAACTTCTGCCTCGGTTAAGCTTATTGAAGGGATGCGCCTATACAGCAGTAATCATCATCGTCATCATAGCCATCATAATAATCATCAACCAGCGCGTGGTGTGTGTTTCTTTCTCCCCGTCTTTCGTGTTTTTAGCGCTCTAAGTTTTAACTAATAATCATCAACCTAGTTCACGTGATATGTAGGACGAAGCACTCTCCCTGCGATGCCAGCATACCCCTGTCTTGCGATTACTATAGCATACGAGCTTTTAAAAGAACTGAAGAAATAACCAGGGCAAATTTTAAACTCTTAATCTCCTCCTTGTGTTTTTCTTTCCCCTACTTAACTCAAAATTTGATGCCCAAGCTAAATCACCTCTCTGTATATTTCTTTTTGTATGCCAGTTGTATGTCTTTTGTTGTACAGTTGTCTGCATTACGGATTATACTTGGTCATTATGCTTAGATGAGGCCACCTGTTAGGATTCATTGCTACCGTTCCCAGATAATATGCTTTCAAACAGCACTTGCGTACAAAACGGTTTAGGCAAAACAGTCCGCAAAAAAAAGAAATCTGAAAGCTTGCTTTCCTCGTCTTTTGTTTTTTTTTAGCTTAGGTGAATAATCATAAGTTAGCCATATAGAGCTGAGAAGAGGAGACTGTACGCACTGCGTAGGCGTGACTACACGACTCATCAAAGCGATAACTGCACTAACAATCGGCTCTCGTACATCTTAAACCTGGACCAAAGAATAATTATTTGCTGTGCTTGAATGCAGTTCCGTCTCTCTTGAATGTGAAGGACAAACCGTACGACTGAAGATCAGTTGGCTCCAAGCTTAAGTAAATGGCTTCGCAGGCAAACTCTAACGAGACAACCCGACATTCTGGCAGTCTATGCAGCGCGCGAGAGAACACGACGTTGGAAATGAAGCAGGGTGCCTAATTACATGCAACATTAACAACTGCGTGCAGATTAGCCTCACCCTCGCATAATGCAAACACCGTAATGAAAATCCCGGAATTCGGAGAGGACAGTGGAAAGTAGGCGACGTGGGTTATTGGTTAAGCCGAGGAGAAAGAAAGGAAATGTTTTCAAAGGAAGGTAGACGTGCTCTACCCCCGGATGTTCGCATTAAAAGCATTGTCCCGAAGTTGCAGGTTTCTGAGTAAAGCAAGAATCCACCGCCGCAGATGAAGGGGCACCATGCAGTGAGCTTCAAGTTGCTTTGTTTGAAGTTGCGTTACATTTCAGCATATGTACTTACCACGCGTTTTGCTGTGTTAAGTAGTTAAAATGACTCTCCGTGACACTGAAGAACTAAAGTGCCGCTTTTGGTTACCGTTTAAGAAGCAGTGCTTTCCAGATCTGTAAATACTCGTACTGAACAACGCACTGTGCTGCTTGTGCAGCGCCAGCTCACAAATGTTGTATACACATTTATACAAGCTTTATTAGTATTTCTTTTTTTTTTCACGCCTTTCTTTTTGTCACCGCTCTTCTTTCCGTCTTTACTTCCCGTTTCTCTCCCCTTAGTGCATGGTAGCAAACCGGAGGCTTTCCCTCTGGTTAACTTCCCTGCTTTTCTCTCATTTGCATATCTCCCTTTATACAAGCTTTATAAAGACCGGCTGTTAATGGTTTATTTCCGGCGATGGTGAGGATATAAGATTTTTTTTTCTTTTTAGGTTGGAACAGCGATGGCAATTAGGCCGCCGCTGGTTTAATAGCTTGCTAGAGGTCAAGCTGGTAAACTTCGATGTAAAGAATTGCTCGTGATACTTTTACTTTAATCATCTGATAAATATTACATTTCGAGAAAGATTCTCTTTAGAGTGCACCATTGCGCTGAAGTCACTATAACATCGTTCGAGGGTAACTAATGAGCTGCGGGTAAATTTTATTGAAGTTTCCCGCAGGTTTCGGCGGCCACAATATGTTAGTAAATGGCGACTTCGAATTCATGACAGCATGTTGACCGTCACCTACCTATCAATTTTGAATGCACCTTCCATTACATGACACTCGTCGTAAAGTTTGTTATGAATGACCTTTAAACAGCCTCGTGTGAATATGTAAGAGAATTGGAACACTGTTAGCTCACTATTCGGAGTAAAGGATGACACGTATTACCAAGCTCTTCAACTTTGTGAACTAACACAGCCTAAACGGCGTTCATTCAGCACAGCCCTGCTAAATTAGGAGCCTACTATGTTGAGAGAGTTGCTGCGTATCTACTCGATGTACTGTGCTGGAAGAGAAAAAAAAGCAAACAGACAGGCGCTCTTTTTGTCTTCTACACTACTCTTCTTTTTTCATTTTCTTTGTGCGTTTTCCACCTTGCTCTAAAGTATCTCCAAATTAGCTATAATGTTTCTCAGTTTTACGAGGTGCATTAACACACACGTTACATCTACGATTTTGTGCACAGACGTGTTTTACGTTTATTGTTACGTTTCCCCGCAGCGAAATCGCGGAATTGAAATATAAACATAAAGACGCACATCAAAAAGCCACGATGTAAAAAGCTTCTTTAGAATCTTATTATTGTACAATATCTTTTTCAATGGGCACTTCGATGCGACTTCCACTATTTTTCGACCAATATTGAGAAGAAATCGCAGGGTATCGAAGTTCATGGTAGTAGGAGCAATTGCCGTGAGATTTATGTAGGAAGTATGAAGGTCAATGCGACAGGCAGTCCTTCTTGTGATCCGCCAATGCACAGCAGGTTTTAAAGCGAAGCTCGTAAGGTCAAATAAATCTTTTAAAAAATTAGCTACTCTCTGACTCAGCGCTTTGCTAGTTTGCTTCTTCGCAGCGCCAAAATCATACATGTTTTACTCTTTTATGCAGTGAAAGGCAGGTCGCTCAGGAAGCTCAGCATGAGAGTTTCTAAAGATCACCATAAAAAAAAAAAAGTTTTGGAAGTAGTTCGCCGCTCCCTGAAAGTTTTCTTAGTTTTGCATTTGAACACTTTGATTTTTATGTTTGATCCCACCGGTATAAAACTAGAGAATTCACCCGAGCGTGGTGCCAAGCAACACACCACGCTGTACTGCACAAAAAGGTAAACAAGCCCGCAATGTACTGATATTGGCTCTCAATTTCCTTCCTCGTCGTGTTTATGCATTCAGATGATTGCATGAACCTGCAGTTTGACACAGTGTCCGCGCTGCCCAACGTATCTTTCTTCTCTATCATTCAAGCTATAGAGAAGTAAAGTAATGGTTTCTCTATATGAATGCGGCGCGACAAAGGTGCCAGACGGGTAATGCAGCTTCAATTGTGTGCTAATATACACGGCTTTCTTCGCATTGACAGAAACACTACCGCGTGTGCGTGTAAATAAGCTTATTTGCATGCATGAAAGGACAGACAGACAGACAGACAGACAGAGAAAGACAGACAGACAGACAGAGAAAGACAGACAGACAGACAGAGACAGACAGAGACAGAGACAGAGACAGACAGACAGACAGACAGACAGACAGACAGACAGACAGACAGACAGACAGACAGACAGACAGACAGACAGACAGACAGACAGACAGACAGACAGACAGACAGAGACAGACAGAGACAGACAGAGACAGACAGAGACAGACAGACAGAGACAGACAGACAGACAGACAGACAGACAGACAGACAGACAGACAGACAGACAGACAGACAGACAGACAGACAGACAGACAGACAGACAGAGACAGACAGACAGAGACAGACAGACAACTCTATTTCACATTGGCTTTTTTGGTTACTATATTCGGAAACAAATGACATATAACAAGATAAATAATGAGAGAAGATGATGTTACAACTTTATGATAACGTCAAAGGCGGACGCTCAAATAATTAATCGTCTTCTATTCACACGAAAGCCAGTAAGTATCCTGCCGGTGGAATGGCTTTTGTACTTCTTTTATCAATGGACAGTTGGGCTTACTTTATGCGACGTATACGCTCCGCGTAATATCTTTCTCGGGGAGAATACACGTACCAAAAAGGAAAGAGTACTAAACAGACATGTCGTTTTATTTTTTCTTTATTCCTTTTTTTAATCATGTATTAAACAATCGCACTATGTAACAGTGTTACAGCACTCATGTCTGTGATAAGAACAATGAAAACGGCATGCGCTTTCGCAATCTCATTTCTGCACAAAAATAACTTGTACCCCGTATCATCACGTATGTTTCCCTCTTATACTCAGGATAGTTTTGCATGCCTTGCGACAAAGTGGATAACGCAAGCGTGTGTAGCTCGGAAGGATATTAATGACGCACGCTTTCTACAGTTGCCCGAGAAAGAATGTGTTTTCATTACAAATTTAGTTTGTGTGTGTGTCTACTTTGTGGCACAGCCTTTTATCACCAGCGCTTCTTTTCCGGATTACAACACACAAAAGGGATGACGCGCCGTTGCCAGTGCGATTTCTCGCTTCCTAGTCTCCTCGGGATATTAATCCAGAAACGTGTGCTTCACCGGCAATTACGAGTTGAGCGCGTGACGTGTACGCTGGATGGTCAGACTCTCGTATCTTGGAGAGCACTCAATGGAAGCGCATTACTAAGTCCACATGAGCCACCGTAACTTACAAAAGCCGGGCTGTAGAGTGGCACTCTCGCGGCATTGCTTGAGCTGCTCAACTCGAGCTCTTCTCTTTTGTTCCCCTACCCTTTCCCCCTGTTCAGGGTAGGCAATCGGAACTATCTCTGGTTGACCTCCCTGTCTTTCTATGCACCTCTCTCTCTCTCTCCCTCTCTCTATCTCTCTCTCTCCGTAAGTGCAAGTTAGAGTATGCACTGTCATTAGCACACGAACCGTATCACCGCCATTTGTTATTGCGATAGCAATTATATGGACTCTCAAGGCGCATTTCTGCCATCAGCGTCGCTGTGAGGTTCTGTATAAAGTCCAAGGGCAATAAACTCGTCGCCGCGTGCCGGATGCTGCATGTGCGAGTGAAGCGTGCGAGCGTTAGACGGCGAACGCGGCTCAATGTCGCGTGCGCGAGAGAAAGCAGGTCGGAAGCGTGCCCTCTCCTGTCGCGTGCGGGTCACGGAGGTGAGGCGAGGGAGGGGGGCGGCTTTTCCAGCGCCTGCTGCTTAGGGCGGGGCAGTGCAGACGCCGCATTTTGAAAGCGATCTGCGCTGTGGACTAAGTGCGCGCCCGCGCGGGCATCTTCAAGGGGAAGCTTAAGCTCGGGCCCAACTCCGACGTGGCCTATTCAAATACATGTAAAACGCAAGAACGCTTTTCTGAGATAACCCCTGGACCGATTTTAATTAACTTTGTTGCATTTGAGAGGGAAAGCTTAAATCTAGTGACGGTTGGAAGCGGAAATTTTATTTAGGGCTTGAGTTTTGTTAAAAGGATTTTCAAATATTCGACCGTTTCAAGAAAATAGAAATTTTGAATAGTTCACAAATTCATAGCTCTGCATCAAGAACAGATATCGCGGTTCTGTAAACAGCATCCATTAGATCATTCAAGGTGGACAAATTCGATATGTCATTTTACATCTTACGTGAATTTCTTACGTTGGTTAGAAGGGTTCTGCAAAAGCTGTATTTCGAGATTACTACATTTTTTATATTCATGTGCAACACAATAATTTTGTCCGCTTTAGATGTACTATTACATGTAATTCATAGAATTGTATTATCCTTTTTCGCTGTTGACTTACAGAGTTGTAAACTTGATAGTCTCGTATTTTAAAATTTTTCGATTATTGCCAATTTTTAATAAAACATTGACGACCTAACTCAAAAATTCGGAACCAACAGTCACTCGATTTTCAGTTTTTCTTTTAAATGCAACAAACTTTATCAAATTTGCTGCAGTGGTTCCCGAGACAAACGAATTCTCCTTTTACATGTACTTAGGAGTACCCGAGCTAAAGCTTCCTCTTAAGGCGATCTGCTATGTTTGCGGAGTGCGCGTAGTTCCGGTAGCTTCGTATGCGCTGTGCTTTCAACGTTTCTTCCGCGTTGAAGCGAGAGATGCACGGTCAATTCGCTCGCTGCTGCTGCTTCCACAATTTCTCACTCCAGTGTTTTGACAGCGAGTTTCGGTGGTCATCGAGCGAGATGTGTTCATGTTTACCTGCACGCGCGTGACTCCTTGCTTGTTGAGTTAGCTAGTGAGCGAATATTTACAAGTCCATACAGCCGATAACACTACTATTCTTACTTCGCATAGCTTTCTACTAATTTGTTATCGCAATAAATGCTTCGCCTTTCGGGCGATACTGCGACATGTTTTTAAAGAGACACTAAACGGAAGGAAAGAAAGGTTAATTTCAGCTGTATTAGTAAATTACCTTTCTACAATACCAAATATTTCTTCTTCGCCTGAGGAAATACTCGGTAAACTATATGTGTGTGTATGCGTCTGCGTGTACGTGCCCGTGTGCGCGTGTGGAGAGAGAGAAAAGTCGTTAATTGTCTCTCTCTCTCTCTCTCTCCCTTTCTTTTCTTCAGCCTGCAACACAAAAATGGCACTAATTTTTACGAGATGTATATACACAAAAACAAACACAAAACTTGCCATGGAGGCAAAACCAACTTTGGCAAGAATGGCGACCGCAGTAAACTGTTAAAATGTTCAACGAAAATGCCCCATAATATCAAGTCCGATGAATTCGATTAGTCGCTGTAATAAATTTCACCACGAACCAGCCGCTGGGACACCTGTAAAAGCAAAGGCAAGCGTAAGGAGACCTTAATGTTAGCAGAGGCATGCACCTAAAGAAGTGCGACCTCTGCTTGCGCACAGGGACTGGGCGATAAATAAAAGTCGAACGCACACATTCCCTCGAGGTTCATTTCCTCCGCATAGCAAGGAGAGGGTGCCCACTTCGCTTGGGCGTGGCAAGGCACCGCCTCCTTGATCGAGCGAATATAAAAACCATCGCCTTTCGCAGGCCCGCAGCTTCTGGCGGCCAAGTCGGTATTTAACCGGGTGCTTGCCTTCGTGGCCCTCTTAACTGTATTGATCAACCACGCCTCGTCAAGTGTCCTTTCGCCCGTGTCGCATCCTGCGCAAAGGACAGAGGGGACGGAGGAAGAAGGGAGCGAGAAGTTGGACGGGTTACTCTCATCAGACAGATCCGGCCAAACTCGCCATTCGAATGAGGGTATGACTGCAAAGGGCTGGTCATATGCTCTTGCTTCACCCAAGTGCACAAGAAGAACGGAGCCTCGATATTGTTTCAGCGATATAGCTGTTCTATTTGCACTTCTATGCCATCATTCACGGCATTCCGTAGTAGTTCCCAAGTAGTGACATCATCGTGGAATAATTGTAACAGTAAAAGACAGAAAAGAAAGCGAGAAGGCAGAATTTGTAACAAGAAAATAGCCTGATTTGCTACCCTATGCTGAAGGAAGGGGAAAGGGGGAACAAAAAGAAGAGAGAGGGGGAACAGGGGGTGAGTGTGTGAACACGCGTGGACAGTGACACGCAGTCAAAGGCGCTCGCGCGAGCCAGACGTTTTAAAGAGGCACAAAAGTGCCTTCACTGCCTCCTGAGGCTGATCAGTTCTGCCTATGTTCAGTGGACGATCGTTTGGTAGCCGCAATGTATATTGGACATTATTTGTCAAATCGAGGACAGTGGCACACTGTGTGGTCCGTGTTCTCCTCGCATCGGCAAACATCTCGAGCATCACTGTCGGCCACGCCAAATAGGGCTGGATAAGCTCGCCTGAAAGCAACTTCCAATCACAACCGACGCATGGAGAGGTGCCTCGTGTCAAGTGCAGCCCGAGTAGCGGCCAGATGCGGCGAAGCGTTTAGCTTTTTTTGCAGTCCGGTGGGGCTTATGTGCCATGCGTTCCGAACGGCTAACGAGTGTGTGCGCGTCAGAAGTAGAAGCTGCCTCGCAGCGTCTGTCCCAGGCAGCCAAAACGGGACGCAGTGGTCTTTTTAGTGGGATGTTCTGGTAGCCTTTTCTCCATCATAATTTCCAGTGATCCAGCCCTTGGCTGGCTAATCACTGAAAATATATCTCATGGCCTTTTTTCTTTCATGTAGAGGCTAAATTTTAACGTCAGTTGGTCGCGAGTTCGTTGGCGGATGGATGGCTGCGTACATTTGTAATGCCAGATTTGAGCACTCAAGACTGCCCATTTTTCTAAACTCTCCGTGTCAACGATATGACGTGCACGTCGTAACAATACAGTCGAATAAGACAAACCGGCGCAGTGAATGTCTACCCTAAGACTTTCAGTTCAGAAATTGCCGCTGCAGCGATTGTGTAAGGAAGTGCCAATAAAAATAAATACTTCCAAAGCCTTCTACATTATATCCTTTGCTATATACATGTACATAGCCGAAATATTACCTTTAAGAGCTTGTAATTTCTCATAGTAAGTATAAGCTATAAAGCTTCCCATGAAAACGTCTCCCGTATGCTCCAACGAATGAGACATCGCACGACTAGGCAGCCCCCAGAAGCAACGTTAAATGGAAAATAAATGCATTGCTGTCCCTAGACAAGGCCCTAGGCGTAGCCGGCATCCTTCAATTCAGCGAGTTCCCCTTCAGCCTTTCAGTCGACGAGAAGTCGTTGTCAATGAATGAATGAATGAAGTCGACATCAGATGTCTGGCAATAGAAGGCATGTGGCGCATGAATGTAGGCACCTGTTACAGTGAGCAAGTCAAGCATTGTGTTTTTACCATGTACAGACACACGACCTCTCCGATGAACTATGTGTCGATCATTCGGTATGTACACAGCAGAGCATTTATTTGGCACCAGTATTTGATGTGGTCGGTAATGAGTTGGTATTGACCGATTGACTGACGCCAGACTCACTAATGTTTCCACTCGCTCCGTGCTCTGCGCTACCACCGCGCCAATTGTGTTTCTTTATTTGCTCTTAAATAAATGAGACACGTAGAAATTATTTTATAGTACGAGAGAAATGGTTGCGTAATATTGTTTGTGTCACACCGTGGGATTCCAAAAATAAGTTCTTTTTATCGATCGTAGCCATTGCCTTGATATGCCTAGAAATCCCACCTGACTACAACCGTTGCACGTTCTTTTTCACATTTACAATTAACCTCAACCCAAAAGCAGAACTTGAAGATATTCTCTGAAGCAAATGATCAAACAACGCGGAACCCTCTAACTCCATTTTCGAAGACTCGTGAACACGGTAAGTAGTCAATAAAATCCAAATTGTTTTTCCGTTATCCAAAATAAAGGCTCATGTTGAGCGAAATTCGAAGCCTGTTCTCCAGAGACTTCCTTACCCTACTTTTTTTAACATTTTCATTCTTCTGTGGCGAAAGAAACTATGGCTTATTTGCATTTGTAAGGGGTTCTCGGGCGCTCGTCTCAAAGAATCCATCGCCCCCCCCCCCCCCTTTTCTTTTCCAGAGATCTGCATTCGACAGCTTGATTTCATTTGGGAGAGTAAAGTTCTTACTGCGTGTTGATGAAGTTATAGACGCTAGACGATAAAAAAAAGAAAGGTGACTTCGTTTGTCGATCGTTATTCCGTACGAGAAGCATTCCTCTCCTTTGGCGCCTCTTTAACGTCATTCTTTTGGGATCAAACAAGTTTAGCGATTGGGAATTCGCCACCGAGCGCTGCCTTTCACTTTCGGAAGGTCATTTCGAGAACATGTATAGCTCATTTCGTAAAACCGACGAGGTGTGAAGCAGGAAATCGGAGTTACGACGGCTCCCGAGTTCTAGTTGCTCCTCTTGTTGCGTTTGTCAATTATGGCTGCCTGCTCGTTGTGTGCCGGTTCATTTATCCGCAGTGAAATACCAAAAATTTTGCCCCCACAAATGTAGGGCAGCAAAAGACTAGTCTAGTTCACCTCCTTCTCTCTCTCTCTCTCTCTCTTGCCGTATATGGCTGAATACGTTTAATAGGGTGGTAAGGGGTGGAAGTAGGGTGGAATAAACGCGTTCTGTTAGAAGACGCGTTAGGATAAATAAAACTTCCAAACTTCCATTATTCGAACCCTACATCCTTAATTAATACCCTTCGTTAAGAGTACATATAGAAGAAAGAATACAAATATTTATTTTCACACGTAGTCAGCGGCATATAGGAGCTAATAGCCGAATACGACGCTTTCTCGAGAAACATAGAAATGGTTCATTTTCGAGCGTTTACTTTTCCTTAACGTATCTGTACGAATATCTGAACATATCTTTTCCGACGCCTCCACCATGCACGGTCGCGCCACTTTTGTATGCCGCCGCGGCGATGTCTACACCGAACCATTCAGGCTAACGTCACTTGAAAGACCAACCCGCTCTCTTCCAACCAGCGCCCTTCCCTTGCCCCCCCAGACATGTCCATGTCGCCATCTTAATACCTTCAAAAAAAAATACCCGGCGCACTGCCTGCTACGCTACTCAGTCATTTTTTCAACTCATGTCCTGTTCTTGCTCCCGCGCTAACCGGCTGACCGCCTCTTCTAAAACCACAAACGCAACCATAAAACCAGTAAAGATTTCGTGCTCCTAATGACGCTTCCTAATCATTACTGATGCCCGCAAGCCCTTCAGCTTAAAGTACCCCGTGGCAAATGAACATCCCCCATGACAAATCGTGCGTCGCAGAGCGCGAGATCAACCGGAGCGGAACGCTCTTCAATTACGCCTGTTGCGAAGCTCAGCCCTCGCGATACGGATGTTGCCGTGTCCAGATTGTGGTAACTATACTGGCCGTATTCATTCGCCCGTGGCATTTAAATGATTTGCCTCATGTCGTCTTGGTGTCGCTGTTCGGTCATCGCAGTGCGTAATAAAAACGCTATTATAGAGCGAAAATCAGGCCCTAGTGACTGCGGTAGAAGCCAGCGCGATAGCTCGAACGTGTACGAGAGGGCAAGCCATACGTAGCCCGTACAACAATTCGCTGCAAACTCCCCTTCGGCGTCTGACATCCTGCTCCTCCAAGCCGACTTGTCGGGATAAAACTCGTAATGTAAGAAAACGGTAAGTCACCAATGCAGACACTGGCCAGAACGGCCTTTCGTATTTTGTGTTTGATCCAAACCTAGGAGTCGAAAACCTCTAGAACGTCCCAAATGAGCACCGGTCCCCTATGCTTCGCTTCGTCGCGAATTCAGCGTGGTTCCCGCTCTGTGCACAACGTTCAATTCAAATGGGTGACGAAACGCGCTTTCGCTTTCCATCGCCCTCCTCGAAACTTGAACAAGAAGACGGCTGTACTTTTCACACGTTACAGCGCAATATCTTTAGAGTTGCTGGTACTGTTTGTTGTGAGGAGTGTTTTAAAGGACGCGTCGACATGGAAGCGCGATGCAGAACCAAGGGCGGCATTTAAATGTGGGTAGAAGTGAGCCGGAATGAATGAATTCTACGTACGTGTTCTATCACGTCTTTCGTTCCTCAATGCTTGAAGCAGGCAGAGTTCGAAAGATTTTGCTTCGCTTTTCAGCCGTCACGGGACGCTGCACCTGCCAAACGCAAAGCTCTATTGTCTCCCGTGCCAGCGGGGACTATATATATATATATATATAAATACCGAGCTAGGAAAGCAGCTAGGCGTGCACGAAGTTCATGAGTCACCTATTGTTGGTAATCTGCGGGAGCAAACATTTTCTATAGATGGTCTGCAACAGTGACGGTTAGAGGCATTGTTGCGGGGTCTAAAAGCGACAGCTGCAACTGATAAAGGCTCCGGTGATGGCTAACGAAATACGAGCGTGCGAGCAAGCTGGCCACTTTGATGCTGGGTCAGCACACACAAAAAAACTGCGCAGTTTTGTTTAATGTGCTGAAACAGGCAGCAGAGTCGGCGACATTCGATGCGCTTCCCATGGCAGAATCGAGACTATTGCGCCTGCAGCACACAGAAAACGTCGCCATTTATCGTAGCCGGGAAGAAAGCCGGTTTCGCCATGTATACGTTCCGTTTTCTATGCAATTGGAGCGGCGCTGAACCTTATAAATTTAATTCTAGACGCAACGGTGGCGTTAGTTATTATACCGCGGCTTGCGCATATGTTACTTCTGCAATGATCGACTCGGATGTGCGACACGAAAAATCGGCTTCGTTTCCGGTTATCCCTACAAGATAGTTGAAGTGTTACTGCGCTGTTGCAGCCTGTGATGGCCTCCAACAGCCCTCGAATGTTCTAAAATATCCAACACATGCGAGGGACTTCACCAAGAGATTGGATTGGAGCGTCCCTATAATGAAACAGACGTTTATAACCCGCGGCCCAAACCCAGTCCATTAAATGCGATGGCAACATTTGATTTAGTAAGAGAGACTGGCGGTTTTAGCTTACATGCCGTTGTTCCCATTTGGGAACGGGTGTTCGCACTGCCGACAATCGCCTAGTCAGCGCTGCGTACTACATTTGTTCACTGTCGCGCCGCGGAAATTCGCGTGACCTCAAGTTTCAACAGCCGGGGCAAAATAGTTGACTAAAGGCATAGATTCTAGAATAATTATTGGTTAAGCTAGTTGTATACTGTTTAACATTCCGAAACTATACAGTGGATTACGAGGGAAGTCGCATGGTGGAGGGCTCCAAATTGAAACTCCCATGGTTCTTTAGCATGCACCTAAGTTTCAGTAGACAAGCGTGCTTGTATTCCACCGCTATCAAAATGGGGCCGCAGGGGCCGGCAATGGAAAGACCAAAGGTGGCGTTTCACTCAGTGTTTACTGACAAATACGAAGCTTTTATTAGACGCTGTGGAAAGATTGCTGGTGATATACTGACGTCGAGAAGCTTAGATGCGGAAAATATACAGAAATCTCTGCAAACGTACAAGTGGCAAGAAGTGATGACGTTAAGAAATCAGTTTGTTGTTTAATCCTAAGCCGTTATCCCCTGCTTTCGCTATTCTTCTACCACGGAAGCCTTGGTTGTCGATCGAGCGCGAATCATGCGTAAAGCAAAAAAAAAAAGAAATTATATTTTTTAAGTCTTGGGTTTTATCTTTGTGCCAAATTAACCCATGATCTGATTATGGGGCGCGCATGCAGTATATAGCGGGAGACTCGCAATTTTAGCCACATATGTGTTTCTTTTTTGTTGTTGTTGACATTGTTGTTTTCTTTTTTAATGTACAGCTAGTACATGAGAGTTCTTGCATTTCGCCCCCGTCGAGCCCGCCACCTCAAGCTCAGCACGTAGCCGTTAAGCTATACCGCGGCGGATCCTACGTAAAGCACACAGGCGCGTGATATGAACCGATGATAACTGCCGCAGCGGCGAACTATAGTCATACTTAAGGATTTTCGCTCGTTGCGGCCTCGGATGCGCCTTAGTGTTAGGAAACACGAGCTAATGTGGTCCACGTGTTCAAGCATTAAAGATACAGCTACCGTATGCTTCTTTCTGTAACTCATAACTTACGTTGCAAAGAACATAAAGAATGAAATTGTGGCAAGCTTTTCATATTCTTCTTGAGCGTCGCTGGTTTTAGACATGAGCCAGTAGCGGGGTACGGCTCAAGAGAGGAGAAAAGAGTGACTTACCCCCACAGTGGGTGTGAGCCACTCTCGGAGGAAAGCAAAGCGACGGAGCACATTAACAGAAGGGACGCACAAATAAACCCCGTACTCTTAACTGTGTTTGTCGGTTCCATAAAATTATGCGGTGAATAAAATAACAGGCCCACAGAGAAACACTTCGGGTAATGGACCACGCGCCCTTGCCTGGATTTTTGTGGGTTCCCTTCGATTAACCAATTGCCGCTCGATGGGTCGACAAAAGACCATCGCATGGCTGAACTATAGCCTCGATTAATCGTGTTCTTTGCTTTCTGTTTGGCTGGTGAAGATGGTCTTCCTTTCCGCCAGGTCTACGTTGCTGAACAGGGGCTATGAATTGTTTGCAGTTTGCGGTAAATAATCTTTAGTTCTTTTTTCTTCTTCTTTCTTTTTTTCTGCGTGTGGAGCACCTTGTTTATGTATTTCTCCTAATACCCACGCGCTACCACGCTATCATGCATCTGTTGTAAACTTATATTTTCTTTCTTTTAGAGCGAAATCTACTCCTCGAGGTACAACTGCCATGGTCAGTCTCGGTGCGCGTTTGACCTTCAGCCGCCTGAAGAACCGTGTGCAACAATGCTTAACACAGCTTTCGCTCGTATAAATAAGTCCAAGCCACGTTGAACCCCAGCCACTTCTCTCTTTTTTTCAGAATTTCGCTCTTTCGTTCTGTGTACTGTCTGTGCAATTGACTCATGGCGCCTATAATCTATAATATTTTAACGTGCTTGCGCAGTTTCTTATCTCCTATACAAGAACAAAATTACCGCTTTGAAAGCAATACTCGCGGATCCTGTGTTCGCTCACAACCGAGTATATAGTTCTAGTCCAGGAATTTGATGCCACCACCCACAACGTCCGCACAGAGGCCCCTTTACTTGTCCACTGCACTGGCTGTGTGCTATATTGGCTGTGTGCCACTCCCTCTGTTTGTATAAAAGGGCGTACTATGAAGACATATTGCGTCTAGGTTGTTTGTGTACTACCATTTCGAAGTAAATATCTGCTTCATATCATATCAAATAGCTTCATATCAAATAGCTGCCATTTTGCTTATGAGTACAATGACAGCTCTCGTTGTGCATACTTGAAATTGTAAAGGTACCATTCTTCCTAGAGGGTTCGCAAACACTTGTAAACCCTTCTTATGCCTTAGCATCCCACATTTATTCCTGTTTGTAGTCATTACATATGAATCTCTGTTAGCGGCCGTTACAGGAAGGCAGGTAACTTACTAATAAACGACAACCAGTATAACGGCTCCTTTAGCTTTCACACATCCTGCGTGCTATCTTATGATAGAACTTCGATGCCGACAGCAAAACAATGCGCGATGCCAGCTGCAGTACCAAAGAGCGCCTATAATCTTCTCAAATTTGTTCACATTATATAACCGCAAAACTAAGGTATTATTCCCCGTTCGAAACAAATTAATTCTTTCTCTGCAAGATAGCCTCTTGCTCGATTGACTCTTCACTTTCTACGACGACTTCAGTAAAGTTCATTTCCTCTCTCTCTCTCTCTCTCTTTGTTTCCACGAGTGAAGACTCGCGCTCAACGCGCGTTGGAACCTCGACTGTCACGGACATTGAGCGATGTTTCCGGTGGCGTTGCATCTGAATCAATAGAGACCTTTAGCTTGTACGCTATTCCGGTAAACGGGAGCGGTTTGGGCGGATTACCGGATGGTCGGGGCGTAAACGTGAGCGGTGAAGCCGCCTGGTGTTGTAGAGCTCAACCAGACAAACGCATAGCTAAAACTGCAGTAACTCACCATATCCTGCTTCGCCACTCGTGCAAATTTTTGGCAGCGGCGTAATTGTGAACACGATTACGCCACTGTCGAAAATTTACGCCAGCAGCTAAGCAGAATATAGTAATTAGCTCTGTGTTTGTGTGGTTGAGCTTTGCGCCACCAGCTGGCGCCACCAATCTGGCCGCTAACGTTGACGCCCCCGCTAAACCGGAAAACCGCCCGCGCTTGCCCGAATACCGGACACGCTAAACGTCTCTAATCACACCGTTGGACACTCGACGGACTTCTCCGCAGCTTGTTCGCGTACCCTAGACTGCTACGTTCTGATGAAGCAAAAAAAAAAAAAAAGAAGTAATTGAAGGAAAGAGAGAAAAATGTTACCGACCCTCACAGCGGTGGCAGTACCGTCCCTCAAGAATGCGTACAGCCGCCATGCATGCATGCATGGCAGTAATGCATGCTCTTTCGATGACATTTGTCCCAACATCGATACGACGTTGCCGGTTGGCGTGCTGTAATTGTTTTCGCGAACTTGCGTCGTCTACGCCGGGGTTCCTAACGGCGAAGAAGAGGTGTGGTGCTTATGACAAATGAGAGTACTGTTGATTTTGTGCTTCTTTGGTCTTATTCGGGAAAAGCTAGTGGTCCGTTTTATAACTTCAAGGAAACAGGGGAAGGGGGTAGGGGAGCAATAACTCTGCGACAGACGGTTCACGTCAAACTTGACCCTATAGAGTTGCCTGCAGGAACAAAAATTTAGCAAGGACGGTTAATTGCATAGCAAATGGCCCGCTCCGCATACACGCCTTGAGCTTCTTTCAGGAGACATGGTTAACCCCATCCTATGTCACGTGACATTTTGATGCAGCTCTACAAGAAAGCCACCACCATCAAAACAATCCCCAGTGACCACAATTTGCAGGCATTAAGAAAAACTCGGAAGTCGATTAAGCTTCGTCTTTAAGAGTGGAACGCGAAAGCGTTATCGGGCCCCCAAGACGCCGACAACGAGACCGGATATTCTGCGACATGGTTCCCGACAGAAAACAATGGCGGGCCGATCGCGGTGGCAGTGCACAGCAGAGAAATGGCTCATATCCCCGTAAGCAAGGAAAGAGGGATTTGTGCTTGAGTTCCCGTGTAAAAAAATTATGCTTTCTGGTGTATTCAAACTATTTTCTCGTATATACATATTACAATCCAACGCTATCATGTTTGTGGGTTGTGTGTAAGTCGGACTTCACAAATTTTTTTGGCGCATTTTACTTTGAGAAATTCGATTAGTTCAGTAACGCCTCTTCGCCACGCGGAGGTCCTGCGTGGCTGTGGTTCGGGATGATTTTTTTTTTTTTTTTTTGGTGGCCAATGCTGCCGACGGCGGACGCCGACACCGCCCTTAAAGCTATCCCGTTGAAATTCTAACGTTATAAAACTGTCCAACTAAACGAAATAAACTGAAAAGTAAAGAGTCCACGCAGTGTGCATATGCAAGAGGAGGAGGAGGAAAGAAAGAAAGAAGGCAGGGATGTCAACCAGAAATGCGCCTGCTTGGCTACCCTGGTCAGCGGGATGGGAAAGAGGGAACAGAAAGATGAGGAAGAGAGAAGAGGGAGGAAAGACGTGGTGAGCTCGCGCACGCACGCGGAGGGATGCAGGGATGCCCCAATATGCAAGCAGATAACGTTTACTGGAAAGTGATTTAAGCGCATTGTAGAACCATGCGATGAGACAGTGACTGCACGTTACAGATGCCCCTTCTCCTTCTCGAAGCTGCCGATATTCGTTCTTTACGGTTTGCATCTCTTCGATAATGTCATTTGCAAGAAGCTTGACCGCTTTGTTGAGGAGGAAGGGCACGGCGGCCGACATGAATAGTCATTTTGTGAATTCTGCAATGTCGTCAAAAAAAAAACCGAGCACCAGTGAGAACGAAGCATTATCAGCAAGGCGACGAAAATGTAGTCTTACTTAGCTGACGCACAAAAGAGCAGTGAGTAATAATACGCATCGACCATACCTTTGCTGACGTTTCCCATTCTAGTAGAACTCTAATATTTTGTTCTTTCGCCATCCCACACGACATGTGACTTGATTTAAAGTTCACATCTTCACGTCTTATATGTAATCGAAGCCATTCGTCCTAAATGATGGTAATATGTGTCGCAGTTTGGATGCTTCGAATGTTTTCCGTCACGCCTGAAGTCGACATCCATGTGAGTAACGTTTACAGTAGCGAGGTATAGGTAACCGCATGCGACGGCAGGTAATGTTGTGACATGTATACCATCACTCCTGGGGCAAGAGATACGCTAATGTTCCTCCTAAAATTTCTAAGAACATCGGTGCCACCTTCCCTCCTAGCAATAAATAATCACGACATTCAAGCCGCTGCCGCCGTTATTTGAGGTTAAGAGCACCCTTTGGCTTTAAGATGTGAAGATGTACTTTCTTGCTCGTGTTGTCATCGTGTTTAGACTGGATAATTTCACATTCCTCTCAGTTCAGTAGATTCATACCCTATGTTTTCGTACTATAGAACACATCTCAAAAATTTTCACATACGATTGCACAGAATCGAAATTCTGTGAAAATAAGATAGTGTGATAACTTCCCAAGTCTCTAACCGTTTCTGTTCGAGCTAACTCTGGTTTATCCAGTGGTGGAATACATCCACCCTCTTCATTTCTTCATCAAGAGTTGTGGTAGCCGCTGCGCAGCGCAAGAGGCGTCTATTTTCTCGTCTTCTTTACCGTTTCTTCATATTCTTCCCAACTTCGCCTCGCTTGTGCTTCCTTTTCTTCGGAATTTCATCACCTCTGGAGTGGACGAAGACTACCTATCAGTGGACTAAGTACCGATAGTCTCATCTTGTGAGCGCTCTCAACTTTCCCGCGCTTTTTCTCTTTCTTTCACAACCTTGCTGGGTAACCTAAATGGAGCCGCGCTGCATGCAGGAGAAGCTTCCCGCAACGAGTACTTTCTTCCCGAAGGCTAATAGCGGTTTCGATTAGTCTCTGTCCGACGGCTACTTTTACGGCGCGCCACAAAATGACCCTGTCTTATTCCTCACCAAGTCTTTTTTTTTTCCTTTTCTTGCTTTCTTTTTTTCTTTTTCTGTCTTTCTTTTTCTGTATCTTCTCTGTGGGCACTGCTGACCAGCTGCTTTCTTTCACGAAGATTAGCCCTCTTGGCTCGTTCATCGCTTCGCAAGACGGTCAATGGTGCCAGGTTGAAAGGAGACATCAGCTTGGCTGATGTTCCTGAGCCACATTTCGTGAAGTCTATGTTTCGTTGTTGTTTTTTTGTGTGTGTATGTGTGTACTTCACTCAGAGTGTTAGCGCAGACACCTAGCCGGTGAGAATGTAAACGTGTGATTGCTCGGCAATGTCGAAGGGTTTGTGGCTATCCCTTCGGCTAGAGTGCCTTTATTCTTGTGTTGTGCTATCAATGACGCTTATGCAACAGTTGCCGTGCGTTGCTGATGTTGTGTTGGCTTGGTTACCGTTCGTTAACTAATCAATCATATGGATCTTCTTCATTTGAAAGCCAAAGCTTGGTTAACATAGCAGCAGCAGCTGTTGCTGGGTTGGCTTGCTTATTGTTCATCAACACGTTCACAGCGACATGAGTCACGGGTGGATCATTATGGTTATTGCCTTGCGTGGGCTATGCACTGTTTGTCTGTGGCGAACACGCGACGTCTTGTGTAAAAATAAATGGAGGGTAAAACTTATTGTTGCTCCTGCTCTCTGAAACTACACTTTCAAACGAGCATGACACCCGGGTGCCTCACCGGTGGGTTGCAACGCTTCAAAGGATAATGGCGTGTGACCCACAGGCTCTTCATGACACACGGGAATCCTAACTTCAAAAACTTCCTGCCGCAGCGAACGTACTAACTAATAATTCGAAGGTACTTATATCCCTAACCCATAACTTCGCTATGAAGGCATGAGAGACGCTGCAGGGACCTTCCTTTATACCCGTCAGTGCGTAATATTGTAGCTCGGTGAATTTCTTTCTCCGTGGAGGAATTGTGCGTGAAAAATAAATTATTCACGAAGGCTTCCCAAAGGAGTTATTGCCCCCCTCTTACAGGGCGATCCTTTGAAGCCATGCACGCTACCGAGGCTACAGAGGATCGCGATGGGGCTTTGACGCCCAAATCTTATATTCAGGTTGATGAGTTAATAGTACGTTGCCGCCTCTGCTCTCAAGACTGCGATATCCGATAAGCGAAGAGAAGCGAAAGTCAAGTACATAAATTATGGCGTCATGCAAAAAAGATCGAACGTAAATGCGGTAGCAGGATTAGGGAAAATTACGTAGCGAAAAGTTTTTCAGACACGATGTTCCTCGCTTAAGTGCCAGCAGGTTCTTCACCTGAGGTCTCTGCACTTATGTGGCTTTCTAGTTGCACTTTTGTTTGGTGCTATTTAGTGTGCGGCGCTGACGATTAGGTTTGCGGCCAAAGCCACAGAAGGCGATTTTCGGTGCGTGGACTTACTGACTTGCCAAAACTGAATTGGCGCTTGTGCCTTTGGCTTCGTAAGTGGCATTATCGTTCCTCCTGAGCTTACTTTGATCTAGTCGCCTCTTCAACAGACGTGCTCTGAAAGCGAAGGCGCATTTACACGAATTCGTGCACCGTCTGTCTATACGTGGGCCCCAGAATGTGTATCTCAGGCCTGAACTCACAAGTACATGGCACCATTCAGCGAATCTTGTGTCATCACGAACTCTTTGAAGGGTCGAAGTTTATTTTGTGTTTTTAAAATCAACTTTTTTTTTTTACTTTCTCGCTTGTTCTGCCGACCGAAAACATTCGCAGTGTTGCTTATTAAAAACAGGTTTCGTAAGCGGCAACATAACTACCCTCTATGGGACTGGCACCGCCACCATGAAATTGCGGTATCACCTCTCATGACAAATAATGCGTCCCATTTATAATCGGCAGATTTAAATAATAAATTATTTTGGAAAAGGTTAATTACCTTGTACTTCAACGTGAAGGAGAACGCAGACTGGTCAACTGCGTACAAATTTTTCTGCAGAGAGCTCACTGCTTTTACCCTGTCAGACAGCTGAGCCTGCGAGATAACTATGATTTATGTTGGCATCCTTTTTTGAAATGAGGCGTTGACAAATAGTCGTTTACTCTTCATAAGCTCGTCGAGTTTTAATAAACTTATTGCAGTCTACCATAATGCCCATCTGTACTTTACCTAATTTGTCTTCATTAATGCGTCTAACTCTACGTTTACCACTATTTCTGTGGGCAGTTAAAGGTTACCAATGTCTACAACAACTCTAGCTATGATGCCTGTGATGACTCTAGCTATGATGCATGTAGGCATGCTTTGTAGTGCCGGTGAGGGAGGTAACTAATGGTGCGGTGTATCCCCGTACTATTTCTACGTAAACCGTCCCTTTTTTTCAAAGACCATCTGAATATCCGAAGAACTTCGAAACCCTTCAACCGCGAACTTTATCTGCAACTACCGTTATATATAGGTCAAATCTTGGTATAAGACATACATAGACGTGCGAGGTCTCCAAGCAGGTAATCAACAGTCTGTATTGATTCAATGTTTCCACATTTCGTAGGCTTGAGCACTCTCTCTCTCTCTCTCTTTCATACTCTACCCAGCCTACCTCCGTATGGAGTAGCCATGTGTACAGAGACTAGTTAGTTTCCCTGCCTTTGCTTTCTTGCAATCTTCTCTACCTCGAGCGTGCTTCGAATAAACTGCATTGACACTCTTTCTTGTTTCGATTACATCGCTATTGACATCTCGAAATTATGTCCGCTGCGAATAGGGTCAGGCGGAGAGCAGGGAGGGGATGAATTGCATCAAAGTGTCCTGTTTATATGAGGGAGGCCTCGGCGTTCTGATGGACGTGCGCCGGTACATAGACACCTTAAGTGTCACGATTGAGTTCAAAGAGCTGCTTGTGATATACAGAAGCAGGGTGCCTCGACAGTGCTGCTTCTGGCGGCGCTGCTGCCTAGGCATCCTATACGAAAGCTCGCGTTGCTGCTGGAGAAGGGAGTGAAGAATACGCGCACATGCTGCTAGGTCAGCGCACGAGCAAGCGACGAGAATGCTCGAACTAAGCTTTTTTTTTTTTTTTTTTGGAAACAAGCCGCCTCTTTTTGATATATGCCACATCCGCAGTTCGAACGCGGTGGTACATTACCGACTGAAACTGGCGGGAGATATAATTGCGCATTCAACGGCTTTGCCGCGCGCTGGAAAGGCACTATCCAGGACACGACGTTAATGTTAAATATAGCAGAGGCGGAGGAAGACGTTCCAATGTTTTCGCACGTGTCAAAGCTCGTACGCGCAGAGTGGGCCCTCAGGTCAACCTCTAGCGAAAATAACCTTCTCGTTGGCGTACTTTGTGAGATGAAAAGAAAAATAAAAGAATGAAGCAGTCTTGGCCGAAGGTCGAAGGGCGAAGTATTGAAAGCGAGAGCAAGCTTTGCCGTTGCAACGAAGCTCGTCAGAAGATGTTACAAGTACACCCTAGAGCGACATGTTGGCGCGACACGGTACGAGAGGAAGCTGCTGCTGTGCAGCAGAAACATCGTCCTTGCGGCTATCAGGCGTCTCACAACGTTGGTGCGATGCAGACCGCCACCACCACCAGCAGGCATCGCATCTGAATGCTGCGCGAGACGAGACCGAAGGAAAAACAGCCAGCGTTTGTAGCGTGAAGTACACAATGCGTTCACTCACACCACAGTGTGCACTGTTGTGTGGCATTCGTTATTGACTATATAACGTGCGACAAGAAGACAACGGACAGAGACGAAGACCGACTTTCAGTTCTTCTGGCGGTGTGGACGTATGCGCCACAGCTGATCAGCGGGAACACGCAGTGATCATTCCATTTTTTATTGCCTGTTCTGTACTACTATACCAAACAACAAATGACATTTGAGAAAACAAGATAAATTAGTAAGTTTTTAGCCCCAAGTGTCAGCCTTATACCGGACTGGCTATTTTAGAATTATTCGAGCGCGGTCAAGGGTTCCACCCTTGACAGCCACGCAGGTACAGAATCTTGTGCTTTCTGAATTTCTACAAATCTGGACGTGCATTCTCGAAAATGCCGCAGTGATAATTCCAGCATGCGGGAAGCAAAACGCTTCTCTGGCTCCGCGGCGGAGACGATTGGGTGGAGGGGGAGCTTGCGTACGTTTGGATTCGTCACTTTTTTGCAGCTAAGCCCACTGCGCGTCTCAGGAGGCATTCTAAACCTGCACGCGCCCGACCGCGCATGCGCCGTCAATAGCAGCACAGCACGAGTGCGGTGCCAACGTTGCGAATGCGCCTCGAGCGTCCTTATAATTACAATAAAAGAGAGACGCTGGAGGAAAGGAGAAGGAGAAAAAAAATATAAGGAAAGACCGGAGTGCTAAATGAACAAAATGAGCAGAAAGCGCACTATCAGTGCCTCGCGCGTCGTTTTATACCTTGAGTCTGTCCTGTTTAGAAAAAGTTTATTTCCAATATGTAACAAAAATATATAACGATAATGAACGTATGTAAATGACTTTGTACACAGGCGCCAACCTCTTCAATTACATCATGTCAATAAATGTATATAAACTAATCGCGGCAGAGTGTATAACTTCGCGATTTCGTATCGGTCATGTACCCTTTACTAAAGAATTATGATCGACTGCGAATAAATTTGTGTAAACGCACTTATTTTGTTTCTCAAAGCACTGCAGAATTTATTGAAAGAAAGTCAATGTGGCAGAACGGTCATTTCCACAATTTCTAGCTAGTGCTGCGGTTCGTAACTTAAATCTAGGTTTAGTGCGCCGTCAGTAACGTCGCTTTAAAAATTCACTTCAACATTGTTCCTTCGCCATAGCTGGCGAAACGCGGCACGTCGAACACGCCACCAAACATGCTGGCGTCATCAGTAAAGCGAGCAAACTTAAATGGAGTCACACTGACTCATTGAGTAAGCTGAGTGTTCAACATACCTTCAAGTAAATGTCGTCGGTTTTGTCTTTGCCACTGCAGGCTTATGTTGCACAGAATTGGCCAAACGAAGAGAGAGAGAGAGAGAGAAGGGAAGACGGAAAGGCAGGGAAGTTAACCAGACTGAGTCCAGTTTGCTACCCTACACGTGGGGAGGGGAATGGGGAGTGAAAGAGAGAGAGAGAACTTAGGTGTAGGATGTCTATAGCCGGGCACTCAAGTCTGTTGCCCTCAGGTAGCGAAAAAGCGCGCGAACTGCTTTCTGGGCTAATGAACTGTGAGGCCAGGCTCCCAAGATCTTCGCTTCCGTAAATGGCCTGTCATCCAGTCTATTTAAGGCACACTGGAGAGTCTCACGTTGATTATTCCTGTGCCACTGTTCTCGCTTCGATAATCAACGTGGCCAAACAAGTTGCGTACACAAATGCGTACCCCCACCGTGAATGAACGGGACATCTATAATCGTCGTCATCATCAGCAGCAGCAGCCTAGTTTACGCCTACAGCAGGACGAATGCCTCTCCATTCGATCTCTAGTCACACGTCTTGCGCCAGCCGACCCCCATCTTATGCCCGTAAATTTCCCAATTTATTCACACCACCCTATAGTTCTCGGCCATCGTCGACCATACGCCTCCGTTCTACCGGCACCGATTCCGTAACTCTAATAGACTACAGCCTATTTGCTGCATGCATTACGTGTTTAATGTCAACTGTAAAATATATACTGCTCCCGTTTGTGATCTAATCCATACCGCTGTCTTCCTGTCTCTTTAACGTTTCGCCTAACAGTTCACGTTCCATCGTTCGTTGCGCAGTCCTTCACTCAACGTTCTTCGTAAACCTTCAAGTTTCTTCCCCATGTGTTGTTACAATATCGCAGATACTGCATGTTATATTGCAAGCCACGTCATCTGCCCCGTGCTACTCAGAACCGCCTGCACAGGTGCGGGTCAATCCGTCAATCGGGTCGCAAACTTACACTGTCTGCCCACTGGCTCCTCTGATTGGCCAGCGTGGCCCGAAGCTTTGGCAGCGCTAAAAATAGATTGTTAGACGGAGCATAAAAGATTTACTTGCACCGTCCTTTCCTTCTGCAGCTTTAATTTTTCATTCACGCTACAAATGCTCAGCTCAAATAGAGATACCTGCGGCGCATTTACCTATAACGTCCGAGCCCCCCCCCCCCCCCTAATTAGCGATGGACGCCCTTACTTGCCAATTAGTGCTTAGATAATTATTCCTCCCCATTACGCACTTGGCCGCGCGTCTCGTTACGACGTAATTTTTTTTTAGAGCAGGAAGAATTCGTGCAGCGTTATTATTACGTTACTGGTGGCTTCTTGAATTGCAGGTAGTGGGCTAATTAAACGCGAACGAACCAGCGAAAAGTGGCGATCCTAATGCCTATACAGCAGTTTCGAAAAAATTGGTAGCAATTTATTAGCGTGGTTTACTGTGAATCGCATCTTTTTCAGAAGAGCTACCCGCAAAACCAAAGATGAACAAAAAGAAACATTGGATGAGGCTTAAGCTTCGCCTTTAAGAGTGGAACGCCCCCGATAGCATTCAAAGATCCTTGACTGCTTCTCACGCTTCCCGGCAACTGGAGCGTATGTAACCGTGACGTTTACCGGGAAACGCCGGCCGCGAACGCTATGCACGAAGGCGGGCTTTGTGGTAGACACGAGGCATCTAGTGTGGGCCGCGATGCGACGGAGGCGAGCGCCAGCTGGAGGTATTACAAGGAACCGGGCGCGCCGCTCCGTGGCCCCCGAGACACCCGCGCGCCGGCGTGCGTAAATGGCGGATGCCGCGGCTGGTCTGTGAAGTGTATAAACGCTGCAAAAGGGGTTTCCTTGAGTTATCGTGTAATAGAATTATGTTTTCTCGTATAGGCAAATTACAGTCCGAGAGCTATCATATCTGCAGGTTGTGTGTAACTCCTAGTTTACGGTTCTACCACGTATTTTAGCTTGAGAAATTCAATTAGTTCAGTAAATTTCTTGCGTTGCATGGAGGGCATGAGTGTGGATGGTTACGCTGGATTTTTTCTTTTTGATACACAGGCTCCCTAACGTTATAGAACGAGCTAAAAATTGAAGTCTTTATTTCTTTGCGTACGTTACCGAAAATATGCTTTCTTTCATTCGTATTATTGACCACATAGGCTCGACTATTGTTACGCTGCTTCTTACGACTTACGCTGTGCGCATAACCTCGTACGTAATCACCAGAGGAAAAAACAGCGCAAGAATTTCACCTTTGTGCTCTATTCCAAGTTCAGAGCAATGATAAACTCGTGTGTTGAGTCGGTGTTTGTAGGTGCACAGAGACGATCGCGCACCTGCTTTGCGAGTGTTCTCGCTTAGGAGTGCGAGTCAACCTTCATTAAACCTGGTGTTCGGCCCCAACGAATTTATGAGCAGTTTTATGTTTGTTTTCAAGTATATGTTTGTTTCCAGACAGCAGCCAGCACGCGTTGCCTATTCGGCCCCATTACCTAGTTATCAATGTTGTGTGCTCGGAAAGACCAGCACATATCTAGATGTTCGAACTAACAGAAAGCTTGGGTTAGCTGTCTTAGAAGACTTTCTGATTCGCCATCGTATACCATCAACCGTTCTCAAAGCTACTGCCTGCAACTGCACTTACTTATGGAATGAACTAACAGCCGTCGCCAGATGGAGACACCAATTAAAAATTATTTGGTCTAGTAATTCCTTTATCCTCCACATGTGTAGGACGAAGGCGCCACCGTCTCTTTTCATATCCAGGTGAATGAAGAAATGAAAATATTTTACTCGGGAGGAATTGCTTAAATTCTCTTTCCCTTGTATTCTTAATTTACCCTGCGAACGCGCGATCGTGTGCTAATTGCTTACGCATAAAAATTACTGTCAGTCAAAAGTGCGAAGCAACAAGTGAATAATAATTGCTTGCAGTAAAGGACGTCAGAGCTAC